>NC_053494.1:183645803-184005803 GCF_905171775.1 Rana temporaria | reverse complement strand
CACACCTGGAGACACCCCAAGGCTTTACACCCAAGTAACCCTGTTTGATTATTTCCAGGGTCCTGAGTCATAGAGAAGAATATTACATAACATGTACACACATATGCAGCTTGGATCCTATAATTAGCCATGTGGGTGAGGATGCAATCCTGCTGATGTCTTTCTTCCAAGCAAGCAGAATTGTTGTGCTTGCCTGAAATAGGCTTGTATTATGTGTGGCCCCATCCAGACATCATTGTGTAACGGTATAAGGAGGAATCCCTCTCCCTCTCCTCTCTCTGTGAGTGGAGTATTAGCCCCAGCCCCCTTGTAGGGCTCCAGCTGTCTAATTCCTGCTAGCTGCTGGGACTGGCACATTGTGGCTCTTGTGTAATGATAATACAGCAAACCTCCTGATATTTAGGAGGAAAAAATAAATAAAAATCTGACAACACTCAAGGAAATAGCTATTTGGCAATGATAATAAAAAACAGTGTTCTTTTTCCTTAGACGTAAGACAGAAATTCTTGTTTTTTTTTACAGATAATGAGATGACACCATGATCAGTGAACACTTTCTTCACTTCTAATAGTATTTTATATTAGGGTTAAAGAAGGCTCCCCATAGAAGTCTGGTATTTGTAAGCAGCATAGGCGTGCGCACAGGGTGTGCCAGACGTGCCTGGGCACACCCTAATCACCTTGTGCCACGCAGAGTCAGAGGCGTTGCTAGGGGGGTGCGGGGGGTGCGGTCCGCACCGGGTGACACCCGCTAGAGGGGTGACACCATCCCATTTTGTTTTGTTTTTTTGTTTTTTGCTGACATGCCCAGCCTGCCCTGTGCAATCCCAGCCTGCCCTGTACCACCCCAGCCTGCTCTGTGCCACCCCAGCCTGCCCTGTACCACCCCAGCCTGCCCTGTATCACCCAGCCTGCCCTGTACCACCCCAGCCTGTCCTGTACCACCCCAGCCTGCCCTGTACCACCCCAAACTTTCCCATGCCACCCCAACTTGCCCTGTGCCACCCTAACTTGCCCTGTACCACTCCAATCTGCCCTATGCCACCATAACTTGCCCTATACCACCCCAACCTGCCCAATGCCACCCTAACTTGCCCTGTACCACCCCAACCTTTCCCATGCCATCCCAACTTGCCCTATACCACCCTAACTTGCACTATACCACCCCAACCTGCCCTGTGCCACCCTAACTTGCCCTATACCACCCCAACTTGCCCTATGCAACCCTAACTTGCCCTATACCACCCCAAACTACCCTATATCACCCCAACCTGTCATATACCACCCCACTACACCAACCTGTCACTATACAACTCTATACTGCCCTAACCTGCCACTATACTGCCCTATACTATCATTTACAGGGGCTGGTTTGGGGTGCGCCCCGTGCCCGTGCGTTGCCTGCTTGGTGCTGGGCAGCCTAGACAGCGTTGGGGTGACACCATATTTTACCGCACCGGGTGACACCAACCCTAGTGACGCCACTGCGCAGAGTCCCCTTGCTGCTTGGCTGCCGAGAAAGGGATTGGGAATCTCTGTCCTCAGTCCCTTCCTCTGTATAAAGTGAGACATCAGGGTCTGTTTAGACCCCTGACATTTCACCAAAGCACCCAAATGGGGCACACAAAAAAAAAAGGAGGTAAGTATAACATATTTGTTATTTTAACCACTTCCCGCCCGGTCAATGGGAGATTTACGTCCGGGAAGTGGTTCTGAAATCCTGACTGGACATCTATGGACATCCTGCAGGATTTCTTGTTGCACGCGCCTGTGGGGGCGCGCAGCGCGGCGATCGGTGATGCGGGGGGGCCAGTCTGACACCCTGCATCTCCGATCTCGGTAAAGAGCCTCCGGCGGAGGCTCTTTACCACGTGATCAGCCGTGTCCAATCACGGCTGATCACGATGTAAACAGGAAGAGCCGTTGATGGCTCTTCCTCACTCGCGTCCGATCTGCGGCTCTCCTGACAGGGGGGGTTCGCTGATTGTTTATCAGTGCAGCCCCCCCTCAAGTCGCCACACTGGACCACCAGGGAAGGGCAAAAAAAAAAGGGGGCAAAAAAAAAAGTCAGTGAAAAAAAAAAAAAGATGCCAATCAGTGCCCACAAATGGGCACTGACTGGCAACATGGATAAATCAGTGCTGCCCCACAGTGTCCATCAGTGCCACCCCACAGTGTCCATCAGTGCCACCCCACAGTGCCCATCCATGCCCAGTGCCCACCTATCAGTGCCGCCCATGAGTGCCCATCAGTGCCGCCCATGAGTGCCAATCAGTGCCGCCTATGAGTGCCCATCAGTGCCGCCTATGAGTGCCCATCAGTGCTGCCTATGAGTGCCCATCAGTGCTGCATACCAGCGCCGCCAATCAGTGCCCATCAGTGCCACCTCATCGGTACCCATCAGTACTACCTCATCGATGTCCATCAGTGCCATCTCATTGGTGCCCATCAGTGCCCGTATTTGAAAGAGAAAACTTACTTTTTTACAAAAAATTAACAGAATAAAATAAAAACATATTTTTTTTCCAAATTTACAGTGTTTTTTTAGTTGTTGGGCAAAAAAAAAAAATCGCAGAGGTGATCAAATACCACCAAAAGAAAGCTCTATTTGTGGGGAAAAAAGGACGCCAAATTTGTTTGGGTACAGTGTAGCATGACCGCGCAATTGCCATTCAAAGTGTGACAGTGCTGAAAGCTGAAAATTGGCTTGGGCGGGAAGGTGCGTAAGTGCCTGGTATGGAAGTGGTTAAAGAATTTTTTTTTTCCTTTAGTAACCCTTTAAACTGGAGAACGCAAAATCTGGTGCAGCCCTGCATGGAAACTAATTAGCTTGCATTTTTTTTTTTTAGGCAAAGCTTAATTGGCTACCATGCAGAGATTCACCAGATTTTGCATTCTCCAGTTTTAGTAAATCCACGCCAGGGTGTTCCAATTTTAATGTATATAGGGATCCAGAATAAGGTAATGCACCCTGGGTGAATCACCTGTCCAGATTTTAACCCAAGGCACCAGGCCGTCCAGCAAACGAAGCGTTAATGGTGGTTCCTGGAGCTTGCTGTCACTGTCAAGGCAGGACTTCCAGACACAAAAGGCTTCCAGTGTTACGGGCTGCTGGAGATGTTTTCACAATATTTGTCTAAGTAATTCCCAGGATCACTCCAGATTACTGCATGAGGATGTATTATTTTCAATGGAGTACACTCTGTGCCCTGGCGTAATGTCCCATCCCCCCCCCCCCCCCCCCCCCATACTGGAAATTCAATACACTGAATGGTTGCCAAATGGCAATTTCAAGGCTTTGGAGCATTGTCAAGATGAAGGTTTGAGCCAGCGTCCCATGCCACTGACCCTAAGTGCTGGAGATGAATGAGAGAGCAGGAGATTAGTAATTAGAGCAGTCAATCATATTGTGTCCTAAACAAGATAGTTCTCCAATACGGAGAGCGGTCACACTTTACTGGGTGCCTGTCGTGTGCATAACACGCATTTTGTATTTCCATTTTAATGCAAGATGTCTTCCTTCTCATCTACTCTTTAACCTTGCATTGGTCTGAGCCTGACATTCTCATATTAAAAGAGCCTTTAATGCCAATGCAGATGTTTTCCCCTTGGAATGTTTTTTAGATGAAATTGCTTTCATTTCACCAAACACGTTGTTGGTTTTACCTTTCTTATCTAGAAGCAGGTGCTGTGGGTTTGCATTATTTCCCGCTGCTGCAGAAGCTCTTTGGCGGCAGAATAAAATGCCCCAGCCTGTAGAAAAATCAACACAAGGTTTCTCATCTATTGTTGGCACTGCCACACCCCCCCCCCAATAAAGCAGGTGCATTGCCCTCTATCGGTTCAATGTACATTAATGTGTGCTTTTCCAAAACACATCTGTGTGAATGGGCCCTAAGGAGTATTTTTCCAATTAAAATTCCCCTTAACCACTTAAAGCGGGGGTTCACCCTGTTAAAAAAAAAAAAAATGTTTTTTTTTATTATTCCATTACTTTCGGCATCGTAGCGCGAGCTACGGTATGCCGGTCCTAAATTTTTAATCCCCGTACTCACTGTGCTATTGTTGATTGAAGAATCCGGGGAATGGGCGTTCCTATGGTGAGAGAAGGTGATTGACGGCCGGCCCTGGCACGTCACGCTTCTCCGGAAATAGCCGAAATAGGCTTGGCTATTCACGGCGCCTGCGCATAGCCTGTGCGCAGGCGCTGTGAATAGCCGAGACCTACTCCGGCTGTCTTCGGGGAGCGTGACGTGCCAGAGCCGGCCGTCAATCATCCTCCCTCTCCATAGGCACGCCCATTCCCCGCGGGAGTCGGATTCTTCAATCAACAATAGCACAGTGAGTACGGGGATTAAAAATTTAGGACCGGCATACCGTAGCTCGCGCTACGATGCCGAAAGTAATGGTCTAATGCTGTGAAGGAGGGTGAACTACCGCTTTAAGCTCTGCACCATTTGGCTGGTCAAAGACCAGGACACTTTTTTGTGATTTGGCACTGCCTCGCTTTAACTGACAATTGCGCCATCGTGCGACATGGCTCCCAAACAAAATTGGTGGTATTTGATCACCTCTGCGGTTTTTATTTTTTGCGCTATAAACAAAAATAGAGCGACAATTTTGACAAAAATTCAATATTTTTAACTTTTTGCTATAATAAATATTCCCGAAAAATCTATAAAAAAAAATAGGTAGATTCACAAAGAGTTAGGCCGGCTTATCAGTAGATAAGCCGACCTAACTCCGAATCTACGCCGCCGTATGTTTAAGCGTATGCTCAAACAGAAATACGCTTAAACAAAGCTAAGATAGCTTGCACCGTTCTATCTTAGATTGCAATTTTTCAGATGGCTGCTAGGTGGCGCTTCCATTGCGGCCGGCGTAGATTATGTAAATGAGCTTGTACACCGATTCCCGAACGTACGCGAGCCTGCCGCAGTCGAATTACGTCATTTCCGTAAGGCCTTAGGCGACCTAAAGTTATTCCACCTATGAGGTGGAATAACAATGTTAAAGTATGGCCGCCGTTTCCCCCGCGAGGTTTGAATTTTTTACGTCGTTTGCGTAAGTCGTCCGCGAATTGGGAGTTACGTCGTTTACGTCCACGTCAAAATCAATAGGCCCGTACGGCGTACTTAGCCGCGATGCGCACTGGGAAATGTAGGCGCCCGGCGCATGCGCAGTAGCAAAGAACGTCAAAAAGCTTGAGGTCAAGCCTCATTTCCATACAACACCCCCCCCCTCCAACCAATTTGAATTAGGCGCCCTTACGCCCGCTCGTTTTAGGCTACGCCGCCGTAGATTAGCAGGTAAGTTGATTTAGAATCATTACTAGCCTAGCTAATTTACAGCGGCGTAGCCTAAAAAGGCTAAGCTACGCCGCCGCAAGTTTAATCCTATCTACTTGAATCTACCTAAAAATTTCCTGAGTTTAGGCCGATACGTATTCCTCTATATATTTTTGGTAAAAAAATCGCAAAAAAGCGCTAAAAAACGTGAAACGCTGAAAAACGCTCAAAAACGCCTGCACCAGCGTTTTTTTATCCATTGAAAAAAAAAAAAGCTACACTGAAAAACGCTGATTAAAGCTATTGCAAAAACGCTAAAAAACTTTTTAAGATCTCCCTGCAAAGCTACTGGCGTTTTTTTATAGCTTTTATCAGCTTCAGTGTGCATGGAGCCTAAAAGTCCAGAGGTTTGTTACCTCTATCCCCTTTTTTTCTATGAAAAAAAAGAAACAGCTCATGATATGATTTCTCCATTATCACCCTGCTAAATGGAGGCTTTGGGGCCCCATTCATACAAAATGAGCAGGTTAACATTAGTTGCCACAATGCATGGTAATGCCCCTGATCCATGAGCGTTGTGTTGCAGTGGAATTCATTATGAAGGCGAACCTAATGCATTGTATAGTAGAGCACAACACACTGCAGCCCACCAAAATGCATATATTGTGTGCCATTGCATGCTGCAGTTTGAAAAAAAGGAAATTTTTTTCATTATTGCCAAAATCTTTATTTTAGTGATCAATAAATAAAAGCATATCCAGCACAGCGAGAACCAGGAGATAAAAATGTTAACGCGTTTCACGCAGATAACATTACTTAACTTCCCTGGCGGTATGATTATTTCTGGTTTTGGAATCTTAAAGCGGTACAATTGTTTTGCATAGAAATTTGGCGTTTTATATTGTAGGTCTGTAATTCTTAGGAATAACTCACTTGAATCTGACCAAACAAGAGTCTAGTAGATATCCCGGGTATGATAAAGTTTGAAACACAAAATCATAAATTATAATATAATAAATAACTATAAATAATTATAACAAGTTATAATATAATACTAATACATTTTATAAAATAATGTAATTAAAAAAAAAGCACTGAAATTTCCTCAGTTGCAGAATTGTCGCTGTCGCCATTTTCAGTGTTTGATGACGAATTTCCCCACAAATCGATATCGCTCGATTCTGCAAGTGATTCTGATTTACTATCGCTGTTTTCTAGCTGTTTTCTGTAAATCAACCCAACTGTAACTTACTACTTTAGTATGGATGGGCCGGCCCTCAAATTGTATCTCTGGCCACATAGTGCTAGGAAGGGGTAGAACCTGTAGCGATTTTTTTTTGCCCTTTTGGCCCCATTGGGGAGATTTACTCCCATTCCCTATTCATCTTCATTGTGGGTGAGCTCCCTGTCCAAGAATTTGTACCTGATAGAAAGTGGCCATAGAATGTGACAGGTTCCCTTTAAGGCCCATTTGCAGTACTGCCCTGTGGTAGTGTGCACATTACATGCATTGCTGTGTTGGGTTGCACCCCAGCGCACACATTTTTGGAGCCGCCCAAGTTTTAGGACATTTTGCTGCATTGGTCACACACTGAAGTTGACTTACTAATAAAACAGTGGCTGTTCGCTTTGTAAAGTGAATGTTCACTTACCAACATCGGCATTTGTGATTAAGATGAAATTTGTATAGCCAATCATGCGCTGGAACGAATCCTGTTTTTTTTTTGGGGGGGGGGGTTCTCGCATGTGATTGAGTATTCAAAGTGAACACACTGGGCCAGATCCTCGTAGCGCGGCGCATTGTTGCGGCCGGCGTAGCGTATCTCTGAAACACTACGCCGCCGTAACACAGCGTATTTTCCTTATCCTCAAAGAAGTTGCGCCGTAAGTTACGGCGGCGTAGTGTAATTTTGGCGGCGTAAGGGCGCGCAATTCAAATCAATGTGATGGGGGCGTGTTTTATGTAAATACATTGTGACCAAACGTAAATTAAGATTTTTTTTAACGGCGCATGCGCCGTCCGTGGGGGTATCCCAGTGCGCATGCTCGAAATTAAACCGGAACAAGCCAATGCTTACGACGGTGACGTCATTCTACGCAAATCCCTATTCGCGAACGACTTACGCAAACAACGTCAAAAATTCAAAATTCGACGCAGGAACGACGGCCATACTTAACATTGAGTACGCCTCATATAGCAGGGGTAACTATACGCTGGAAAAAGGCGAACGCAAACGACATAAAAAAATGCGCCGGCTGGACGTACGTTCGTGGATCGCTGTATCTAGCTAATTTGCATACTCGACGCGGAATTCGACGGAAACGCCACCTAGCGGCCGGCGGGAAAATGCACCTACGATCCGACGGCGTACTAAGACGTACGCCAGTCGGATCGAGCCCAGATGCAGTCGTATCTTGTTTTGTAGATACAAAACAAAGATACGACGCGGGAACTTTGAAATTACGCGGCGTATCAATAGATACGCCGGCGTAATTCTTCTGTGGATCTGGCTCATTGTATTTACTAATATAATAGGGATATATTGCAAAGGGAACATTCACTTTGCTAAGTGAGGAGACATTACTCGTTCCGGCCTCTTTCACATAGGCGTAGCTGCTGACTCAGGATCCCTGGTGGATCTTGTTGTGGCTGGCCTGTGGTTAGCAGGCAATTGCCAAGGTAAATGCCATCTCCTGAACTTCTGTCTGCAGAGGAATTTCACATAGAAATTCCTCTTCACTTTGCTGCAGCCATATCCTTTGGACCAGGTTACACCACGATTATGGTGCTGTCTCATTCACCTTTGTGGGACGTGGTGGCAAGCGGTATTGGTATTGCCTGCTGGAGGCAATGTGCCCCCCTTTTTTTGGCCATGGCAATGTATATGGGGCTGTCTGGCAGTTATTGACTGATTTTGACAGGTGTCTGAGTGGAGCTAAAAACTAACCTCAATCGCGTGGTTTTGCTCCCATGTGAAAGAGGCCTTAGGGTTCATTCACACCAGTTATTCTAAGTAACACGCATGAAGGCCAGGCAGCCATACACAAAGCAAGTTTTTCCTCTGCATAACGGGTTGCAGCAAAAAAATTCACTTGATTCCCCCATCAACAGAGACAGTGTTGATGTGGGAATCCCTCCTGCCAGGCCATTGTCTTTTCCTGGTGGGGGAGGGGGGGAGCCGTCCCCACTGTGACAAGACAGTGATTAATATTAATTGCAAGAGAATCCGGCAGCCTGGTTGTACATTCAGCTTGCCCATTAACGGTTTGAATCTCAGAATGGCACCAGAAGGCACCTGTCGACAGTCATGCATTGCAGCACGTGTTATTTTTTAACATTGCGCCACAACGCATTTCTGTCAACAGGTGCATTGGTGTGCCACTCATTATAAATCTCACCACGTCACACCAACATATTTAATATGCGTTGCTACAAATAGATGGTGTGCTCCAATTACATGCTTTAATTTGATACCCCTGAGGAAGTCATGTGCCCGTGACGACACGTGCTGGGTGAAGCTGGGTGATGCTGCCAATACCGGAAGTGAGGCAGGAGCCTGTCATTCACAAGTAAAAGCCTTTTAACCTAATTGTAAGTGTAAAAAAATATAATTAATGCTTGTTTTAACTACACTATGAGGTTGCCCTTTGTTGAGGGGCTCAACATTAATGTGCATAACCTTGGGTCACTATGGGGTCTCTGCACAGAGAAGCAGGAGGCGCTCAAAAAACTCCACCCACTACAGCCTGTGCAGAGAGCATAGAAGAAGGAGGGGCTCAGCCAGCTCAAACCAATACAGCCTGTGCAGAGAGCAGAGAAATAGAAGGGGTTCAGCAAGCTCCACCCACTACAGCCCATACAGATAACTAAGAGGGACTCAACAAGCTCTACCTACTACAGCCTTTGCAGAGAGCAGAGAAGTAGGAGGGGTTTAGCAAGCTCCACCCACTACAGCCAGGGAAGATAGCAGAGAAGCAGGAGGGGCTCAACAAGCTCTACCCACTACAGCAGTGATGGCAAACCTTGGTACCCCAGATGTTTTGGGACTACATTTCCCATGATGCTTAAATACACTGCAGAGTGCATGAGCATCATCTGGGGTGCCAAGGTTCACCAACACTGCTCTACAGCATGTGTGCTCAACCTCTAACCCTTCAGCTGTTGCAGAACTACAAGTCCCATGAGGCAATGCAAGGCAGATAGTTACAAGCAGGACTCCCAAAAGCAGAGGCACGATGGGACTTGTAGATCAGCAACAGCTGGTGGGCCACAGGTTGAGCGCCCATGCTCCACAGCCTGTGCAGAGAGCAGAGAAGTAGGAGGGACTCAACAAGTTCCACCCACTACAGCCTGAGCAGAGAAGTAGGAGGGTCTCAACAAGCTCCACCCACTGCAGCCTGTGCATAGAGCAGAGAATTAGAAGGGGCACAACAAGCTCCACCCACTACTGCCTGAGCAGAGGAGAAGGAGGAGCTCTGCAAGCTCCACCCACTACAACCTGTGCAAAGAACAGAGAATTAAGAGGGGCTCAGCAAGCTCCACCCTCTACAGCCTGTGCAGAGAACAGAGACATAGAAGGGGCTCAACTAACTCCACCCACTACAGCCTGTGCAGAAAGCAGACAAGAAGGAGGAGCTCTGCAAGCTCCATCCACTACAGCCTGTGCAGAGAAGAGAAGTAGGAGGGGCTCAGCAAGCTCCACCCACTACAGTCTGTTTAGAGAGCAGAGGAGAAGGAGGAGCTCTGCAAGCTCCACCCACTACAACCTGTGCAGAGAACAGAGAATTTTAAGGGGCTCAACGAGCTCCACCCACTACAGCCTGTGCAGAGAGCAGAGAAGAAGGAGCTCTGGAAGCTCCACCCACTACAGCCTGTGCAGAGAAGTAGGAGGGGCTCAGCAAGCTCCAACCTCTATAGCCTGTGCAGAGAACAGAGAAGTAGGAGGAGATTAGCAATCTCCATCCACTACAGCCAGTGCATAGAACAGAGAAGTAGGAGGAGCTCAGCAAGCTAGTGCCACCCTCTACAGCCTGCGCAGGGATCAGAGATGTAGGAGGGTCTCAGCAAGCTCCACCTACTAAAGCCTGTGCAGAGAGCAGAGAAGTAGGAGGGGCTCAGAAAGCCCCACCCTCTACAGCCTGTGCAGAGAACAGAGAAGTAGGAGGGGATCAGCAAGCCCCACCTACTACAGGCTGCCTACTAAAAACTACAGGAGGGGGCGGAGCCAAGACCAGCCACCCTGCAAAAGGAGAAAGAGGAGCAGTGACTGGTCTTTATTACAGGAAACCGCTTCACACTGGATTACTGCACAGATCTGGAGGAAATACATGAAGCACAGCAATATTCAATGAAGAATACACATGACAGATTTATTATTATTATTTATTACAATGACAATTATTTGCTTATTCCAGAGTTTTCCTTTACATTTTTATTTTTGGCTTTACATAATTTAACAAATAAAATATATTTATCTTTGATGAAATTGCATTTAGAATGTCTCAGTTCCAATGCATAACCATGTCCATGTCCTCCGGTAGGCGCCGGCGGTGAATTCTATTGTCCGTCGCCGGCTCAGCGTGTGACCTATGGATTCATTTTGCTCCTGTAAAGGGAAAATAAAGAGTGACAATTGTTCCACCAGGTTCTAATGGGATAATAAAGGAGGGGATTATGAATGGTCGGAGAAAGGTTCTCTCTCTCTCTCTTTCTTCCTCTCTCTGAGGTCCGATCGGCGTTCTCCGGGGACTGGCGCTTCACGCAGCCAACAGGTGTATATTTAGAGTAATGGTCTGCCCGGGTTCCTTTCACATTTATTTCTGAGCTACATAAAGCTATACATACATCTTAAGTCGAAATCGATACCTTCCCCCGAAGACGCCGCCATAGATCCATCCACAACGCCTAATGTCTTTCGGAAAAATAAATCCCTCTATTTTATGGCTAATTATGATTTATGAAATACACCGCCGGGGCCCGTCCTGTGTGCCACGAGCCTAATGAGGAGGGGTCGAGGTTATTAACATCTGGGATCAGAGGACAAGCTAAGGAAATAGAGATTATATTGAGGAGAAGGGGGGAGGGGGGCATTGGTAAAAGAGATCTTCCATAATAATGGAAATAATCCCGGCTGCTGATAAAAAGCAACATTGCACAATTAACCCCTTCCACGCTCGTATTAAAGGATTAATGGCGAACATGACCTTAGGGTGTCCCCATTATCCCAGGCTGGTAGAACAAGCCGCGTTCAGAGCGTTCAGAGCGCCGACTCATCCGGTTTGTATTCTTATGAAGACTTCAAGTTCACGGCAAATTGTTTACATAGGAAAATAATTAGCACTGAAAAGCGCGTGGCTGTGCCAAATGGAACATTGTAACTTGTTGTGTCATAGGAAAAGAAAACAATGCAATTCAGGTATATGCAAATGATTGTTCATCATGCCTCCAGCCCAGGCATCATCAGATCGAAAGTTGTAGGGGATGCGTCACGTCTGATCAAGGCGATGGCGTGGGGTGCGGACCAAGACAACCCAATCACTAAAATCTCATATAAGTGATTCTAAAGAAAAACAAAACAAAAACAATGTTATACTTATCTGCTCTGTGTAATGGTTTTGCACAGAGCAGCCCCCGATCCTCTTCTTTTTGGGTCCCCTGCCAAGTGTCCCCCCCCCCCCCAATAGCAAGCCTCTTGTTTTGGGGGCACTCGAGCAAGGTCCCCCCCCCCCTGGAGCCAGTGGCGACTGGTGCTCAAACTTTTTGGGGGGGCACAAACGAAAAAAAAATTGCAGCCTCACTGTGCCCATCAAATGCAGCCACTGTGCCATCAATTGTCACCACTGTGCCATGCCATCAAACGCAGCCACTGTGCCATGCCATCAAACGCAGCCACTGTGCCATCAATTGTCACCATTGTGCCATGCCATCAAACGCAGTCACTGTGCCATCAATTCGCACCACTGTGCCATGCCATCAAATGCAGTCACTGTGCCATGCCATCAAACGCAGCCACTGTGGCATCAATTATCACCACTGTGCCATGCCATCAAATGCAGTCACTATGCCATCAATTCGCACCACTGTGCCATGCCATCAAACGCAGTCACTGTGCCATGCCATCAAACGCAGCCACTGTGCCCCTCAATTGTCACCACTAGGGTTGTCCAGATACCGATACCAGTATCGGTATCGGGACCGATACCGAGTATTTGCGCTAGTACTCGTACTCGCGCAAATACTCCCGATACCAAAATAGAATACTTTTTTTTTATTTATTTTTTGTGACATCGAACACAAATTGGATGGCACCATTGGATGGCACTGATAGGTGGCACTGGCATTGATTGGGTGGCACTGATGAGATGCACTAATAAGCTGCCTCCCTGCATTGATGCACTAATGGGCACTGATCTGCACTGATAGGTGGCACTGGCTAGCTGCACTTTTGGGCACTGGCACCGATGAGCTGCACTGACAGTGATCACTCCTTCAATGATATGTAGTTTTCCAGTACCGTATGCTAAAAAACAGCCCCACACCATGATGTACCAGTTCTTCATAATTCTAAAGAAAATATCTTTGGTCTGTATTGTGGTTTGAAAACGGTCACATGACATTAAAAAAAAGTATCGGTATTCGGTATCGGCGACTACTTGAAAAAAAGTATCGGTACTTGTACTCGGTCCTAAAAAAGTGGTATCGGGACAACCCTAGTCACCACTGTGCCAATTGTCACCACTGTGCCCTTTAATTGTCGCCACTGTGCCCATTGTTGTCACTGTGCCCTTTAATTGTTGCCACTGTGCCCATTGTCACCACTGTGCCCATTGATGCCACCGTGCAGGTCACTGTGCCCTTTAATTGTTGCCACTGTGCCCATTGTAACCAATGTGCCCATTTTTGCCACTGTGCATGTCACTGTGCCCTTTAATTGTTGCCACTGTGCCCATTGTCACCACTGTGCCCATTTTTGCCACTGTGCATGTCACTGTGCCCTTTAATTGTTGCCACTGTGCCCTTTTTTGGTACTGTGCGTTCCGAGGATAAGACATCCGGGCGACGATTTTGAAAAAAAATCAATATTTTTTACTTTTTGCTATAATAAATATCCCCAAACGGTTTTCGCTCTTGTATTTTCATCTGGTGATCTAGCCAGGAAGTCTGTCATTTTTCAAAAGCTGAAGATCTCCAGCAGGATGTATCAGTTTACATGGATGAGACAAACCATTTAAGACTGACTGGCCTTTTATTTATTCACCCAAAACCTTTATCCCCAAAGGAAAAAGAAACTGAGTATAAAGTGTAAGCTGGAGTTTGGCTCAACTTAGCTAGCGACACTGCACCCAAACGAAATTCACGTCTTTTTTTCTCCACAAATAGAGCTTTGTTTGGGTGGTATTTGATCACCTCTGCAGTTTTTTTTTGCGCTATAAACAAAAAAAGAGCAAAAATGTTGAAGAAAAATCTATATTTTTGACTTTTTGCTATAAATAAATATCCCCCAAAAATATACAGTGGAACCTTGGTTTACAAGTAACGAGCGTTTTGAATAACGAGCAACTTTTTAAAAAATATTCAAACTCAGTTTGCGAGTGTTGTCTCGCAAAACAAGCACAATTCAAGCTAATGGGGTGTGCAGTACCACATTTGGCCAGAGGTGCGGGGGCACCGGTGACACTCAGAACAGTTCAGAGCCATTCCGAGTCGTTCGGAAATACTTGGAATCACTAGGAATCACTCGGAAATACTCTGTTCCCGAGTGTTTCTGAACCTTTCTGAGGGTTTCCGAGATCAGCCGAACTGTCCCAGAGTATTTACGAGGCTCTTCGGCACCCCCCCCCCACCTCTGGCCACATGCGGTATTGCAGGCCATAGAAGTCAATGCGGAACAAATTATCTTTGTTTCCATTGACTTCTATGGGGAAACTCGCTTTGATATGATACTTTGGATTACAAGCATTCTCCTGGAGCGGATTATGCTCGTAATCCAAGGTTCCACTGAATAAAAAAAGCAAATTTCCTCCTCAGTTTAGGCCGATATATATTCTACTTATTTTTGGTAAAAAAATCTGATTGGCTCCCCCGCTGGCCAGTGGGCGCGTGCGCGCACCTCCGGCAGCACGCCCACAAACTACAGTTCCCGAACCATCGTACAGATAACAGCGATTGGTCGGCAAGTAGTTAAGCATATGATCCACTTGATGACTGTGAATTGATATGTTTATCATAGTGTTAAATATTTATTTAACCACTTAAGGACCCCTTCACGCCGATATACATCGGCAGAATGGCACGGCAGGGCACATCCACGTACATGTACGTGGCTCTTTAAGCCCAGCCGTGGGGTCGCGCACGGTCGCGTGCACGCTACCCGGTCCAAAGCTCCATGACCGTGGCCGCGGGACTCGTGGACCCGATCGCCGCTGGAGTCCCGCGATCGTTCCCTGGAGCTGAAGAACGGGGAGAGCTGTGTGTAAACACGGCTTCCCCGTTCTTCACTGTGGCGCTGTCATCGATCATGAGTTCCCTTTTATAGGGAAACACAATCGATGACGTCACACCTACAGCCACACCCCCCTACAGTTAGAAACACAAATGAGGTCACACATAACCCCTTCAGCGCCCCCTTGTGGTTAACTCCCAAACTGCAATTGTCATTTTCACAGTAAACAATGCATTTTTTAAATGTGTCAAAATTGTCCGAAGTGTCCGCCATAATGTCGCAGTCATGAAAAAAATCGCTGATCGCCGCCATTACTAGTAAAAAATTTTTTTTATAAAAATGCAAAAAAACTATCCCCTTTTTTGTAAACGCTATAAATTTTGCACAAACCAATAGATAAACGCTTATTGCGATTTTTTTAACCAAAAATAGGTAGAAGAATACTTATCGGCCTAAACTGAGGAAAAAATATATTTTTTTATATATATAAGTACAGTTGCTCTCTGCAAGTGCAGCTGCTCCAAAGCTTAGTAAATGAGCAGAAGCTCTGCTGACTTCCATCATCCAATCATGTGCAAGTAAAAATGCTGTTTTTTATTTTCCTTGCACGTGATTGGGTATTCTTCTCAAAGTGAGGCTTTACTCCATTTACTAAGCTCTGGAGCAACTGCACTTTGCAAAGTGCACAGTCTAGTTGCCTTTAGTAAATCAACCCCTATGTGTCCTACCTACTGTTATCACTGAAAGTTAGAGTGAAAGAAAATACCAAATAAAAATGTGGGTTGTCCCTAGAACAAGAGTAGATGGGAAATCTTCCAATGGTGGCATTAGTTCTATAGGGACAACTACAATTTGGAGGGCTTTCCTCTTGTATAGAAACCAATGAGTAGGGATGAGCTTCGTATTCGAGTCGAACTCATGTTCGACTCGAACATCGTATGTTCGATCATTTGTCGAAAAACGAACAAAACGGGTCATTCGCGCCAAATTCGAGTTACGTTTCACAGACCATAATTCACTGCGGCATCGCAGTGCTTGGTCAATCACAGCGCGCAAAAAACGGAGAGCCATAATTGGCCAAAGCCAGGGTGGCTTTGGCCAATTATGGCTCAGGGGGTTTAGTACACGCCCCACACTATAAAAGGCTGCCTGCAGGGTGGCCTTGTGTAGTGTGTTGCGGCAGTTAACAGAGAACAGAGAGAGGACAGAGAGAGTGTCATTTTTTGCAGGTAGATAGAGCAGGCAGGCAGGCCAGTCAATTAATGTTACAGTGCGTAGAGGATATATACACATCCCAGGTGTTGTACATATATTTATACACTGTATAGTTTAGCTAGATCAGTTCTTCCTAATTTACTGGCAGGCAGGTGATTGTGCTATTTAAAGACGTTATCACAGGCATACTATGGGGTTGATTTACTAAAGGCAAAACCACTTTGCACTGCAATTGCACTTGGAAGTGCAGTCGCTGTAAATCTGAGGGGAAGATCTGAAAAGAGGGGAAGCTCTGCATGTACATGTGTGTGCACAGTATGGAGTATTCCTCTTTAAATTCTTTAATTATTCTATATATACACATACACTATGTGTATATATATATATAAAAAAAATCATAACAATAAATAAATATATACTAATAATATTATATATATATATATATATATAAACTATTATTTTGAAATATTTATAAATATATGCATTGTGCATATATCATTACATTATATAATATTTTATATATATATTTTATATATATTATAAGGTACTTTATTATTATATTTAATATATTACATAGTAATTATTATTATTATTATTATTATTATTATTATTATTATTATTATTATTATTATATAATATTTATTGTTAGATATATTACATAATATTTAATATATCAATATATATATATATATATATATATATATATATATATATATATATATATATATATAACATGACTATATAAAAAAATACATTTATAAATATATTCATATTTAATATATATTTTATATTTATTATATATTTTATTATTATAAAATAAGATATAAGAATAATAATCTAAAAATATATAATATAATAATACTTAATAAGAATATAATATTATATATATATATATATATATATATATATATATATATATATATATATATATATATATATATATATATATATATATATATATATATATATATATATATATAATTAAAGAAATCTTTAAATGTTTGTAATGTCATGTTTATATATATATATAAACAAATATAGATTCAATATTTATTAAATATATATATATTTATTAAATATATAAATATATATATCAAATAATATCTAAAAATAATAATATTTAATGATATTTATAAATCTTGAACTCTTCTCCGTAGGTCCTCCCTCTCCCCTCTGACAACACTCAGCTCCATCATCTCATCATACACCCCTCCCCCCTCCATCCCATCCCTGTCTGTCCCCGGAATGAGGGGGCGTGTCCTGCGTGTCCATGTATAGAGGAGGGGGAGGAGGAAGCGGCCACGACTCCTTCCTCTTCCCAGGGCCCGGCGGCTCATTAGCATGCCGGGGGGCGGGGCCGGCCCTCTACAACGAAAGGGAAAAAGTGATCCGGGGACGGAAGAATGGCGGGTGACGCAGGGGGCGCCGCCATTGACGCAACCGGGCGTCTGGGCCAAAAATAGCAGCGCCGCCCCCTCCTCCCTCTCCCTGACAGTGCCAGTCACCCGAGGAGGGGTGGGGCCGGAGCCGGGGAGAGCACCCCTTGTGTGCCGGAGGTGGGAGATCTCCATAGAGTTGTGTATAGAGGAGATCTATGGAGGAGGACATGCTGGGATCTGAGTACAACTCTCTGTTACTTCTTTCCTCTATTTCCACCATCAGCTCTCGTCCTTTCCCTGGGTGACAAGTATACTAAGCCATGTGATCACCTTATAACAGGGACAGAACTACAGAACACCTCCCTCTCCACAATAGGGCAGGTGTATTGTACTTCATGGATTTTTTTTTTTTTGCACTTGTCTTAGAGATCTAATAAAACACATTCTATGGGATAGCGATCTCTCTCCTCCTCCAGGCAGTCCCCTCCCCCTACAGTTAGAATCACCTCCCAGGGAATACAATTAACCCCTTGATGCCCCCTAGTATTAACCCCTTCCCTGCCAGTGACATTTACACAGTAATCAGTGCATTTTTATAGCTTTGATCGCTGTAAAAAATGACAAAATAAATTCTCCTGCTCCTGATGACTGCAGCGACCCCTTCATATGTTTATAGTACAGCCCAGAAACTATGGTGCACATTTTGCTTTTTATTTATTTTGTAATCCTTCCTAAAATGTAATGACAACTCATACTAATTTAAAAAAAAAAATGCCTTTAAAAAAAAAAAACCCTGCCCAAAATATACCTTGACTTTGACCCGAACACTAACCCTGGCACTGACCCAGATCACACATTGATCAGCTATTTTTTATTTATTTTATTGTTTACACACTTTTGTTTATTTATTTCTCCCTGCAATGAGACAGAGATACAATGTATTATATAATGTATCCTGTATGTATACAATGTATTATATAATGTATCCTGTATGTATACAATGTATTATATAATGTATTCTGTGGGCCAGATTCCCGTACCTGGGCGCATATTTGTGCGGGCGTAGCATATCCTATTTACGCTACGCCGCCGCAACTTAGACAGGCAAGTGCAGTAT
The DNA here is from genome assembly GCF_905171775.1 of Rana temporaria. Taxonomy (NCBI): domain Eukaryota; kingdom Metazoa; phylum Chordata; class Amphibia; order Anura; family Ranidae; genus Rana; species Rana temporaria. The sequence goes on along the minus strand of NC_053494.1, from coordinate 183,987,362 downwards.
TCACAAAGCACTTGCTCCGTAAGTTGCGGCGGCGTAGCGTAAATTGGCCGGCGTAAGCCCGCCTAATTCAAAGTAGGCTGGTAGGGGGCGTGTTGTATGGAAATGAATCAGGACCCCACGTAAATGACGCACCTAACGAACGGCGCATGCTCAGTATCACGTGTAATTTTCTCCCTAAGTTACGCCGGCTCAATGCTTAGTCAACGTGAACGTAACCTACGCCCATCCCCATTCACATACAACTTACGCAAACGACGTAAAATACGACGCTGTTCCGACGTTTCCGACGTCCATACCTTAACATGACTTACCCCTGCTTTATGAGGGGTAAAGTTACGCCGGTCGTACGCCTTACGTAAACAGCGTATATTAATACGCCGGGCGCAAGTACGTTCGTGAATCGGCGTATCTAGCTCATTTGCATATTTATAATGGGAACGCCAAATGCGTCCAGCATATCTATGCTCCCACGATACGCTGGCGTAGGCAAGTTACGTCAGATGGCTGAAGCCATGTTTTTGGACGTATCTCGCTTTGTGAATCGGCGTAAAGATGTGATGGCGCACATTTGAAATTACGGCGGCGTATCTGGAGATACGCCGGCGTACATCATTTATGAATCTGGCCCTGTATGTATATAATGTATTCTGTATGTAGGGATGAGCCGAACACCCTCCAGTTCGATTCGCACCAGACCTGCGAATGGACCGAACGTTCGCACAAACTTTAGAACTCCATTGAAGTTTATGGGACTCGAACGTTCAAAATCAAAAGTGCTAATTTTAAAGGCTAATATGCAAGTTATTATCCTAAAAAGTGTTTGGGGACCCGGGGACATGTATAAATGCAACAAATTTTTTTTTTTCAGGAGCAGTGATTGGCTGGAGCGGCGACGACGTCACTCCGCGCATGCGCACCGGAGAGTTCTTGGCCGGCAAGGTCCGGCGACTGCCGGGCATTTAGCCACAGATCCCCCTGCGAATGCGCCGCTGCAGTCAGCGGAGCATTGCGAGGGGAATATCTCCTAAACCACCTCATCAGTGCCCATCAGTGCAGCCTCATCAATGCCCATCAGTGCAGCCTATAAGTGCCCCTCAGTGCCACCTCATTAGTGCAGCCTCATCAGTGCCTATCAGTAAAGGAGAAAAATTACCTGTTTGCAAAATGTTATAACAAAATATGAAAAACTTTTATTTTCTGTCTTTTTTTGTTTGTTTAGCAAAAAATTAAAAACACAGTAGTAACTAAACGCCACCAAAATAAAGTTCAAGTTGGGAGAAAATTATATTTTTTTTATATGGGTACAGTTTTGCATGACTGCGCAATTGTCATTCAAATCGCGAGAGCGCGCTGAAAACTGGCATGGGCAGGAAGGGGGTATAAGTGCCCAGTAAGCAAGTGGTTCATTCTAAAGTCCCAGGGGCAGTAAACTTGCATTAGGGGGCCCATAAGTCTCTATGCATTTTACATTCGAATTTTGACTTTAAAATAATAAACACGTGGGCCCGGATTCAGATACGAGATACGACGGCGTATCTCTAGATACGCTGTCGTATCTCTGAGTGCGGGTCGTCGTATCTATGCGCCTGATTCATAGAATCAGTTACGCATAGATTTCCCTAAGATCCGACCGGCGTAAGTGTCTTACACCGTCGTATCTTATACTGCATATTTACGCTGGCCGCTAGGTGGCGCTTCCATATAGTTACGCAATGAATATGCTAATTAGGTATTTACACCGATTCAGAAACGTACGTCCGGCTGGCGCATTTTTTTACGTTGTTTACGTTAGGCTTTTTTTGGAGTAAAGTTACCCCTGCTATATGAGGCTAATGTTAAGTATGGACGTCGATCCCGCGCAGAGTTTTGAAAATTTTATGTCGTTTGCGTAAGTCGCGAATAGGGCTGTACGTAAGTTACGCTCACGTCTAAAGCAATGACGACTTGCGGCGTAATTTCGAGCATGCGCACTGGGATTTTTCACGAACGGCGCATGTGCGGGGTCACCATTGATTTAAATAAAACACGCCCACATCATCCCCATTTGAATTAGGTGGGCTTACGCCGCACAACATACGTTACGCCGCCGTAACTAAGGGCGCAAGTCCTTTCTGCATACGGAACTTGCGCCCTAAGTTACGGCGGCGTACCGTATGTAACATACGTTATGCCGCGCCGGCAGATACTGCAATGTATCTGATTCCGGCCCGTGATTTTTATATAGTGTAACAATACAGAAAGTCCTTCTTACTATACGGGGGCAATGGAGTTCAGATTTGGTTGTTTTTACAAGCCGGGGAGAAAATAAATATCACTTCTGTGTCTTGCCTAGAGAGTTTTGAACCTTTTGAAATATAAACAATATTCAGTACAATATGTGTTGCATTTCTTTGCGGTTCCCACATTTTAAACAAAGGCAGCTTATTGAAAGATCTATGTAATCACCGCGACTCGTCACTAATAGTAGGTCATGTGATAGCGCTTCCAGAAATCAATACTTCTGAGTGTTAGAAAACACAGTCCCATTCACTCACATCCATTGTTCACCTTTATTAAACTAACATCATTTTTCTAGTCCTGCTTATTAAACATAAACCAATCATAGAATACTGAGAAGACTGGAAGGGATCTTATTCCCCCCCCCCTCCCCCCTCAAATAAACACACAATCATTTTGGGGCGTATTGATTAATATGGACACATTTAAAGTAATCTTTTTGGATAGAGTAGGAAGGGTTATAACTAGGGCTGAAACGAATAATCGATAAAATCGTTAATAATCAATAATGAAAATCGTTAACAACGACTTTCATTATTGATTAGTTGCTCCGTCAGTTTTCTGCCTTCTTTCGGCAACAATCCGGTGTAGAAGCTGGCACCGCGGCATACATCTCATAGCGGCGCTCACGTGACCGGGCACGTGCGCCTCCCTCCTCCTCTCTACTGATGGCAATAAAATCATGCTGTCTCAAGGGGAGAGAGAGAGGAGAGAAGCAGCCGGTCACGTGAGCACCGAGCTTACTTTTAAAATACAGCAAAACATTCATTTTGGTATTTATGAGAGGTTCTGAAGTGCCCCATCATTGGTGTTTGGGGGGCATAGTGCCCCATAATTGGTGTTCCTAGGGGGGTAGTGCCCCATCATTGGTGTTCCTGAGGGGGGGTAGTGCCCCATCATTGGTGTTCCTGAGGGGGGAATAGTGCCCCATTCATTGGTGTTCCTGTGGGGGAGGTAATAGTGCCCCATTCATTGGTGTTCCTGAGGTGGGGAATAGTGCCCCATTCATTGGTGTTCAGGGGGAGGGAATAATGCCCCATCAGTGGTGTTCCTGGGGGGGGATAGTGCCCCATCATTGGTGTTCCTGAGGGGGGAATAGTGCCCCATTCATTGGTGTTCCTGTGGGGGGGGGGGAATAGTGCCCCATTCATTGGTGTTCCTGTGGGGGGGGGAATAGTGCCCCATTCATTGGTGTTAATGTGGGGGGGAATAGTGGCCCATTTATTGGTGTTCTGGGGGAATAGTGCCCCATCATTGGTGTTGCTGGGGGTAATAGTGCCCCACCATTGGTGTTCCTGGGGGGAATAGTGCCCCACCATTGGTGTTCCTGGGGGGAATAGTGCCCCATCATTGGTGTTCCTTGGGGAAACAGTGCCTCATCATTTGTGTGCCTGGGGGGGTGGATAGTGCCCCATCATTGGTGTTCCTGGGGGGGGTGCCCCATCATTGGTGTTTCTGGGGGGAGTAGTGCCCCATCATTGGTGTTCCTGAGGGGGGATAGTGCCCCACCATTGGTGTTCCTGAGGGAGGAATAGTGCCCCATTTATTGGTGTTTGGGGGGGAGGGAATAATGCCCCATCAGTGGTGTTCCTGGGAGGGGATAGTGCCTCATCAGTGGTGTTGCTGGGGGGAATAGTGCCCCACCATTGGTGTTCCTGGGGGAAACAGTGCCTCATCATTGGTGTGCCTGGGGGGGCAGTGCCCCATCATTGGTGTTCCTGGGGGGGGGTGCCCCATCATTGGTGTTTCTGGGGGGAGTAGTGCCCCGTCATTGGTGTTCCTGAGGGGGGATAGTGCCCCATCATTGGTGTTCCTGAGGGAGGAATAGTGCCCCATTCATTGATGTTCCTGTGGGAGGGAATAGTGCCCCATTTATTGGTGTTTGGGGGGAGGGAATAATGCCCCATCAGTGGTTTTCCTGGGAGGGGATAGTGCCCCATCACTGGTGTTCCTGGGGGAAACAGTGCCTCATCATTGGTGTGCCTGGGGGTAACAGTGCCTCATCATTGGTGTGCCTGGAGGTAACAGTGCCTCATCATTGGTGTGCCTGGGGGGAATAGTGCCCCATCACTGGTGTTCCTGGGGGAAACAGTGCCTCATCATTGGTGTGCCTGGGGGGAGTAGTTCCTCCATCATTGGTGTTCCTGGGGGGAATAGGGCCCCACCATTGGTGTTTTTTCATTATTATTTTAAATAAACGAAAAAATTACACATTACCTTTTTTTATGATTTTATCCGATTAATCGTTTAATCAAAACAATAATCGGCCAACTAATCAATTATGAAAATAATCATTGGTTGCAGCCCTGGTTATAACCGCTGTCTGGTTATTTTTGGCCATTTGTGTCCCATTGGGGAGATTTCCCTTCACTTCCTGTCCTGTGAAGTGAGAGGAAATCCATCTAAAGGAAGGGAAATCTCTTTGTGTCCCTATTGGAAGAATTCCCCTCTATTCTTGTTCTGGTGACAACTTCAAATTTGGGACTTTTTGGTGATACTGGTCACCGGGATGAATAGAGAAAGAGAATCTCTCGAATGGGAACACAGAAAGCAATAAAATCTAGGCAGGTGTTCTAACCCCTCCGCCATCACAGATTTCCACCAATAGCCCTCCGTGTGAATGGACACAATTCTGTGTGAATGGACACAATTACTGAGAAATGAAATCCACATTTTGGGGGAAGGGCAGAAATTGAGATTGATTTGTGTCCTTACCTTCTGTCTTAGAATCTGTGGAAGAATTTTTAGAGGAAGTGGTTAAACAACTTGCCTACTGGGCACTTTCACCCCCTTCCTGCCCAGGCCAATATTCGGCTTTCATTATTTTTATCTTTTTTTGGAGACAGATATAACTTTCTTTTGATGGTATTTAATCACCACTTTTTTTTATTTTTATAAATAAACAAATCAAAGTCGAAGTTTGTTATAACATTTTGCAAACAGGTAATTTTTCTACTTCACTGATGTACGCTGATGAGGCTGCACTGATGGGCACTGATGAGGTAGCACTGGTGGGCATTGATGACGCTGCACTGATTGGCACTGATGAGGGGGCTCTGATGGGCACTAATAGGCTGCACTGATGAGGTAGCACTGCTGGGCATTGATGAGGCTGCACTGATGAGGCGGCTCTGATAGGCACTAATAGGCTGCACTAATGAGGCGGTTCTGATGGGCACTAATAGGCTGCACTGATGGGCACTGATGAGGTGGCACTGGTGGGCATTGATGAGGCTGCACTCATGGGCACTGATGAGAAGGCTCTGATGGGCACTAATAGGCTGCACTGATGAGGTGGCACTGACGAGGTGACACTGATGAGGCTGCACTGATAGGCGGCACTGACAGGCATTGATATGTGGCACTGAAGTACACTGATAGGCAGCACTGATGGGTACAGATTGGTGACACCGATAGGCAGTCACTGATGAGCACTGGCAGGTGACACTGATAAGGAGGCACTAATGGGCACTGGTCAGCAGCATGAATGAGCACTGATTGGCAGCACTGGTGGGCACTGGCTGGCAGTACTAATGGGCACTTTTACACAAGCCAGTTATCGTCTCTTCTCTCCTTATGCTGACAGCGTGAGGAAAGAAATGCCGATACCCGGCTTGTGTTTACATTGTGATCAGCTGTGATTGGACATCATATGATGCTCCCAGAACTGTCTGGCCGCACTGTAGTTGTCATTCGGCTATAGCGCGGCCGGCAAGTGGTTAAGCTGCCAGGAGCTTCCTAAACCATTCTGCACAATTTGGCATTATTTGCTGCTTTGTCATACTATAATATTTTGGTTTTCCATGGACTTCAGTAGGACTTCCAGTTCAGAAATTAAAAAGTTTGGCTGAATTACAAGTCTATCTATTAACCACTTAAGGACCGAGCCTCTTTTTCACACTTGTTGTTTACAAGTTAAAATCATTTTTCTCTTATCGTCCATGGACGGACACAGCCTTCTTAAGTCTTGACAAGTGGGTTATGTTCCTGTTCACAGGAGAGGACTAGGCAGTAAGGATGAGCCGAACACCCCCCTGTTCGGTTCGCACCAGAACTTGCGAACACACCAAATGTTCGTGTGAACTTTAGAACCCTATTAAAATCTATGGGACTCAAACGTTTGAAATCTAAAGTGTTAATTTTAAAGGCTAATATGCAAGTTATTGTCCTAAAAAGTGTTTGGGGACCTGGGTACTGCCCCAGGGGACATGTATCAATGCAAAAAAAAGTTTTAAAAATGGCCGTTTTTTCGGGAGCAGTGAATTTAATAATGCTAAAAGTGAAACAATAAAAGTGAAATATTCCTTTAAATTTCGTACCTAGGGGGGGTGTAAAGTCAGCATGTGAAATAGCGCATGTTTCCCGTACTTAGAACTGTCCCTGCACAAAGTGTAATTTCTGAAAGGAAAAAAAGTATTTTAAAACCGGACTCGCAGCTATAATGAATTGTCGGCTCCCGGCAATTCAGAGAGAATTCATTCATAAAAAAAAATAGCGTGGGGGTCCCCCAAATTCCATTACCAGGCCCTTCAGGTCTGGAAAGGATATTAAGGGGAACCCCGCCGTCAATTTAAAAAAAAATGCCGTGGGGTTCCCCCCAAATATCCGTTCCAGACCCTTCAGGTCTGGTGTGGATTTTAAGGGGAACTCCACCCCAAATTTTAAAAAAAATGGCGTGGAGTTCCCCCAAAAATCCACACCAGACCCCTTATCCGAGCACATTAACCTGGCCAGCCGCAGAAAAGAGGGGGGGACAGAGTGCGCTCCCTCCCCCTCTCCATACCGTACCAGGCCACATGCCCCCAACATGGGGAGGATGTCCCCATGTTGATGGGGACAGGGGCCTCATCCCCACAACCCTTGCCCGGTGGTTGTGGGGGTCTGCGGGCGGGGGGCTTATCAGAATCTGGAAGACCCCTTTAACAAAGGGGACCCCCAGATCCTGGCCCCCCCATGTGAAATGGTAATGGGGTACACTGTACCCCTACCATTTCACGAAGGAAGTGTAAATAGTTGGAAAAAACACACACACACACCGTAGAAAAAAGTCCTTTATTAATAAAAAAAAAATAAAAAAAATCCAGCGGTGGTAATCTACTCGGTCCGGCTTCCTGCTCCAACATTGTCTGTATCCAGCGACGGGTGATCTCCGGTCCAGCGATGAGAAGATCCATCCATCGAGAGTGCAGCTACGCCGACCTTCTCTCTCTGCAGGACACAGCCCAGCGAATGACGTGGCTGAAGCTGTGACATTTCTTATATAGGGGAGGCGGGGTTATGTTGGAGGGACCGCCCCTGGGCGGGGCTGTCCAACTCTGTTAAAGTAACATGTATTTAAATATCTAACATGTTTCTGCCTAGTCCTCTCCTGTGAACAGGGACATAACCCACTTGTCAAGACTTGAGAAGGCTGTGTCCATCCATAGACGACAGAGAAAAGGATTTTACGGTGAGTACAAAAGATCCTATTTTTTTTTGCTAGAAAATTACTTAGAACCCCTAAGCATTATATATATATTTTTTTCTAATACCCTAGAGAATAAAATGGTGGTTGTTGCAATACTGTCTGTCACACCGTATTTGCGCAGCAGTCTTACAAGCGCACTTTTTTTTGGGAAAAAAATACACTTTTTTGAATGAAAAAATAACACAACAGTAAAGTTAGCCGAATATTTTTACCAGTTTGGAGTTACAGAGGAGGTCTAGGGCAAGAATTATTGCTCTCACTCTAACGATCGCGGCGATACGTCACATGTGTAGTTTGAACACCGTTTTCACCGCACAAGCTCGTCAGGACGAAGCACTTTAAAAAAAAATCTTATTTATTTTACTTACAAAATTTTTTTTTATTTTTTTATTTAAAAGTTTATTTTTTATTTTATTTTGGGTCACTTTTCTATCTATGTAAACATCTCTTGTAATAGAAAAAAAGCATGACAGGACCTCCTAAATATGAGATCTGGGGGTCAAAAAGAGCTCTCATATTTACACAAAAAAAAATTTGCAATAAAAACAAAAGGCACTTGAAAAAAAAAAATCTCCTATAGGCTGTAGGCGGAAGTGACGTTTGACGTCGCTTCCACTCTGCCATGCCATGGAGCTAAGCGGGGGCTATCTTCCCCTCAGTCGGCAGCCAGGCATCCACGGGAGAGGATGCGATTGTCTCCGGTCAGGTAAGAGGCGGAGACGGCCGGAGCCCGGCGGGAGGGGGGTGGTCACCCCTTTCACCGCTGGTAAAAGTAATCTTGCGGCGAATCCGTCACGAAGAGCACTTTTATCTCAAAGAAAAACGCACAGTGTTCCCGAAAATACTGGGGTTGTGGCACCTAGCCTGGTATTTAGCGTCAAAGTACTGGCCTAAAGAGCCTCGTTATTCTGATGAGCCTAGGACAGCATAGTGTCTAATTAGGGGCCTGCCGAAGGGCACAGACAATTTCTTTATGACTCATGTGGGCTCCCCAACACTATGCACAATTATTTGTCAGAGCCGCTGTGGAAATTCCAAACGGTGATGTCTGGTTGGATGCCCAAAGCTCCTGTGACCCTTTTGTAATATGCTGACAAATACAGACCTTTATACTGAGGGACAGAAGAAAATAGAGAACTATCCTAAACCATTGGCAGGTGGTTTCTAATCCAACCGAGAAAGGGGAACACAAAACGCCCAAACACGATACGATAAAAGGGGAACGCCGCAAGTGATCTGGAAACTAAGCCACACTTTTCTTTAGAAACTTGCTGACCAGTGCGCTCTTTCACTATCTCTGCAATGGAAACACGGCCCAGATACTGTTATATAATTCACTTGTGATCTCTCCGTCATCATGGGGCTCAGACAGGAAGCTAATCAAAAGCCCATTCATTTACTACAGCTACAACTTTTTAGGAAACATATTACTCACCATGACGGGTTACGTGAATGCATGAATTAGCATTAGTACCATTAATAATGCAATCCTGATTGTTGTAACTTTAGCTTTATTTGTTTGTATAGTATCAACATATTCTGGGGGACTATATACAGCATCTCTCAAAAATTAGTACACCCCTCACATTTTTGTAAATATTTTATTATATCTTTTCACTGAAGAAATGACACTTTGCTACAATGTAAAGTAGTGAGTGAACAGCTTGTATAAGGGCTCTTTCACACGGGCGGACCGCTCAGGTCCGCCTGCCAGTTCTTGAAGTTCATTTCTGATCCGCCCCGTGTGAAAGGGGCCTAACAGTGTAAATTTGCTGTCCCCTCAAAATAACTCAACACACAGCCATTAATGTCTAAACCACTGGCAACAAAAGTGAGTACATCCCTTAACCACTTAAGCCCCGGACCAAAATGCAGGTAAAGAACCAGGCCCCTTTTTGCGATTCGGCACTGCATCGCTTTAACTGACAATTGCGCGGTCATGCTATGTGGCTCCCAAACAAAATTAGCGTCCTTTTTTTCCCACAAATAGAGCTTTCTTTTGGTGGTATTTGATCACCTCTGCGGTTTTTATTTTTTGTGCTATAAACAAAAATAGAGCGACAATTTTGAAAAAAATTCAATATTTTTTACTTTTTGCTATAATAAATATCCCCCAAAAATATATAAAAAAACATTTTTTTCCTCAGTTTACGTATTCTTCTACATATTTTTGGTAAAAAAAAAACGCAATAAGCGTTTATCGATTGGTTTGCGCAAAATTTATAGTGTTTACAAAATAGGGGATAGTTTTATTGCATTTTTATAAAAACATTTTTTTACTACTAATGGCGGCGATCAGCGATTTTTTTTCGTGACTGCGACATTATGGCGGACACTTAGGCCAATTTTGACACATTTTTGGGACCACTGTAATTTTCACAGCAAAAAATGCATTTAAATTGCATTGCTTATTGTGGAAATGACAGTTGCAGTTTGGGAGTTAACCACAGGGGGCACTGAAGGGGTTATGTTTCACCTAGTGTGTGTTTACAACTGTAGAGGGGTGTGGCTGTAGGAGTGACGTCATCGATTGTGTCTCCCTATAAAGGGGATGACATGATCGATGCAGCCGCCACAGTGAAGCACGGGGAAGCCGTGTTTACACGCAGCTCTCCCTGTTCTTCAGTTCCCGGGACCCCAGCGGCGATCGGGTCCCGCGGTTCCGGAGCTTCGGACCAGGTCGCGGGTGCGCGGCTGGGTAGATGTACAGGGCGTGCCGGTACGTCCATCTGCCCAGCCGTGCCATTCTGCCGACGTATATTTACAGGCGGCGGTCCTTAAGTGGTTAAAGGGGCGTAAAGCTTCGTGTTTTTTCACCTATGCATTAAGGTGAAAAAACACCTTGCACTCTCCCCCCGAGCCCCCATTTTATTTACTTGAGCCCCAAATCTCCGTGGGCGCGATCCCGCGTCGTTCTCTCCATGACTGATCGGCTCCTCATTGGATAGATTGATAGCAGCGCAGCCATTGGCTCCCGATGCTGTCAATCAAATCTAGTGACGTGGCCGCCGGGGGCGGGGCCGAATCATACACTCGGCGGCGGCACGCCGAGTGTATAACACAGGAGCACGCTCGCAAGGTAACCCCCTCGGAAGAGAGCTTCCCAGGGGGATATCTCTTGCGGGGAGGAGCCGAGACAGCCGGTGTAATGTCACATTCTGCTCCCTATCACAGATTGCTCCGGAAGTGACGTTTTTGTCGCCGCCATCTTGCTAAACCCCACACTCCTGCACAGTAATGATAGAGTGAGATGGGGCAAGGGGACATCTTGTTACACCCACCGGAGTCTTAGATTTCACAGTTATTTTCAACACAAAACGGAGCTTATATGCCTAAATACAGTGTTTGGAATCCGACGGACTGTTTAAATGTTAAATTTTAAAAGCAGCAGCAAACCAGCTGACCTTACATGGTTGCTAATGTGACAGAACACCTCTGATTTTCACATTTAACATATAAACAGTCCTTCAGATTTCAAAATACTGTATTTAAGCAAATAAGCTCCGTTTTGTGTTGAAAATAACTGTGAAATCTAAAACTCTGATGGGTGTAACAAGATGTCCGCTTGCCCCCTTCTCACTCAATCATTATTTTGCAGGAGTGTGGAGTGTAGCAAGATGGTGGCGACGGAACGTCACTTCCGGAGCAATCTGTGATGGGAAGCAGAATGTGACAAGACACCGGCGTGCGACCCCATAAGAGGACGATCGGGGCCGCTCTGTGCAAAACGTACTGCACAGTGGAGGTAAGTATGATATGTTTGTTATTTAAAAAAAAAATCAGAACCTTTAGTGTCCCTTTAACTACCAATAGCCTAGTTACCCCAAAAATGACAGCATCACCTAAAGTATCAGGCCAATACCTTAACTGGTAACAGTGCAGATCTGTAGTGACAAAAACTTGCGTTTCCATTATGCATTAAAACAAATTAAAGGGATATAATTAAAACAAACGTTTTTCATGTTTATTGAATTGGTTTTTGGCATAGTGATGCTTTAAAAATTTATTTTTCAGTCAATACGATAGTTTATACAGCGGCGGGATGTTGAGTGCTGATAGTAAAGCACGGTGTATTACAAAAGGATTACGCTGAATGCCATCGCTCACCAGAAGGTGGCCACAGAAAACATCTCCCAGCACTCAGCACAGACACAGGGAGGCCATCGTATCCTCAGTCAATGGGATTTATTGATTTTCTACTCATTAGTACATTGGCAGAATTGAATAGTTTTATAGACTACCATAAACATTATTTACAGACACACATGAGCACTTTCACTGATCTCCAGAATATTTACACCAATTTTTATAATAAAATCTATAAATATGATATATAATAATAGGTAACATTTATTCACTTAAATAAAATACAGTATTTTTATGTGGAAATAGTCAGAAAATCATATGCCATATGTCATCTTACATTGTAGGGATCATGTTGCAAAAAAAAAATGAAAAGGAGAATTATTTGGGTAAGAAGTACAATTGCACAGCTACCACATTTCATATCTTTGTCCAACGTTCACCCTAGATCTGACTGTATATGACCGTCTTTATAAAGATTACATAGAGTATGACAGGGAGTGTTTGGTTAGGCTATTAAAAATACAAGGAAACAGAAAACAGAAAAAACTCCCTAAGTGCTCAACCACACCTCAACAGGCAAAGGTGGAATTTAAATAAAACATACATAATAAATAATGCATTGTAATTTGTGTATGATGTCTCGTATTACTACTTAAAATTCCCTGTGGTAGATACAAACATAGCCGATTTTTAATGTAATATTTAAAATTATTGTACCCAATTTATTAGTTGCTTGTATACGTAACATGTTGCTTGTATACCTGTGAAGCCGAACGGCACTGTGGCTGCAATTTAATTGGTGTACTCTTCCCCGTTCGGATCCAATGAGATTTATGAACAGACTACAAATTCTGTGATCCTTTGTGACCAGGTACGCCCCCTGAAGACGTAAACCAACGAAACATACGTCGGCGGCGGTACCTGGTCACGTGATAGCCTGACGTCCTCTCCGACGCTGAGGAGCTAGCAGCACCCGGCGGCGCGCACGTCTACCACGGAGGTGGGAGCAAAGTAGAACAGACATGAGCGGTGACATACCTGCAACCCCAGTGTCGGGAGGCACTTTTTAACGTAAGAGGCCACTTGGCACCTTTTTTCATATGCTTTTAAAATAAAACAGTATTACGCTATTGGCTTTTCTCCGGTTCTTTTATATATCCAACCTGGGACGCTGAGAACGATGTTCATAAGAGGTTCCTGTCAATTCAGCATGTGTGCAGGCACAATCCTGCTAAAGCTGACTCTCTTTTTCATTAAAGAAGTCAGATATATCTGGTAAGCGCATCCATATGTTTGAGCACTTTTTGGGTGAAAGAAGATTAAAATGTTTGGTGGCGGAAAGATATCACCTTAAGCAAGAATGCAGTTGATAAGAAGATTGTAATATCAGACTCACTGTAACGCACAAATTGGGACAATTTAAAAGAGACACTAATTAAGCACTGGATTTGTGTTGATGCACTATTGTCATTTTCGTATCTATATATTATTTAAAAAATAGTTTCCATAATAACCAGGCTCAAAGTTACCAACCAGGTTGGTAACTTTGACCCTGGTTATTATGGAAACAATTTTTTCATATATATATTTAATTATTGCTAAAAACGCATCTCATTTAAAGTCCCAAAACCTCCCCTTCCTCTATCCATTAATAGGGATGGAGGCCTATGTTTGTTGATCATATGCCTCATGTGAAGTCCCAACCTTATTTATTTTTTAACATTTTTTGGTGAAGCAAACAAACCCCTCCAGGTCCGCACTCATCCCACAAACGGAGCCCTCCAGCTGTCACGGCTCCCCGGATATCTGGCGCCGTGGCTTCCCCGGCTTCCACCCAGCTAACCTGGTCTTCTTTATATCCACCGCCTGTCCTGATTGGCTAGGACGAGAAGCTGGAAACCGATGATGAATATTGATTCTTTAGAATCACAAGTGGAAGGGTTCTGGGCCCTGAGGACAACCTTTTAAAAGCCAATTAGAGCCTCAGGCTCTAATCACGTGCTTTGTTAAAAAATGACAGACCTCACATAAAGCTATTAGTCCATCTCCCTGCATGCAAACTAGGGGGGCGGTGTCCTTGCGCCCCTTGTGGACCGGCCACCACTGGTCCCTAGATTCAATTTAGTGGTGCTGGGCTGTAGTTAGCCAAAATATGGATTGTTATAGTTCTTCTTGAATTGGATATTTCACAAGCACAGTTCATTGTTTGCTTCTGGTTGCTGTTGGGGAGTGTCCCTGGCAATAGAGCAAGAAGATACAACAATCCTAGGTTACATTTGGGGTGACCATCTGGATGCTGTCTTTCCACCCTGCACTGCTGCCAGCAGCTAAGGTTATGTGTTTAAGGCCAAAGACTTCCAGACCTGCTGCCTGAGGAAGGCTTTTGACAGAGGCCTGGATCAAAAGCCTAAGGAATCTGGGACTACTTGGATTTGAGTTCCAGGGATAAAAATGCTGCTGAAGAGTTTGCTGGATAGCTAGGTAGAGGTTAGTGCCAGAGAACATTGCAAGAGGTTCTGGAGGCTTATCTAAGTGGGGAAGTGTACTGCCTAAAAACTGCTGTAGTCTAAAGAGTACAGAGTGCCGGTTCCATCTTAAATACCTATCTTCTGTGTTGACTCTAATGCCACGTACACACGGTCGGAATTTCCGACAACAAATGTTCTATGTGAGCTTTTGGTTGGATGTGTGTAGGCTCCATCGGACATTTGCTGTCGGAATTTCCAACAACAAATGTTTGAGAGCTGGTTCTCAATTTTTCCGACAACAAAAGTTCTTGTCGGAAATTCTGATCGTCTGTGTGCAATTCTGACGCACACAAATCCTACGCATGCTCGGAATCAATTTGACGCATGCTCGGAATCATTGAACTTAATTTTTCTCGGATCGTCGTAGTGTTGTACGTGACCGCGTTCTTAACATTTGGAATTTCCAACAACATTTGTGTGACCGTGTGTATGCAACACAAGTTTGAGCAAACAATCCGTCGGAAAAAAATCCACGGTTTTGTTGTCGGAATGTCCGATCGTGTGTAGGCGGCATAAGTCAGGAGTCTGCTTTTTTGGTCATTTTCAGGTTTCCTCTGCTCTAATCCCTTTCTGTGGTCCTGTAATACACATGCCTTTGCCATTACCAACTGTAACAGAATGACCCATGACACCCAGAGACTTTTGAAGGATGAGGGGTACTCCTGTGCCAGCATCACTAATGACTCTTGGGTCTAGGGTCATCCTGTGCCCCTTTTGGGCATAGGGTGACTGAGAAATATTAATTATAAATTACATGAGATGGGACATTACTGATAATTCATGTTTTGCAGGATATCTTGGAATTTTACAGGTTGTTAAAGTCTGACTCCAAATGGAGTGTTTTCATTCAATGGGGGGGCACATGCTTTTGAGGTGTTAATTGCGTAGACTCCTGAAAGACATTCCATTGTCCATTGTGTGATGCTAACTAAGTCTGAAGGGTCAGATGTCTCCTTTCAGGGGTAGGCAATTAGCATGTCAATTATGTTTAGTAAAGAAATGTGTTTTGTGTAACAGGTGAGGGGAACTTGTCAAGCTGTAGTAATTAACCCCTCTAATGCGGAGATGGGACGTCTGGGGGATGATTAGTAATTAGCCCATCTGAATGTGTACTGAAGCCCAATTGTGTGATATTGGGGGTGGAGAGTTTATTTGTCCCTGTGATTAACTTTAACATGCCTGTACTGTATATAAGAGAGCTAAGATACCATTAAAGTTCATTCATACATTTTGAAACCAGAGAGCTAGAGCTATGTGTGTCTCGGTTATTCTGGGAAATGGAATGGATCGTGTCTGATGTCTGCTGGCTTGTCGGATAAGCTGTCGTGGGGCGATGGAATGGGAATATCGTAAACGGTAGTGACCGTTACACCAACTTTCAAATATTACCATTCAATCACAACATCAATCAATGTTGTAGCAATTCCTACTTGAATACCATGAGATGACTTGTTTTGAAATGGAATATGAAATTGGTCATTACCAACATTATTATAACTGAAACTATACAACTAAGTCACTTCGCTACCCCATATAAAAACCTTGAAATCATGAGTATGTAAACACGATAGCTAACCCTCTAGGATCATGACCTTAGCGTAACAAACATCATAATCGCTTGAAAATGTTGACAATACAATGCCGCCTTTCTGGCAACAGCTTACCCCAATTTTGCTGGAACATTTTTTTGACGATCACATTACAGCAGACGACATTCTTGAAAAAAAAATAGCTTCTGTACAAGTGTAGATAGTTAGCTGTTGACGTAACACGACTCAGTATGACAGTTACATGTCCGTATTTACGCCACATTGATTTCATGTCTAATTTGTAGCCCGTACAAGCACGTCATGTATTTAAAGCATCTTATCTTTTTTTTAAATGAGCTGTCATACAGATTAAAGAGCCGATTATGCTTGCTGTGATGGTTTTAGGAAGACACTAAAATGGAGATTCTATTTAAAGGACCAGTAAGCATGCAAGTATTACAAGTTGCTTTGGGGAAAATTCATTCTTTCCACTTTCCACAGAGTAGAAACATTGCCTGGAGGTTTCAGAAGCTTGTCAGGAATGAAGACATAAGAGTTAAAGCTGTAATTGTGGACGAAAGATTTACATTTTTTTTGTATCTACAGTAGACTTCCTGGGCCAGATTCACAGACATTTGCACTTGCGCCGTGTATCAGTGATACGCTACGCCGCTGTATCTTACCTGGCGGAATTTCGAATCCTCAGCGATTTTGCGCTGGCGGCGTAGTATTTTTCTGGCGGCGTATTTGAAATTGGGCGGGTTGGGGGCGTGATTCATTTAAATTAAGCGCGTCCCCGCGCCAAATGAACTGCACATGCTCCGTTTCGAAATTTCCCATCGTGCTTTGCGCGTAATGACGTCACACCGACGTCATTTTTTTAACTTAGACGTGAGTTACGTCCTTTCCTATTCACGGACGACTTACGGAAAAAAAAAAAATCAAATTCGACGCGGGAACGACGGCCATACTTTAACATGGCAAGTCTATCTATACGTATGAAGTGGTGGGATAGTGGCGTCACTATCCCACCACTTCATACCTATTCATTGATCACATTATTGAGATCTTTCAGGGAGGCAACACCAATTACCACATCCTAAGCGCGGATTTCTACATTTTCTGAAGTCTATCTATACGCCACAAAATAGCAGCTTTAACTATACACCGGGAAAAGCCGACTAGCAACGACGTAAGAGAATACGACGGCCGCGCGTACCTTCGTGGATCGCCGGAAAAAGCTAATAAGCATACCCGAAGCAGAAAACGACGCAAACTCCACCCAGCGGGCGCCGAAGTATTGCCCCTACGATCCGAAGGCGTACGAAGCCGTACGCCTGTCGGATCGAAGCCAGAAGCCGTTGTATCTTGGTTTGAGGATTCAAACTAAAGATACGACGCGGCAAATTTGAAAGTATGCCGGTGTATCAGTAGATACGCCGGCGTACTTGCTCTGTGAATCTGGCCCCCTGTTTTTAAAGGGTAAGTCAGCCTGAAAATGATTCCACAGTTTTGGGTACACACCAATGGGTTAGGGATCCTGGAGAGAGGGTTCCCCTACTAATACCCTGGATCTGGTCCTCTGCCATTAACTTGAAATGGACCTAGCATCAGATGTATTTGTTCAAGTGCATGCATACTAAGTAATGTATTAGTGTGGGTTCTATTACGTCTTAAGCCGCGTACACACGATAAGTCCATCCGATGAGAACGGACCGATGGACCGTTTTCATCGGTTAACCGATGAAGCTGACTGATGGTCCGTCGCGCCTACACACCATCGGTTAAAAAAACGATTCTGTCAGAACGCGGTGACGTAAAACACAACAACGTGCTGAAAAAAACGAAGTTCAATGCTTCCAAGCATGCGTCGACTTGATTCTGAGCATGTGTGGATTTTTAACCGATGGTTGTGCTTACTAACGATCGGTTTTGACCTATCGGTTAGGAATCCATCGGTTGAATTTAAAGCAAGTTGGCTTTTTTTTAACCGATGGTTAAATAACCTATGGGGTCCACACACGATCGGTTTTGACCGATGAAAACGGTCCATCAAGACCGTTGTCCTCTGTTTAACCTATCGTGTGTACGAGGCCTTACAGAGATCACAATACTCCCCTTGACAAAGCTTTCATCTGCCCCATCTCTCCAGAAGTATTTGAAAAAGAACCAACTCATGTAAAGAAACATGTAGTTGCCATCATCCCTTGTAAGTTAAAATTAGAAATAACCTCTTGGATGGGATTTTTAGGGCAACAAATAGCCAGAAAAAAATAGAAAAATATAAATTGATTACATAATATAATAACAAAGAATCAATTAGATCACTGTCCTAATATACAAACATTAAAAACATGAATGAAAATTGAATTCTAGATGCTGAAATTACACTGTTCCATGTCAAATACACATCACCAATTGGAGTGGTGAGTAATACTGTAGAGACGGGTGATCCGACGCATTTCAAATGCTAGAGCATTCTTCTTCAGGGAATATTACAGTATCATATTTTTTCTTAAATCATATGTACCAAAAATATGTGATTGCATCTCCCAAGGTGGTCACAAGCGGGGGCACTTCCTCTCAATCCTCCATGTTAAACAATAAGACTAATTTCTGTATCCAATAGGGGAGCAGGATACAAAAATCCAATAAATGGCGTATGAATACAAACAAGCCACCGCTATGCGCCAATGAAGAAAAAAAATGCTGATACCATTAGGTATGGTCCCAAAAGCTGGACCTGCTGATCCAGGGACACTACAATGGTTCTACTGCCCCCAAAATGCTTCTCCACACAACCCCCTTAGCTGCTGGTACACCTTGTGTGCCTCCTACGCTCTTTTGCTTTGGAGGGGGAATGACGGGGGAAGCCCCCATTTGTGACCACCTTGGGAGATGCAATCACATATTTTTGGTACATATGATTTAAGAAAAACTATGATACTGTAATATTCCCTGAAGAAGAATGCTCTAGCCTTTGAAACGTGTCGGTTCACCCATCTCCACTACTCACCACTCCAATTGGTGATGTGTATTTGATAAGGAACAGTGTCATTTCAGCATCTAGAATTCAATTTTAATTTATGTTTTTAATGTTTGTATATTAGGACAGTGATCTAATTGATTCTTTGTTATTATATTATGTAATAAATTTATATTTTTCTATTTTTTTTCTGGTTATTTGATGCCTTAAAAGTCCCATCCAAGAGGTTATTTCTAATTTTCTCTCCAGAAGTATGGAGCCACCTCTGTACAGGGTCACCATCTACTTCCTGGACTGACATGCTGGAGCCTTTTATCTTATGACTTGCTATAAACCTATATGGTCAGAGGCTAATCGTTGGGAAGGAGGTGGCTAAAGCTGGCCATAGCCTACTCGAATCTGAACCATCGGTTGCCTACTTACACTACCTGGCTCAACAAACTTTAATTACCAGAAAAAAGAGATGATGGGGAGAGTCTATGGATTTTCTCTTGTTCGGTCTGCTGGGCTGTACAACAGATATTTGTCCAGTGTCTCTTCCCTTCACTTGGTGAGCTCTTGAACCTCAGAAGCTTCCATGTTCCACTCAAGCCCAAAATTCAAATGCAGGCGCCTCAGTGGCCAACAGAGAAGGTGGATTGATAGGTGGTGGTGGGGGGAGAGAGAGGTGGGAGCGTTATCACCTAAGCACAAGACATCGATTTTGGGTTGACTTTGCTTTTAAAAACCCTGGGCTAGATTCACATACCTTTAGGCGGGCGTAGCGTGTCTCCTATACGCTACGCCGCCGTAACTTTGAGAGGCGAGTATGGTATTCTCAAAGATTTTGCGCCCGAAGTTATGGCGGCGTAGCGTATTAGGCCCGCCTAATTCAAATGTTGAAGCTGTAGGCGTGTTTTATGTATATTAAGTGTGACCCCACGTAAATGACGTTTCGATCGAACGGCGCATGCGCCGTCCGTGGACGTATCCCAGTGCGCATGCTCCAAATGACGTCGGCAAATCATCAATGCTTTCGACGTGAACGTAACTTATGGCCAGCCCCATTCACGGACAAGTTACGCAAATGACGTAAAACTTGAAAAATTTGACGCGGTTCCGACGTCCATACTTAACATTGGCTGCGCCATCTTTTTGGTGGTTTATCTTTACGCCTGAAAACCTCTTACGTAAACGGCGTATCTTTACTGCGACGGCCGGCCGGGCGTACGTGAATAGGCGTATCTAGCTGATTTACATATTCTAGGCGTAAATCAGCGTACACGCCCCTAGCGGCCAGCGTAAATATTCAGTTAAGATACGACGGCGTAGGAGACACGCCGGTCGTATCTTAGCAATATTTAAGCGTATCTCAGTTTGAGAATACGCTTAAATATACGACGGTGGGGATTCGGACTTACGACGTCTTATCTACTGATACGCCCGTTGTAAGTCTACCTGAATCTGGCCCCCTCTCTTTTTTATTATTATTATTATTTAGGTACTTATATAGCGATGTAAATTTACGCAGCACTTCACATATACATTGTACATTCGCATCAGTCCCTACCCTCAAGGAGCTTACAATCTTAGGTCCCTAACTCACATTCATATACTAGAGCCACTTTTTTTGACAGAAGCCAATTAACCTATCAGCATGTCTTTGGAGTGTGGGAGGAAACTGGAGTGCCCGGTTGAAACCCAAGCAGGCACAGTGAGAACATGCAAACTCCAGACAGGTAGTGTCGTGGTCGGGATTCGAACCAGCGACCCTTTTTACTGCTAGGCCACTGTTGTGGAAATTTCTATTAATGTGAGTGAAACTTTTAGCTTAAAGATGGATTATTTCACTAAGATGAAGTGTGTGCTTAATAGCACAGGCAGAATGGCAGTGTGCTCTGCATACCACCAAAACTGCCACGTCAGCCACCCATCACTTTATGAGTGATTAAAGCACCTTTTGGGCTTTAGCTATGTCTAGCCATATATTTATCCATTTTTATGGCTAAACCAATTCAGATGGCTAAATTAATGTTATTATTTTCACATGCTCTGATCCAAGCAAACTATATACATCCCGAAATCACAAGGCCTATAGCAGTGATGGCGCCCCAGATGTTTTGGAACTACGTTTCCCATTATGCTCAACTACACTGCATAATGCATGAATATCATGGAAAATATAGTTCCAAAACATCTGGGGTGCGAAGGTTTGCCATCAATGGCCTATAGAATTAAAAGATGATAACGTTTTTTTTTATATATATATGTCTTATGATAGTTGCTCAAAGGTTTCTCAAATTTTTATTTTCAGTGAGAAAAATATAATTACTGTTTTAGTGCATACAAACACAATAATCTAAAAAAAAAAACTGTGCGTTTTTGTGAGCAACGAAAGTATGCGCAACTGTAAATAAGAAAATTACACTAAAACCTTTTACTACTTCATCTGTTTAGCTTAAAACAACAATATTGCTCAAAAAGTATTTCTAGGATTCTAACTTGAGCCTCTTCTTGTATGAATGTAGCAAAAAAAACAAAAAAAAACTCATCCAGTAATTGGATAGGAAAGCAAAAATGCTGTTTTTTTCCTTGTGTGTGATTGGGTAATCATTGTAAAGTGAAATATTACCTCATTTTCTAAGCTCTTGAGCAACTGCACATGCAAAGTGCACAGTCTATTTGCCTTTAGTAAATCAACTCCTGTGTACGGTATAGTACCTTAGAACACACTGGCTACTAAACCTATCCTAAAAAAAAAAAAAAAAAGACGTACTGATAACATTATTAAAATTTTGCCATTTTCAGGCTAGAACATGGTTAAAGCCGCACTCCTCGCAATGTTTCTTTGCATTTGAAAAAAAAAAAAACACTAAAAGTGTGTTTTCACCTCAGTTTAAAGTTTAGGTGAAAAACATATGCATGAACTTAAGCAATTAAAGCGTCCTTATATAGACACTTATTAAAGTATTTATACATATTATCTTAAATCTACATCTATCATTTTGCCAATTAAAATTAGGACCGTAATTGCAATTAAGTAATTTAATTGCCAATTGAACAGCAAAATTGCTAAGTGACTAATTTTAATGCCTATTTTAATTACCAATCATGACTGGGGAGGGAGCTAATCAAGTTTTATCAAGCGGTACCTGGGTAATGATGTGAGTAAAATGAAGATCAAACATTGAGAGCTAAAATTCTGCACAGTGATGAAGAGTTAGAAAGGGGAAAAAAAATTAAAATTTCTACACACCCAAAATTTGGTGCGCTGAGTTGTGTTTGTTTCTAATGCAAAGTCAGTCGGTGTTTTCTCGGTTCCATTACATAATCTTTTAATGATTTCTTTGTCTATGAATAATTGAAAGTTAAATTGTGCTGAGCGAACAAAATAAAACAAGATTGAGAAATACACTCATGTGAAAAAGAAGGTCCACCACATTGAAATCGTTGGAATCGTTGACTTTTTCAGCAACATAATATCCAAACACTACACTACCCTATGTTGGCTATGGGTGCTTAGCATATACCATATTTATCGGCATATACCGCGCACTTTTTTGCCCTGAATATACGCCGATACCCGCTTCCCGCGCCGAGTTTGAACCACTGCGCCGGCATATACCGAGCACAGTACTCTCGGGTATAGTCGGGCAGGCTCGGCTCCTCTCGCGGTCACATCCTGGACGTACAGGACGCAACCGCGAGAGGAGCCAAGCCTGCCCGACTATACCCGAGTGTACTGCGCTTGGTATATCCCGGCGCAGTGGTTCAAACTCAGCGCGAGAAGCAGGGATCGAGCGGGGAGGACACCGCAGAAGGACGCCGGACCCGACGAGGAGGACACCACCGAAGCCACAGATGGACGCCGGACCCGACGAGGCCGCCGATCTTGTTTGGACAGATTTAAGTGAGTTATTTCTAAGAAATGCAGGCCTACAATATAAAACGCCAAATTTCCATGCAAATAATTGTACCGCTTTTGGTACAAAATTCCAGACATAATCATACCGCCAGGGAGATTAAAGCACCAAAAATAAAAACCGCAGAGGTGATCAAATACCACTAAAAGAAAGCTCTATTTGTGGGGAAAAAAGGACATCAATTTTGTTTGGATACAGTGTCGCACGACAGCGCAATTATCAGTTAAAGCGACGCAGTGCCGTATCGCAAAAAATGGCCTGGTTATGAAGGGGGAAAATCTTCCGGTCTCTAATAGGTTAAAGATGAGAATGAAAATATGGACAAATTCTCCTATTTATTTTATTTTTTTTGCTTTATATAAATAAACAGAACTAAGGAGCCTTGGCGAGGAAAGCCTCCAGCCTTGCGGCCTCCAATTTATTTCAATAGAAACATCAGAGCTGTCATAAGATGCAGCAATAGAATCCAGCCTGGTAGTCAGGATCTCCCTCTCCTCTCCCCATGTATCTCCGGATAAGAGAACTCTGACAATTCCCAGATAGATGTGCAACTTGTCAGTACAGCGCAGCTTCACGTGTCACTTTTGTCATGACAATGACAGCGGCAAGGGATGTAAGAGGCCTGAATCTTGACATGCATGACAATTCCGCTTCAAAATTATCACTCATCATTACACTCCGTCATTCTTTATCATTTATCCGGCTTGTACTACTAGCAGATCAACAGCCAGATCTGTTTGGATGGGGATGTCGGTGGTGAATGAGTAGATGATCCACACATACGGGGCCAGATTCAGAAAGCATTTACGCTGGCGTATCTCCAGATACTCCGCCGTAATTTCAAATGTGCGCAGTCGCATCTTTGCGCCGATTCACAAAGCGAGATACGTCCAAAAACATGGCTTCAGCCGTCCGACGTAACTTGCCTATGCCGGCGTATCGTGGGCGCATAGTTACGCTGGACGCATTCGGCGTTCCCATTATAAATATGCAAATGACCTAGATACGCCGATTCACGAACGTACTTGCGCCCGGCGTATTAATATACTCTGTTTACGTAAGGTGTACGACCGGCGTACCTTTACCGCTCATAAAGCAGGGGTAAGTCATGTTAAGGTATGGACGTCGGAACGACCGTCGAAATTTACGTTGTTTACGTAAGTCGTACGTGAATAGGGCTGTGCGTAAGTTACGTTTACGTCGTAGGCAGTGTTCGACGTATCTTAGGCATTCTAGCCGACGTGATTTTGAGCATACGCACTGGGATACGTCCATGGACGGCGCATGCGCCGTTCGTTTGGCCCCTCATATAAATGGGGTCACGGCTCATTGTAATACAACACGCCCACTGCCTTGATAATTTGAATTAGGCGGGCTTATGCCGGCCCATTTACGCTACGCCGCCGTAACTTAGGGCACAAGTTATTTCTGAATATGGTACTCGCCTCTCTAAGTTACGGCGGCGTAGCGTATATGAGATGCGCTACGCCCGCCGAAAGTTACGCCATTCTTTCTGAATCTGGCCCACAGCGTTCATCCCCAGCTATGTCATCTCACCCTAAAATCCAGGGAGTCACCCTGCATGTACAGATTTTCTATGATTCCTTTTATTCCCCAGAGACCTGAGCTGACCTTCTGTCCTGTGTCATCGCCCGGGGGTATCCAGTATTATGTAGCACGGCCCTGATACGTATTGTCAAAAGTATTGGGACACCTGCCTTTACACGTACATGAACTTTGATAAGCATCCCAGTCTTAAAGTGACACTAAAGGTTTGATTAAAAAAATTTAATAAAAATAACAAACATGTCATACTTACCTCCACTGTGCAGTTTGTTTTGCACAGAGTGGCCCTGAACATCCTCTTCTGGGGTCCCACGGTGGCTGTCTCGGCTCCTCCCCGCATTATATAACCCCCTCTGGGAAGCTCTCTCCAAAGTGGGTTACCTTGCGGGTGCGCTCCCGTGTCCAGCATTGGGAGTTCGTAGCCGCCGAATGCAGGACTCGGCACCACCCACTTCATTGGATTTGATTGACAGCAGCAGGAGCCAATGGCTGCGCTGCTTGCTATTGTGGGCACTGGCAGGGGCGGACTGACAACTCATGGGCCCCCGGGCAATAGGAGATTATGGGGCCCCCGGGCAATAGCTTATGGGGCCACACAGTACACACACACACACAGTATACATACACACAGAATACACATAAACACACTGAAAAGGTACAGGAGAGGCGGGGCAGCTATAATCTTGGGATTTTTTTTAAAAACACAGATTTTTACATACTGTCCCTGGTTTTACTGAGGCTGGCAACCCTGATGGGGCCCCCTAGTGGCATGGGGCCCTCAGGCAGTGCCTGAGTGCCCAAATGGTCAGTCTGCCCCTGGGCACTGGTGAAGGAGGGGAGGAACCAGGAGTGCCAGCAGGGCACCCCAGAAAAAGAGGATCGGGGTTGTGTAAAACTCTTGCATAGAGTAGGTAAATATAACATGTTTGTTATTTAACCACTTCAATACCGAGCATTTTCACCCCCTTCCTGCCCAGGCCAATTTTCAGCTTTCAGCACTGTAACATTTTGAATGACAATTGCGCTACCATGCAATGGTGTACCCAAATGAAATTTTGATCATTTCTTTCCCCACAAATAGAGCTTCCTTTTGGTGGTATTTGATCACCTCTGCGGTTTTTATTTTTTGCGCTATAAACAAAAAAAGAGTGACATATGACGCCCGCCCGGAGGGACTGTGGCCGTCGTATTACAATGGCTGGGATGGGAAGTGGGTAAAAAAATAAATGAACCCTTAGAATCACTTTAATCAACCACTTTAAAATGGTTGTAAAGGGGCCGGATTCAGATACAATGGCGTATCTGTCCGGCCTGCGTAACGTATCTCTGATACGTTACGCCGCTCTAACTTTGGGCACAAGTTCTTTATTCAGTAAGAACTTGCGCCCTTAGTTACGGCGGCGTAACGTATGTGTTGCGGCGTAAGGCCGCGTAATTCAAATGGGGATGTAGGGGGCGTGTTTTATCTAAATGTGTCTTGACCCCGCGTTTTTTAAGTTTTGTTTAAGGGGCGCATGCGGCGTCCGTAAAATATCCGAGTGTGCATTGCTGTAAATGACGTCGCAAGGACGTCATTGGTTTCGACGTAAATTACGTCCAGCCGTATTCGCGAACGACTTACGCAAACGACGTCAAATTTCAAAACTCGGCACGGGAACGACTGCCATACTTAACATTAGCTACCCCTCATATAGCAGGGGTAACTATACGCCGGAAAAAGACGAACGCAAACGACGTAAAAAAAAAGCGCAGGGCGGTCGTTCGTTTCTGAATCGGTGTAACTCCTCATTTGCATATTCCTTGCGTAAAAATACGTAAGCGCCACCTATCGGCCAGCCTGGAATTGCAGCCTAAGATCCGACGGTGTAAAACACTTATACCTGGCGGATCTTAAGGATATCTATGCGTAACCTGATTCTCTAAATCAGTCGCATAGATACGACCGGCGGAACTCAGAGATACGACGGCGTATCAGGAGATACGCCGTCGTATCTCTTTCTGAATCCGGCCCACGTTTTTTTTTTTTTCTTTAAAACAAACATGTTATACTTACCTACTCTGTACAAGGGTTTTACATAGAGCAGCCCTGATCCTCCTCTTCTGGGGTGCCCCCTAAAGGCGTTCCTTTCTCCTCTCCTTCATTGGATGCCCCCACGGAGAGCTGCTTTTTTTGGGGGGCACCCTTGTGGGCGCGCCGCTGCGTCCATTGACACAGACAGTGGGACTGCACAGAAGGTTTTTCAATGTAATGAATGGAATGAGACTTTACAACCACTTTAATTACAATAATAATTAGCAAGAACAACAATAACCATATAGATCTAAAATCTACATTACCACAGGGCTCGCTTATTATCAAGACAAACACTTCACCAGCCCAGAATAACACAAACTGGTTCTATTAACCAGAAACTGGCTACACCCCTCATCTCACTTTGCATAGCGGAATGATAAATGAGTCATTGTATAGAACATGGTGTGTGTGCCCATTACCCAGGCGCTAATTCAGCCCGCATGTTCCCATAACGCCCTGTTTTAATGGAGGGTACCATCTACAAGACGCCATGTGGAAATACAAGCTGAATTTAAAGGGACACTGAATGATATTCTTATTCTCCAAATATAATATAATATAATAAATATAATACATAAACATTCTCCAAATATAATATAATAAATATAATACATACACATTCTCCAAATATAATATAATATATAAACATTAACTACCTAAAGGGGTTGTAAACCCTCTTTTTTTTTATAAAAATAACAAACATGTCTATACTTACCTGCTCTGTGCAATCGTTTTGCACAGAGCAGCCCCAATCCTCTTCAGCTGAGTAGCATCCATGGCACTCCAGGCCCCTCCTCTTCGTCGGGTGCCGCCACAGAAAGCCACTTTCCCTGGGGGCACTTGTGCCAACTTACTCCCGACTTCCCGAGTCCCATTGCTGTGTCCATTGACAAAGACAGCGGGACTCGACCCCGCCCCCCCCCCCTCCTGTTTCACTGGAATTGATTGACAGCAGCTGCTGCTATCAATCAGTCCAATGAGGAGGGAGACAGCAAAGGGAGTCACTGCGCTTGTGTACATCACTGGATCGGGTTCAGGTAAGAAAAAAAGGGGGGGGGGTGTCTGGCGTAGGGTTGCCACCTGTCCAGGGTTCACCCGGACAGTCAGGGTTTGGAACTATGTGTCTGAGTTTCAGTCTTCCTGAAGCCCAGACACATTATTCATACTGGGCTGTGACTAACCAAGTAACTTAGATAGTCACACAAAAATCTGTTGCCATCCGGGTGCTGCAGGCCGCTGTCTGGGGGAAGGTTTGGCATTAATGGGGCACTGGGGGGGGGGGGTGGGGGCAATGATATCAGCAAGAGCAGTTTGGCCACATCAACTGTTTGCCGCAGCGCGCTGCATTACCACTCTCTTTGAGCACCCAAAGACGACCCAGGTCTTTTGTAATCCTATATTTAAAAAAATGTGCCCTGTGCCGCTAAAGTGTTTGGGTTTGGCTTGAAGAAAAGGTGGCAAGCCTAGTCTGGCGGCGAGCTGCAGCACAGGTTTTTCACCTTAATGCATAGATGGCATTTAGGTGAAGGACCTTGAGGCTTTAATGGCCCTGTGGTTTGTTTTTCGCGAAATTGTTTCTTACTGAGTTTTTCTGCTTCCTTTTAATGTCCTCCATGACCTCCTGAACTTCTCCTGAACTTCTCCTTTCCCCCCTCACTTCTGTTTGTTTGGAATGAGCAGTGCATGTTAGTCTCGGTCATGTGTACCTCTCTATGCACACTGCACATCCCATAGTGCATCTCAGGAGCAAGGAAGAAAGGGTGACCATGTTTCTTCATAAAGAAGGGACTTTCCTAAGTTAAGATAAAAATACATACTTGAATCGTTTTTTGTTTTTTTTTATAAACCAGAGTTTATTGTCACTTTAACATTTTATTTCACCTTTTCATGAAAAAGAAAAATGTAAAATCATTTAAAGTTGAATTACAGGCAAACAAGACACTGACTGTCATCCATAGATTGAAGTGAAATGTTTATTCCTACAAAAGGATTTGTTATTCTGTTCAGCCAGTCCTGTGTTATAGGCACCCCTATGCGTGAGAAACCCACCTGTGTCCTGGAATTCCATACAGACTACATTGCAAACCCATTTATATGTTTCCTATAATTTCCAATTGACACAGCAAGCAATTTATTTTACATATATACAGTATTTCTTACTTTTTAGATTTTCCTCAGGAGGGAATGACATGGCTGATTTAAAAAAAAGAATTGAACAGAGGATTAAGCCTGTCCCAAGTCTGTCATTAACATACAATGCAATAAACCTAACCTTTACCTCTTAAACCTTAGTTAAAGCGGAGTTCCACCCTAAAATGGAACTTCCACTTTTCGGAATCCCCCCCAGTGTCACATTTGGCAGGGGGGAGCAGATACCTGTATAATGCAAATATTTGCTCCCACTTCCAGGCATAGACAGCCGCAGTATCTGTGGCTATCTATGCCATATCTGGCCCCTCCTCTGTCCTCCCGCTGTCTTCTGGGAGACACACAGGTCCCAGAAGACAGCAGGGACCATTCAGATCGCGCAGGGAACCAGGTAGTGAAGCCGCAAGGGGAGAGGATCCATAGCATTCATGGTTGTTCTTCTGGAAGGTTCTTTTCTCTGCAGAGAGAAACACTGGAGCTCTGTCAGATTGACCATCAGGTTCTTGGTCACCTCCCTGACTAAGGCCCTTCTCCCCGATCGCTCAGTTTGGCCGGGAGGCCCGCTCTACGAAGAGTCCTGGTGGTTCCAAACTTCTTCTATTTACGGATGCCCCTGTGCTCATTGGGACCTTTAATGCTGCAGACATTTCTCTGTACCCTTCCCCAGATCTGTGCCTCCATACAATCCTATCTCGGAGGTCTACAGACAATTCCTTGGACTTCATGGCTGGGTTTGTGCTCTGACATGCACTGTTAACTGTGGGACCTTATATAGACAGGTGTGTGCCTTTCCAAATCATGTCCAATCAACTGAATTTTCCACAGGTGGACTCCAATCAAGTTGTAGAAACATCTCATGGATGATCAGTGGAAACAGTCGATGTAAACATTGCGTGTACAGAGGCTCTACGCGTTTCGTGAAGTGTTTATATTCACTCATCAGGAGCAGCAATGTCAATATCTGAAATAGAATATGTAAGTTGAGGGGTCACTACCATGCAAGAGGGATTAAAGGTAGGCATATATCCCGAGGAGGGATTAGAGATGGACAAAAAACAAACCCTAAATATAGGGGTACTCACAGTCAACATGCGACAGTTAGGGCAGTCTGGTCCGGGAGTTGTGGAGGCAAATGGCGTGCAGAAGAGCCCAAATGTCAAAGCCGGAGGGGAGGGGATCCCCAGGGTGGTAGGGTCTCAGAAAAAGTAGAACATAATGAGGGGCAGCATACAGGAAATCTGTAAGATATGCAGAATTATGTAGAATTCGCAACTGGGCCAAAGAATAAATACTAAGTTGAGAACAAGGATTGGAAAATGGGGAAATAAGGAACAAACTATAATACCTGTCCAGAGGCGATTCAGTTCGCATGTGCCGCGCTATATAAATTTTCATTCATTCATTCATACATTCATCCATGTAACACCCGGCTGAGAGATATGGAAAATATGGCCATACTGGAGGAGAAGGCCATGCATTGTGTGGTCTGCCCGGGAAACGGCTTAAATGGGTCCACACGCCAATGGCTCCAACGTCACGTGGGGGGGAGGCGTCAGCACTGTGTCAGAAAATCACACGGCGTAGGCGCCAAACCACCCCCACGAGCCACTGGTGGAGTGCACGTGCGGCGCGATGACGCTCAAAGAGGCGCCACGCACACACTGCGTGTATCGTGACGTTGCTGCACAGTGCGTGAGCATCCACCCGCCCCCCATACTGGAAAAGGGGAGGAAACTCAGCAGTGTGCGTCACAACTCCCGGACGTGACACAGGCCAATAAGGTGCGCAAATCCAGCTCCAAGGGCGATGTAATCACGGATGGTGAGGGCAGTAAATGGCTAAAGGAGGTGGTGAAATAAATGACCTGATGCCAGAAGTAGAAATAAAATCGTAAAACAAGCATGGAAATAAACCAAACAACAAAACAAAATAAATAACAAACAGCTGGTCAATGTTGGCCAGTAACAAGGAAAAATGTAACGACTGCAACTGTCAGACCCGACTGTGCACTTCCATCCCTAAATGTAAAGCATATAAAAGGAGCGTGTGGGACTTTGAGTGAGGCAAGGACCAGGAGCAGTCACAGGCCTCCATCCCTGGGGTCATGAATAGTGTTGAGCGGAATACGCCATATTCGATTTTGCGATATATCACGAATATATAGCCGAATATTCGTGAAATATTCGCTAAAATTGAATATTCGTGATATTTTATCAAAAAAAAATTGGCGAAATTTCGCTAATGCGAATGCGAAACTGATTGCGAAATTTTGCTAATGCGAATGAGAAATTGATTGCGAAATTTTGAAACATTCAATTTCACCTGCCTTTGGAAAAAGTGTGGTTTTACGTAATGGACCCTGCAACTAACAAGGTATTAATAAAATAAATACATTATTATATAGATTTGAGGGTTTACTTTGACCAATTTGTATATTGATTAGTTTAATAAATATTGAATAACCATAGATTTGGAAAATACAAGTAAACCGTTTACGTTGACATCTCTTAAATGTCTTTATGTTAAACAGTTATTATTCTCATTAAAGAGGTGAAATGCAAATGATGACACGGGACAAAAGATGGAAAATTCTTTGAAGATGTGATACACTGGAAAAACGCACAGAAACACTCCACTCTCTCCTATGACAACTGTGGTAGGAGAACTCTGATTGGCTCTGATGCAAAAGAAGGGCGGAGAAAGTATTCGCGAATATTCGGAAATCGAATATTCGCGATTGCGAATATTCGGCAACATAAAAGGATCGCCTCAGCTTAGCTACTCGGCCCAGGGTCTCTAATCATACCAGCAATGCTTTTAGACGTCGATGGAGATCACTAGGATGTGATCTGTTTTAAAAATAAAATTGAAAAAATATGAATATTCGGAATAGTGAATATTGGCCGCGAAATTCGAGTTATTCACCAATATTCGAATATGCCATATTCGTAACGAATATTCGTAAAGCAACACTAGTCATGAAAAAAAGGGGGGGGAGCGGGACTTTGAATGAAGCACACAGTTATCAGTGAAGGGTCAAGACAAGGTACATTTATTGCATACCATACAAGTTCATACAGTTCAAAAAATAATGGCACGGTAAAATTCATATATATACAAAAGGGAACATGATAATACATGACAGTGAGAGGGGATCAACCCCACATATCCTGAGACCTTCCCATTGTAAAAATTCATTAAAACTCGTGGTCATCACAGACTGTATATATGAATCAAGTGGGTGGCAGAGCTCAATTTTGAGTGACATGGCAAAGGCTGTAAATACTTACTGTATGCAGATGTGATTTTTATTTTCTCGTTTTTTATTTTTATTAAATTTGCAAAGATTTCAAACAAACTTCTTTCTTGTTGTCATTATGGGGTATTGTTTGTAGAATTTTGAGGAAAATAATAAATGTAATCCATTTTGGAATAAGTCTGTAACATAACAAAATGTGGAACAAGTGAAACACTGTGAATACTTTCCAGGTACATTGAATAAACTTCTAGAGTTGAGAACGGGAATCTCTGCCTGCTTCCATGGGGATAGCCTACAGTTGACTAATGATGTTAAGGCCCGCCTGGTTCAGCTGAGATTCTTGGAAGCCAATCCAGAGAGTTCAAGTCGGGCAACACCGACAGAAATGTCCCATTACTAATCACTTTAAGGCAAAATTGAAAAAAAAATCCAAATACAGTGGAACCTCGGATTGCGAGTAACGCGGTTAACGAGCGTTTCGCATTATGAGCACTATATTTTAAAAAAAATCATAACTCGGTTTGCGAGTGTTGTCTTGCAAAACGAACACAATTCAGGCCAAAGCAGTGTGCAGTACAGCTTTTGGCCTGAAGTGGGGGGGCGCCAGAGCCGAACATCGCTGATCGCAGCCGATCGGCTCGTTCGGAAATGCACGGAAAGGACCAAGGACAGCACAACTGACCTTGGCAAATCTCGGGTAGGAAGTCTTTCCGAGGTCAGCCGAAGTGTCCTCGGCCGTTTCCAAGGCTCCCCGGCATCCCCCCGCCTCTGGCCGCATATGGTATTGCATGACATTGAAGTCAATGCGGAACAAATTATTTTCGGTTCCATTGATTTCAATGGGGAAACACGCTTTGATATGCGAGTACTTTGGATTACGAGCATTCTCCTGGAATGGATTAGGCTCGTAATCCGAGGTTCCATACCTGAAAGACCCACACCAAAGAACAAAGCGGACCTTCCCTTGCCCCTCATCAGCTGGGAGCTCCAACCCCACAAGACCCTCAGTCCTCTCTGAAGCCTGCACTGATAGGACTGAAGGTGTAGAAATAGGTGTGTCACAACCTAGTAGTACATGCGGGACATCTACTGATAGTACCAGACAAATTTCCCTGCCCCAGCTGCTGCAGCGCCGAAAGAAGTACTCTCCCAGCCATCCACATGCCCAACGGTTGAATGCTAGCTTAGCAAAATTGCTAGCACTTCAACTGCTACCTTTTCAGTTGGTAGATTCTGCCCCCTTCCATGAGTTTGTGGAATGTGCGGTACCTCAGTGGCAAGTACCCAAACGCCACTTTTTCTCAGGTGATTCCCGCTCTCTACTGGCATGTGGAAGGCAATGTCCATGCCTCGCTGGACAGGGCGGTCAGTGGTAAGGTGCATCTTACCGCTGACTCATGGACCGCTCAGCAGGCATGGACAGAGAAAAAAATCAATATTTTTTACTTTTTGCTATAATAAATATCCCCAATATATATATATATATATATATATATATATATATATATATATATAAAATCCTCAGTTTAGGCCGATACGTATTCTTCTACATATTTTTGGTAAAAAAAAAATCGCAATAAGTGTTTATTGATTGGTTTGCGCAAAAATGATAACATCTACAAAACAGGGGATTGTTTTATGCCATTTTTATATATATATATATTTTTACTAGTAATGGCAGCGATCAGTGATTTTTTTCGTGACTGCGACATTATGGCGGACACATTTTTGGGACCATTGTCATTTTCACAGCGAACAGTGCTATAAAAATGCACTGATTACTGTGAAAATGACACTGGCAGTGAAGGGGTTAACCACTAGGTGGAGCTTAAGTGTTCCTTACTGTAGGGGGGGTGGGCTCTGTGTCACATGACACTGATCTCTGCTCCGAGTACACAGAGCCGAGATCAGTGTCATTTACACAAGCATCTCCACGCTCTATACCTCAGTGAGACGATCGCGTAATCATTTCAATAATGACATAACCCCTTTGTATTGAATGCAGAGAGACTGTGGAGTACGGTCGCCACTCGCCACCTTTCTGGAAACAATACTGGTCTTATGATTTATTTCTGAATGAGAAGGCTGTCAATCTAGGGATCCTAAATTGGCACCTTGAGCCGGACCTTTTACACTATTCAGGGTCATTCCACTCTTCTATCTAGTCCTGTAATTGTTTATTTTCCTCCCTAATCATGGGGGGACCTTTGAACACCCAAAATGTGTTGGCTTTCATTTATAGTGACATTTAACCACTAGCCGACCAGTCGCCGCAGTTACAGATTGGCACGGCTGCGCAAATCGCCTGGAGCTATACGTCGTTCCTTTAAGAAGTCATAGCAGGCGCGCGTGTCCCGAGGGCCAATGCGCGTGCCCAGCGGGCGGCGATGTCCGCCGAGCACCTGCGATCGCTCGTGACAGAACGAAAACGGGGATGTGTGTAAACACACAAATCCCAGTTCTCTAAGGCAAGAGGAGACAGATCGTGTGTTCCTACTATACTGATTGGTCTCCTCCCCCAGTCAGTCCCATCCCCCCTACTGTAAGAACACACCTAGGGAACACAGTTAACCCCTTGATCGCCCCCTAGTGTTAACCCCTTTCCTGCCAGTGACATTTATACAGTATTCAGCTAATCCAGCTAATCACACTGGGCCAGATTCTGCAAGATCCCGCGTTGGCGTAGTGCAGTGTTTCTCAATTCCAGTCCTCAGGCCCCCCCAACAGGTCAGGTTTTCCCTCAGATGAAAAGGCTGTGGTGATTACTAAGGCAGTGAAACTGATCAAATCACCTGTGTAAAATAATGGAAATCCTGAAAACCTGACCTGTTGGGGGGGCCTAAGGACTGGAATTGAGAAACACTGGCGTAGTGTAAGCCATTTACACTACGCCACCGCAACTTACTGGAGCAAGTGCCGTATTCTCCAAGCACTTGCGGCGGCGTAGTATAAATGGCCCGGCGTATGGCCGCATGATTCAAAGGGGGCGGCTTGTATTCAAATTAAGCGCGCCCCCGTGCAGATTGAACTGCGCATGCGCCGGGCTGAAAAATAGCCCACTGCGCATGCTCCAGCTCACGACGGAAAACGTCAATGACGCCGACGTGAGCATCATTGACGTAAAGTCGTATTCAAGAACGACTTAGTAAAACGACGTAACCGACGGAAAAAGCCGTCGCGGACCCGACGCCGTACTTAACATGGCATACGGCGGACTGGCCTAAGGTTACCCCTCATATAGCAGGGGTAACCTTACGCTTACCGAAACGACGTACGCGACGACTACGCAACGCAAATCGTTCGGGAATCGGCGTATCAGGCTCATTTGCATAGTCAAATGAGACCTGAACGTAAACGCCACCTAGCGGTCAGCGTTGTATTGCATTTAGGATCCGACGGTGTAAGTGACTTACACCAGTCGGATCCTAGCCTAATTCCGGCGTATCTTGTTTTGCGAATACAAAACAATGATACGCCGGCGGGAATTTCGAATTACGCCGGTGTATCTGTAGATACACCAGCGTAACTCTTTTGAGAATCTGGCCCATTGTTTATAGCTCAATATAATTCCAGGATCCAAATCAAACTGGGTCTTCTAAAATACAATCCTGCTTTGGACTGGGATCCCAGATAAATCTTCCAGCTTTTTGTGATTTATTTATGTTTTTAGCAAACTTTATTATTTGTTAGCAAATATTTAGTGCTTCTCCAAGTGTTTAACCGATGAATGGTTGTTTTTCACAGTGGACTTTGTTTGCAATGGGTTCTGCATTCTCATACAAGTCTATGGACATTCAAAACTCACTTGACGCAACTGAGCTGTTGGTCAGATGCACCTATCAATGGATTCTGATGATCTCAGAGGGATCTCAAAATTATATCAAACTGATGCCATGAAGACAAAGGCCTAAGCCCGCCAAAAGAAGCTCTAAATCTACAACTTTCATTAAAATAATGCCTGGGGAAGACCCGCCATTAAGATCCTTGTTCGGACACCTCCTGTTATAGGGTAACAATTGCTTCCTAATTTATCGCCACCCTTTGGGAAAATTCTGCTATTGTTGTCTGATCTTTAGCATTGGTTCTGAGTATGCGTTTGTATTTTGGACACACGATCGGATTTGCCGACTTAGCACATTTGTTGCCGGAAAGGTTGTCTATTCTCTTAGCGAACATTTGTCCGATGAAAAAGCGAAAAAGTTTGTCCGGTGGAGCTTACACACAGTAGGATTGTCCGATCAAACAGGTCCGTCTGAGGTTTGTTGTCAAAAAGTCCGATCGTGTGTATGGGCCTTTAACAAACAAAGCTGGACGTGTGCCTCTGTGTAAATCCAGGAAGTGAACATTCAGCAACTTCAGCTGCCCACAGTTAAAATAGATGCAGCCAGACTCAGTGGAGGGAGATTTCTGCAGTATCTTTGGCAAGTACAGAATCAGGGGCGGACGGACCATTCGGCACTCAGGCACTGCCCGAGGGCCCCATGCCACAAGGGGGCCTTTATCAGGGTTGTCAGCCTCAGTAAAATCAGGGACAGTATGTAAAAATGTTTTTTTTAAAAATCCACGATTATAGCTGCCCCACCTCTCCAGTACCTTTTCAGTGTGTGTATATGTATACTGTGTGTGTTTGTGTATTCAGTGTGTATGTATACTGTGTGTGTATATTGTGTGTCTGTGTGTGTATACTCTATAATCTATTGCCTGGGGGCCCCATAATCTATTATTGCCCGGGGGGGTCCATAATCTCCTATTGCCCAGGGGCCCCATAATCTCCTATATGCAAAGTGGTTGGAGGGAAGCTTCAGGATGGCAAAGATGTTTTTATTACAAATGATGTGAGCAGATTGCAGTTCCTCTGTAATTTGAAGGGATCTCCTGTTACTTCCTGTTTGGCTATGAAACAGGAAGTGAAGAGAAATCTCCCCAATGGGGCACAGATGGCAAAAAAATAAGAATAAATGGACAGGGGTTATGACCGCCCCTTACTCTATTTAACATGAAAAACAATAACATGTTTTAATGAATACACGATTGCATTAACCACTTAAGCCCCGGACCATATTGCTGGTCAAAGACCAGAGCACTTTTTGCGATTCGGCACTGTGTTGCTTTAACCGACAATTGCGCGTGTGACGTGGCTCCCAAACAAAATTGGTGTCCCTTTTTTCCCACAAATAGAGCTTTCTTTTGGTGGTATTTGATCACCTCTGCGGTTTTTAGTTTTTGTGCTATAAACAAAAATAGAGCGACAATTTTGAAAAAAAATAATATTTTTAACTTTTTACTATAATAAATATCCCCAAAAAATATATAAAAAAACAATTTTTTTCCTCAGTTTAGGCTGATACATATTCTTCTACATATTAAAAAAAAATCGCATTAAGTGTTTATTGATTGGTTTGCGCAAAAGTTATAGCGTTTACAAAAATAGGGGGTAGTTTTATGGCATTTTTATTAATATTTTTTTTTTACTAGTGATGGCCGCGATCAGCGATTTTTTTTCGGTACTGCGACATTATGGCGGACACTTCGGACACTTTTGACACATTTTTGGGACCATTGGCATTTTTATAGCGATCAGTGCTATAAAAATGCATTGATTACTATAAAAATGCCACTGGCAGGGAAGGGGTTAACACTAGGGGGCAGGGAAGGGGTTAAGTATGTTCCCTGGGTGTGTTCTAACTGTAGGGGGGGGGGTGGACTCACTAGGGGAAATGACTGATCGCTGTTCATACATTGTATGAACAGACGGTCAGGCATTTCTCCCCTGACAGGACCGGGAGCTGTGTGTTTACACACACAGCTCCAGGTCACCGCTCTGTAACGAGCGATCGCGGGGGCCCGGCGGTGATCGCGACTGCCGGGCACGCGCGCGGGAGTCAGGAGTGAGCGCCCCTAGTGGCCGCTAGGAGAGTCGACGTTATACTACGTGCTCTCGCGCAGGAGAGCAGAACTGCGGCGGCTGGTCATTATGTAGTTAACTAGCGTTGTTTCCATATATTCCGCTTTCAGGAAGCCCCCCAACTGTTCTCTTTCCATGGGACTATTCCAGATATAGGCCCGGATTCAGATACGAGTTACGACAGCGTATCTCCGAATAAGCCGTCGTAACTCTGAGTGTGCGGGGTCGTATCTATGCGCCCGATTCTTAGAATCAGTTACGTATAGATTTCCCTAAGATCCGACCGGCATAAAGTCTCTTACACCGTCGTATCTTAGGCTGCATATTTACGCTGGCCGTTAGGTGGCGCTTCCGTAGATTTACGCGAGGAATATGCAAATTGGGTAGATACGCCGATTCAGAAACGTACGTCCGCCCGGCGCATTTTTTACGTCGTTTACGTAAGGCTTTTTCCGGCATAAAGTTTCCCCTCATAAAGCAGGGGTAAGTCATGTTAGGTATGGACGTCGGAAACACACGAACAACGTCGTATTTTACGTCGTTTACGTAAGTCGTTCGCGAATAGGGCTGTACGTAAGTTACGTTCACGTCAAAAGCATTGACGGTTTGCGGCGTAATTTGGAGCATGCGCACTTGGAAACGTTCACGGACGGCGCATCCGCCGTTCGTAAAAAAAAAACGTCAATTACGTGGGGTCACAAGTAATTTAAATAAAACACGCCCACATCATCCACATTTGAATTAGGCGGGCTTACGCCGACACATTTACACTACGCCGCCGTAACTTAAGGCGCAAGTTCTTTCTGAATACGGAACTTGCGCCCTAAGTTACGGCGGCGTAGTGTATCTGAGATACGCTACGCCCGCCGAAAGATACGAAAATGTATCTGAATCCGGGCCAGTGAATTCACCTGTATTTATTCATTCACGCTATGCAAACATACTACTTTCAGATACTTCACAATATAATACAGTTGTGATTATGTGCACAGGAGCAGCTTAATCCTTCCAGGCTGGCAAAAAAAAAAAAAAAAAAACACACGCAAAATGCTAATTTTCCAGCTAAGCGCCATGAATTTTATATTAGCACATATATGATTGATAATCAAGGAGGTGAAGGGCTAATTGGGCCATATGGAAACATGTTGCAATCCATATGCCATCTTGGTTACCCATGCTTAAACAGGCATTAACAACATCTGGATGGCGCGATACCCAGCTGTGTAACAAGAAAAAGCACACCGACGTCTCTTGTGCAATGACTCCGTCGTCACCAGCGCAGGTTCCACCGTAAGGACTGTTTTTCCTTTACCCACATGATAAAAAATCCAGCGTTACAATAGCAGATTCCACGCTAAGAATAGACTTGTGTTTTTATAGAGGAGCATTGTAAAAGATGACATACCCAGTTTTATCACACAGCTAAAAATGACAAGACTCCGCCTCGCCCACACACAGATAAGCATCAAGGAAGTACATAGTAGGAGATCCTCTAACAGTTCTACTTTTCATGCAAACTCGCATTTCTTTTTCAGCCTAAACAGTTCTGCTATTGTGGGCGCTCTGCCAGGTTCTTGCGGCGCTGGGGTTACAGCTCGAGAATTACAGTTGGAGAACTCCCAGCAGGGGTGAAAGTGGCCGCCCTGCCCTCCCTACCCTCTGGCCATTTCAGGTCACTTGTCAATCAAGCAAAAAAATAAAAAACTTTTAGGAAACTGGCTGTACAACCTGAAAAGAAAATCTTGTGCCACAGATGACTGGCAGCTAAAGGCAAACCTTTCAGTATTTTCCAGCTGTACAAATCAGTCACAAATTCTGCATCAAACGTTCGTTTTAAAAGTCCAGCTTGAAAAGCGATTGACAGGTGGTACAGAACTTTCAAGTCACTGGCCCAGATTCAGGTACATTTGCGCTTTATTTGCGGAGGTACAGGGCAACGATTTTGCCCTGCGCCCCCGCAAATATTTTGCGCTGCCCTCGATTCACGGAGCAGCAGCTCCGTAAATTGCGAGGGCGCGCCGGCAAAATTGCCCGGCGTAAGCGCGCGCAATGTAAATGATCCCGCCGGGGGCGGGAATCATTTAAATTAGGCGCGCTCCCGCGCCGAGCGTAGAGCGCATGCTCCGTCGGGAAACTTTCCCGACGTGCATTGCGGCAAATGACGTTGCAAGGGCGTCATTTGCTTCAAAGTGAACGTGAATGGCGTCCAGCGCCATTCACGATTCACTTACGCAAATGACGTAGATTTTAAATATCGCAACGCGGGAACGTGGGTATCCTATAGCATTGGCTGCGCCTGCTATTAGGATGTGTAACCTTACGCGAAACCCGACGTACGCAAACTACGTAATTTGCGTAGGCAGGGCTCGCGCAACGTTGTGAATTGATGTTAGTATGCAATTTGCATACTATACACAGATCACAATGGGAGCGCCCCCTAGCGGCCAACGCAAGAATGCAGCCTAAAATCTGCGTGGCATAAGAGCCTTATGCCACGCAGATTTTAAGCTGCAGTCGGCGTAGCGATGTTCCTGAATCAGGAGCATTCGCTACGCCGGAGCAAGTAAGCAATTGCGCTGTGTAACCTATGGTTACACAGGCGCAATTGCTTCTTGAATCTTGCCCACTCTTCTGTAGATTGTGGGTCCTCTGTACGCGCTTTTATCATCGACTAGGGAACCAAGGAGTCATTTCAGCAAACGTTCCGGTGACTTGTCGTTAATGTTCCCCTATCGAGATGGTTCCTGTAAGGACTGTGCAGGCGCAATCCTTGCCGACCGAAATCTCCGAACCTCGGCCGGCATCCAGGCTCATTCCTTAACATTCCCGTGGATTGGAGGATGTTAAAAAAAGAGCCAGGAGGCCGAGCGAAGCGAGGACGTGAGGCCGACTGGCCACTTTCCTCAAATTCCACGTCGCCCTGGATGCCGGCCAAGGTTCGGAGATTTCCGTCGGCAAGAATTGCGCCTGCGCAGTCCTTACAGCAGGGGTGGCCAACCAGTGGCCCGGGGGCCACATGTGGCCCACGGAGCCCTCTGATGTGGCCCGCGACCTCCTGCTCTGGAATGGTGGGTTGGCAAACCCAGATCGCAGTTTGCGACCCGCCATACCGCAGCACCAGCACCATACCGCAGCCCCATAAGCCGATGCTTCCTCTACAGCGTCGGCTTTTGCCACAGGCGGAGTCTATGGCAAAGTTCAGCTAACCCGCAGGATAGACGCAGGTGCACTACGTTGCACCCGCGGTGGGGGTAAACCGCAGCACATTAGTGTGAAAGCAGTCTTAGGCCCTTTTTCACACGACCAGCCCAACCAAATGGGACCCTCAATTCACCTCTATAGAGCGACAGGTGTTCGTTTACCCCGCCTACCTCCAAGCTGGAAAACAGAAGGGAATTCGTCCCCTTCCATCTGGGCGGATCGGAGGGCCTATAGAGTATCCGTGACCTGTCATCCGCCAGCTCCGCTCATTGTGGCCCTCGACTGGTTACCAAGTTGCTTAAGTGGCCCTCACTCTTCAAAAGTTTGGGCACCCCTGCCTTACAGGAACCATCTCGATAGCCGGAACCATATCGTCAGATCACCGGCGCCTGCAAATCCAAAGAAGTTCGTCAAAATTCGAAGAGGCTCCGCCGCAGCTGCGTAACACTAAATAAATCATTAAATCATTGATCAGCGCATTTTTTTTTAACACTGATCTAAGTAATAATGTCACTGGTCCCCAAAAAGTGTCATTTAGGCTGGGTTCACACTGCTGCGAATTTGAGCCGTTGCGATTGCTCATTTTCGCAAGTCATTAAAATAACATTGTTTTCCATTAGTGCCATTCACATCAGTGCGGTCAGATTTGTCCGCCGCAATTTTGCAGTTCC
The DNA here is from genome assembly GCF_905171775.1 of Rana temporaria. Lineage (NCBI taxonomy): Eukaryota > Metazoa > Chordata > Amphibia > Anura > Ranidae > Rana > Rana temporaria. The sequence continues at coordinate 183,945,763 of NC_053494.1, read as the reverse complement.
GCTAAAAATCACAGATCGCCGCCATTAGTAGTAAAAACAATAAAAATTAAAAAAAAAGTCGCTAAGACCCTTCACACTGGAGGCGTTTTTCTGGCGGAGGCTCTTTACCACGTGATCAGCCGTGTCCAACCACGGCTGATCACGATGTAAACAGGAAGAGCCGTTGATCGGCTCTTCCTCACTCGCGGCTGATAGACGCAAATAGAGGAGAGCTGATCGGCGGCTCTCTTGACAGGGGGGTTTGTGCTGTTTGTTTATCAGCGCAGCCAGCCCTCGGTTGCCAACACTGGACCACCAGGGAGTGCCCCCCGGTGCTCAATATAGCACACAAATGTCACAAAAAAAAACAATAACAAAATCACAAATAGGCAGACTGGCAACATGGGCACTGACTGAAATGATGCCCAGCAATGCCATCCGTGCCACCCCTCAGTGTCCATCAGTGCCACCCAGTGTCCATTAGTGCCACCTCTTAGTGCCCATCTATGCCCAGTGCCCACCTATCAGTGCCCATCTGTGCCACCCATAAGTACCCATCAGTGCCACCCATAAGTGCCACCCATGAGTTCCCATCAGTGCCACCAAAGAGTGACCAGTGCCGCCTAGGAGTGCCCATCAGTGCCGCATACCAGCGCCGCCTATCAGTGCCGCCATATCAGTGCCCATAATTGAAGAAGAAAACTTATTTACAAAAAAAATTACAGAAAAAAATAAAAAATAATTTTTTTTCAAAAATTACGGCCTTTTTTTAGTTGCGCAAAAAAAAAAAATTGCAAAGGTGATCAAATACCACCAAAAGAAAGCTCTATTTGTGGGAACAAAATGATAAAAATTTCATTTGGGTACAGTGTAGCACGACCGCGCAATTGTCATTCAAATTGCGACAGTGCTGAAAGCTGAACATTGGCTCGGGCAGGAAGGTGCGTAAGTGCATGGTATGGAAGTGGTTAAGGAGTACAACCTAAGAAGTATAAAAGTGAGACCTGAATCCAGTTCCAGGTGGTATGCTCCACGCCACCAACAATTCTACATAAGGCCTCCAAAGCTGGAACTTGTTCATCTAGAAAAGTGATTGACAGCCTGTGATGTCAATCCTCAGCAGTTGATGGGTTGTCTTTACAAACACCTGTCCTATTCTCAGCTATGCAGGGCTTATGTTGTCCTAAAAGACCCTACAGCAGGTTCTTCATGGAGGACTGCAGCAGCTAGGTTTGAATTCCAAGAGGTTCTGCAGCAGCTCTGCCAACATTCAAAGAGGCTCTGCAGCAGCTCTGCCAACATTCAAAGAGGCTCTGCAGCAGCTCTGCCAACATTCAAAGAGGCTCTGCAGCAGTTATGGAAGAAAAAAAAGTTCCTGAAAATGAGAAGGTGACAGCTGAACCTTGTGCAATGTGTTTTTATCCAAGTACATACAGTACACAGTCAGTGCAAAGCCTTGAAAGCAGGAACACGTTCAGCAAGAAAAGTGACTGACAGCCTGTGAGGTCAGTCCTCTGGAGGGGATGGGTTCTTTAAACAAACACCTACCTTATTCTAGGAAATGTCGGGCCTACTTTGGTTTCTTAAGAGATCTTAAAGCATCTGCATTTTAAAAAACGACTGAAGCAGCTGTATTAAGATTCCAAGAGGTTCTGCAGCAGCAGACTGTGATGTCTGTTATCTGTGGGTTCCCTATACAAACACCTATCCTATATGCAAGGCTTACTTTGCCCTTTCAAAAGTGAGGTCAATCATCTGTAGGCTATGGGTTCTCTGTACCAGTGGTCTCCAAACTGCGGCCCGGGGGCCAGATGTGGCCCTTTGCTTGCTTTTATCCGGCTCTTGGGGCATAATTTACCAAAGATGGGGCACAATTCCTCCCAATGACACCAACAATTGGGCCCAATGACGCCAACCCTGGGGCAAAACTCCTACCACTGATACCAATAATGGGGCACAATTCCTCACAATGACATCAATAATTGGGACCGATGATAATGCACATTTCCTCCCACTTACATCCATGATGGGGCACAATTCCTCCCGCTTACATCCATGATGGGGCACAATTCCTCCCACTTACATCCATGATGGGGCACAATTCCTCCCACTTACATCCATGATGGGGCACAATTCCTCCCACTTACATCCATAATGGGGCACAATTCCTCCCACTGACATCCATGATGGGGCACAATTCCTCCCACTTACATCCATAATGGGGCACAATTCCTCCCACTTACATCCATAATGGGGCACAATTCCTCCCACTTACATTCATGATGGGGCACAATTCCTCCCACTTACATCCATGATGGGGCACAATTCCTCCCACTTACACCCATGATGGGGCACAATTCCTCCCACTTACATCCATGATAATGTACAATTCCTCCCACTTACATCCATGATAATGTACAATTCCTCCCACTTACATCCATGATGGGGCACACTTCCTCCCACTTACATCCATGATGGGGCACAATCCCTCCCAATTACATCCATGATGGGGCACAATTCCTCCCACTTACATCCATGATGGGGCACAATCCCTCCCACTTACATCCATGATGGGGCACAATCCCTCCCACTTACATTCATGATGGGGCACAATCCCTCCCACTTACATTCATGATGGGGCACAATTCCTCCCACTTACATCCATAATTGGGCACAATTCCTCCCACTTACATCCGTGATGGGGCACAATTCCTCCCACTTACATCCATGATGGGGCACAATTCCTCCCACTTACATCCATGATGGGGCACAATTCCTCCCACTTACATCCACGATGGGGCACAATTCCTCCCACTTACATCCATGATGGGGCACAATTCCTCCCACTTACATCCATGATGGGGAACAATTCCTCCCACTTACATCCATGATGGGGCACAATTCCTCCCACTTACATCCATGATGGGGCACAATTCCTCCCACTTACATCCATGATGGGGCACAATTCCTCCCACTTACATCCATGATAATGCACAATTCCTCCCACTTACATCCATGATAATGTACAATTCCTCCCACTTACATCCATGATGGGGCACAATTCCTCCCACTTACATCCATGATGGGGCACAATCCCTCCCACTTACATCCATGATGGGGCACAATTCCTCCCACTTACATCCATGATGGGGCACAATCCCTCCCACTTACATCCATGATGGGGCACAATTCCTCCCACTTACATCCATGATGGGGCACAATTTCTCCCAATGACACCAACAATTGGGCCCAATGACGCCAACCCTGGCGCACGACTCCTACCACTGATACCAATAATGGGGCACAATTCCTCACAATGACATCAACAATTGGGACCGATGATAATGCACAATTCCTCCCACTTACATCCATGATGGGGCACAATTCCTCCCACTTACATCCATGATGGGGCACAATTCCTCCCACTTACATCCATGATGGGGCACAATTCCTCCCACTTACATCCATGATGGGGCACAATTCCTCCCACTTACATCCATGATGGGGCACAATTCCTCACACTTACATCCATGATGGGGCACAATTCCTCCCGCTGATGTGGGGACCTTTTCTACTCCCAATGTCAACAGTCTGGCCCCCTTAATGCCCGCTGCATGTATATGTATGTCCACAGAATGGCACGTACAGGCATATGGGCGTACATGTACGTCCCTGCCTTTTCCGCGGGTCGGGGGTCCGATCGGGACCCCCCCCCCGGTACATGTGGCGGTCGGAAATTGTCGGGTAGCGATCCGGGACGAATAGCCGCCCCCTCGCGATCGCTCCCCGAAACTGAAGAACGGGGAGAGCCGTATGTAAACACGTCTTCCCCGTGCTTCACTGTGGCGGCTGCATCGATCGTGTGATCCCTTTTATAGGGAGACTCGATCGATGACGTCAGTCCTACAGCCACACCCCCCTACAGTTGTAAACACACACTAGGTGAAACCTAACTCCTTCAGCGCCCCCTGTGGTTAACTCCCAAACTGCAACTGTCATTTTCACAATAAAGAATGCAATTTAAATGCATGTTTTGCTGTGAAAATGACAATGGTCCCAAAAATGTGTCAAAATTGTCCGAAGTGTCCGCCATAATGTCGCAGTCACGAAAAAAAATCGCTGATCGCCGCCATTAGTAATAAAAAAAAAAATGCAATAAAACTATCCCCTATTTTGTAAACGCAATAAATTTTGCGCAAACCGATCGATAAACGCTTATTGCAATTTTTTTTTACCAAAAATAGGTAGAAGAATACGTGTCGGCCTAAACTGAGGGAAAAAAAATGTATATATGTTTTTGGGAGATATTTATTACAGCAAAAAGTAAAAAATATTGATTTTTTTTCAAAATTGTCGCTCTATTTTTGTTTATAGCGCAAAAAATAAAAACCGCAGAGGTGATCAAATACCACCAAAAGAAAGCTCTATTTGTGGGGGAAAAAAGGACGTCAATTGTGGGGAAAAAAAGGACCGCGCAATTGTCTGTTAAAGCGACGCAGTGCCGAATCGCAAAACCTGGCCTGGGCATTTAGCTGCCTAAAGGTCCGGGTCTTAAGTGGTTAATGAAGGACAGTAAACTGGCCCCCTCGTTAGAAAGTTTGGAGACCCCCGCTCTCTACAATCTCCTATCCTGTATGCTGGGTTACTTTGGCTTTCAGAGACGCCCTATAGCGCCTGTCATTTTTAAGAAGGCTGAAGCAGTTCTGTTATATTTCTAAGAGGTTCTGCAGCAGCCAGTGAGATTGGTCCTCTGTAGGCTCTCTATACAAACTCCTATACTATATCCAGGGCTTATCTTAGCTTTCCATAAGGTACTATATAGCACATGCAATTTGTAAAGAAGTACTGCAGCAGCTATGGCTATGCTATCATTCCAAGAGGTTCTGCAGCAGCTTTGTAATAAAAATAAGCCAGGATCCCATTTAATGACCCCTCCAGCTATTTAATCTGCCAGGGGTGAAGTAGCCCCCACCATGCCCATCCTGCCAGGGGTGAAGTAGCCCCCACCATGCCCATCCTGCCAGGGGTGAAGTAGCCCCCACCATGCCCATCCTGCCAGGGGTGAAGTAGCCCCCACCATGCCCATCCTGCCAGGGGTGAACTAGCCCCCACCATGCCCATCCTGCCAGGGTGATGACACCAGCCCTCCCTCACCCCCCTGGCACATACTTTACCCATCCTGTTTCCGATCCTCCAGCAGAAGAGGCCCCCCCCCCCCCCCACACACACACACACACATTACAGGCTGCAGCTGCTTCTATTGCTCATCTTATGAAACTTTTTTTTATTTTTTTTTGGTGGTTATCTCCATCCCCTCCCCCCTCCTATGAGACCCCCCCCCCCCCGGATCCGGTGTTGCTGTATTTTCCGTGCAGCCGCTAGATGAAGCGCTCCATTGTAGCCAGCGCGCAGTCCAGGAGCGGCACCGCAAGCCCGGCTTCCCCAGCCAAGAGCGTCAGCGCTGACATCAGCGCCCGGCCTTGTCTCCGTGACGTCAGCAGAGCTATAAATATCCCCCGGGGCGGCTTCAGGCGTGATGGAGATCCAGAAATAGAAGAAGGGGGAGGAGTCCTGCCTGCCTGCGGCTTCCCCTCTCACTTTCCACTCGTGATCCGCTCTGTAGCGCCCTGCAAAGCCGTGGCGTCACGGTGCAGCTTCTACACACTTCTTTCCATGTGTTAGCAATTGTTTTACTTAATAAAAAGCAGACAGCCGGCATTGTATTCATTGTGTGTGCATCAGAATGTGTGCTCTGTGCATGCTCTGTGTACATCAACATGTGTGCATCAGAATGTGTACTCTGTGTACATCAACATGTGTGCTCTGTGCATGCTCTGTGTACATCAACATGTGTGCATCAGAATGTGTACTCTGTGTACATCAACATGTGTGCTCTGTGCATGCTCTGTGTACATCAACGTGTGTGCTCTGTGTACATCAACATGTGTACTCTGTGCATGCTCTGTGTACATCAACGTGTGTGCTCTGCTCTGTGCATGCTCTGTGTACATCAACATGTGTGCTCTGTGCATGCTCTGTGTACATCAACGTGTGTGCTCTGTGTACATCAACATGTGTACTCTGTGCATGCTCTGTGTACATCAACGTGTGTGCTCTGCTCTGTGCATGCTCTGTGTACATCAACATGTGTGCTCTGTGTACATCAACATGTGTGCTCTGTGTACATCAGAATGTGTGCCCTGTGCATGCTCTGTGTACATCAACATGTGTGCTCTGTGTACATCAGAATGTGTGCCCTGTGCATGCTCTGTGTACATCAACATGTGTGCTCTGTGTACATCAGAATGTGTGCTCTGTGCATGCTCTGTGTCTATCAACATGTGTGGTCTGTGTACATCAGAATGTGTGCCCTGTGCATGCTCTGTGTACATCAACATGTGTGCTCTGTGTACATCAGAATGTGTGCTCTGTGCATGCTCTGTGTCTATCAACATGTGTGGTCTGTCACCGTCTGTGTGCATCAGAATGTGTGCTCTGTGCATGCTCTGTGTACATCAACATGTGTGATCTGTGTGCATCAGAATGTGTGCTCTGTGCATGCTCTGTGTACATCAACATGTGTGCTCTGTGTATATTAACATGTGCTCCGTTGGTGTGCACAGCCTATTGCATTAGGATGTGCACCCCAAAGCTCAAACTATTATGCGTGTATGTGCATGTGTATACAGTAAATACAGACGGTGTCAGTAGGGCAATGACGGTGTCGGTAGTTTTTATTTTATTTTTTTATCATTTTTTTACAAAGTTTGTTTTAGGAGATCTTTTAGGCTGCATTCACACCTTTGCGTCAGCAATATGCGGCGTATTGCGGCGACATGGAATAGGCGTTTTGTCCCGCGATTTGCGGCGACAAAACGCGACGTTTTAAACATTGTTTTTTGCTGGAGGGGTGATTTTTTATATGGTCGGCTATGCCCGAACGCCAAAGCCGCCCGAAAAAAAGGGTCCGGGACTTGTTTTGAGCTTCAGGCGTTTCGGCGTTCGGCGTGGAGATGTGAACCATCTCCATAGCCGACCATGTAAAATCACCCCTCCAGCGTATTAGGGGCTGCTGTTTATACGCCTAGGTGTGAATGGAGCCTTAGGAGGCTTTGGTGAAATATCAGGGGTCTAAACAGTGGTAATCTGCATCACATGGGGTGATTAGGGTGTGCTCAGGCACACCTGGCATACCCTGTGTGCATGCCTATGACTCTGTGTACATCAACATGTGTGCTCTGTGTACATTAACGATGGTGGATGGGATCAGTGGTAGCGATGGTGGATGGGATCAGTGGTAGCGATGGTGGATGGAATCAGTGGTAGCGATGGTGGATGGAATCAGTGGTAGCGATGGTGAATTGGATCAGTGGCAGTGATGGTGGATGTGATCAGTGGCAGTGGCGGTGGATTGGATCAGGGGCAGTGATGGTGCATGGGATCAGTGGCAGCGATGGTGGATGGGATCAGTGGCAGTGGATTGGATCAGGGGCAGTGATGGTGCATGGGATCAGTGGCAGCGATGGTGGATGGGATCAGTGGTAGCGATGGTGGATGGGATCAGTGGTAGCGATGGTGGATGGGATCAGTGGTAGCGATGGTGGATGGGATCAGTGGCAGCGATGGTGGATAGGATCAGTGGTAGCGATGGTGAATTGGATCAGTGGCAGTGATGGTGGATGTGATCAGTGACAGCAATGGTGGATGGGATCAGTGGCAGTGGCGGTGGATTGGATCAGGGGCAGTGATGGTGCATGGGATCAGTGGCAGCGATGGTGGATGGGATCAGTGGCAGTGGATTGGATCAGGGGCAGTGATGGTGCATGGGATCAGTGGCAGCGATGGTGGATGGGATCAGTGGCAGCAGTGGTGGACGGGATCAGTGGCAGCAGTGGTGGACGGGATCAGTGGCAGCAGTGGTGAACGGGATCAGTACAAAGACGGCTCTCTAATTAGGCAGTCGCCTAAGGCCTCACACTCACAGGGGCCTCGCGGCTGCCTAATTTGCCTGTGATCAATACTAATGTCGGCGCCATCGAATCTCTCTATCACCCGTCTCTCTTTCTCACCTCCCCCTCTCTTCCCACCCTTGCATTGGCTGAATATGTCTGATGGGTGAGGAGGGTGCCCTGAAAGTGGTGTTGATCACCTGTGTGCTAGATCCGTGCATTTTCTGCAGCCATTTTTCTTGCTTGAATTATTTTTCCCATTATGGGCGTGAGTGGGGCCTCATGTCTAAGTTTTGCCTAAGGCCTCACAAAGCCTAGAGCCGCCTCTGGATCAGTGACAGCGATGCTGGATGGGATCAGTGGCAGCGGTGGTGGATGGGATCAGTGGCAGCAGTGGTGGATTGGATCAGTGACAGCAGTGGTGGATTGGATCAGTGGCAGCGATGCTGGATGGGATCAGTGGCAGCAGTGGTGGATTGGATTAGTGGCAGCAGTGGTGGATGGGATCAGTGGCAGCAGTGGTGGATTGGATCAGTGGCAGCAGTGGTGGATTGGATCAGTGGCAGCAGTGGTGGATTGGATCAGTGGCAGCGATGCTGGATGGGATCAGTGGCAGCGATGCTGGATGGGATCAGTGGCAGCAGTGGTGGATGGGATCAGTGACAGCGATGCTGGTTGGGATCAGTGGCAGCAGTGGTGGATGGGATCAGTGGTAGCAGTGGTGGATTGGATCAGTGGCAGCAGTGGTGGATGGGATCAGTGGCAGCAGTGGTGGATTGGATCAGTGACAGCGATGCTGGATGGGATCAGTGGCAGCAGTGGTGGATTGGATTAGTGGCAGCGATGGTGGATTGGATCAGTGGCAGCGATGCTGGATGGGATCAGTGGCAGCAGTGGTGGATTGGATCAGTGGCAGCGATGCTGGATGGGATCAGTGGCAGCAGTGGTGGATTGGATCAGTGGAAGTGGTGGTGCAAACCCGGAAGGAAGACCGGGTGAAGGTGGAAGCCTGCTGGAGGACTTTGTTCTAAGGTAAGTCTTTTATAATAAGCTAGCATGTAATACCTACTAGCACATTATGCTATTATCCTCCAGAGGCCTTTTTATTTTTTTATTTTTTTGCAGGTTACTACTGCTTTAAAGGGGTTTGTTCTTTATTTTCTAAATAGGTTCCTTTAAGCTAGAGCATTGTTGGTTCACTTACCTTTTCCTTCCATTTCCCTTCTAAATGTTTTTTTTCTTTGTCTGAATTTCTCACTTCCTGTTCCTCCTCAGTAAGCTTGCCCCCATCATCCGATCTGTTCTGGCTGGGGGTTAGCCAGCGTGCTCGCCCCCTCCCTTGGGACTACATCCCTGCGGGGAGGCGCTGTGAACAAAAACATTTAGAAGGGAAATTGAAGGAAAAGGTAAGTGAACCAAAATGCACTAGCTTAAAGGAATTTATTTAGAAAATAAAAAACAAACCTTTACAACCCCTTTAAGGCTCAGTTCACATATATGCAGTGCGGGAAAAGGCAGCGAAAACCTGTGCAGTTCCCACACCACATTGAAATCGCACAGCAGTCATCTGAACCACAGAGGGTGTCAATGTTAAGTTAACGACACCCAAAACAGTTTGCAAAACACAGTGCAATTTGTTTGTTCGGATTTGCTGCAATTTCAGCCATACAAATGAATGGTTCAAGTCGCACCACACACATCACATGTGATTTGCACTGAAATGCAGTGCGATTCCTGTGCGAATTACATGTTCTGTGCCGCACCGCAGATATTTGAACCTAGACTTAATTTCGTTCATTTTGGAGATGAGAAAATTATTTATGGGAATTTTTTTATTTTATTTGGAGGGAGGAAGGAGGGACTTTCTTGGCTAAGTAAACCCCTCCCCCCCTGCCTGCATGCCTGAGTTAAGGGCAGATGGATCCCAAAAAGTAAATGGTACCTGAATCATCTGCCCTTACTCAAGATGACCATAACTAGAAATGCTAGAGGGGTGTTTTTTGAACAAAATAAAGCATGGAGACATGGATGGATGGGTGACTTTGCTTTGCATAGTAAACATGAATAAATAGCGTTTTCAGGTTCTGATGATCAGATACAGTTCAGTTCCACTTTAGTCTGGCCATACACAAGTAAAATTGTGTTCTGATGTTCATATGAAATTCAGAAGATCTGCTCATCAGAGCATTCAATAGTACCATTTGGACTCAACAAATTTTGTTCAATTTGCATGCCGAGATTTCAAATTTAAGATCAATTTCAGAATGCACATGCTTTTTACAATAAGTGACATCTGTTTTTGGCAGTAGACGTTTTTTTCTACAGTCATTAAAGAGGAAGTAAACCCTCTTAAAATAATCCAGAAAAAAAACCACCCGCAAGAGAAAGTCATAATGAGCTAATATGCATAGCATACTAGCTCATTATGTGGCACTTACCTGAATTTGAAGCCCCCGAAGTGCTCCTCATTCCCCTCTGCCACTGCTGCCATGTCCCCTCTGAGCTTCTTCCTGCTATCACCGCTCCAGCGCTGTGATGGGCCAGGGCGGCGATGACGTCACTCCTGCACGTGCGCGCGGGACCGGCATAAGCCCGGCATGATCCCATTCATTTTGCAGGGATGCTCAGTGCACCTCAGTGTTTTCTTGCACCTACAGGTAAGCCTTAACCTCCCTGGCGGTATGATTCTTTCAGAAAAAAGGTGCTGAAAGCGGTACCATTATTTGCAAGGAAATTTGGCATTTTATACTGTAGGCCTGCAATTCTTAGGAACAACTCACTTAAATCTGACCAAACCAGAGTCTAGTAGGCATCCCGGGTATGACATTTTTTTAAAAACAAAATTATAATATAATAAATAATTATAACAAATAATAATATAATTCTAATAAAAATTATTCAATAATGTAATCAACTCAAAATCACTGAAATTTGCTCAGTTGCAGAATTGTCGCTGTCATTATTTTTATTTTTTTATGACGAATTTCCCCACAAATCGCTATCGCACAATTCTGCAAGTGATTATAATTTATTATCGCTGTTTTCTAGCTGATCTAAAACTATTTTTAAAATAAAGGGACACTTTTGGTTGCTATGGACAATCTACAGTTTGCAGGGAGAAAGAACCGTTTTTATTATATAAAAGAACATGTAGGGCACTGGGCAGACCACTAGGGACAAGGAAGGGGGGGGTGTATTTTACATACAGTACTGTAATCTATAAGATTACAGTATACTGTATGTATAGTGTTTGTTTACTTTTTTGAATTTGGCGCCGATCTCCGCCCCTGTGCGTCGTAACGTCGCAGGGAACGGAGATCCGCAGCACAGGAGGACACTGTGTGAATCGAGCGAGGTCCCGCTCGCTCACACAGCGCGGTGGCATCGCTGGATCCAGGAACAAGGTAAGCCAGCGAGCGCTGCAGGCTCTGCATGTCTACCCCGAGCGTGACTCGGGGTTACCGATTTTGGCACAAAAAATCCACCCAGAGTCACGCTCGGGAATACCGCCAGGAGGGTTAATCTAGGCTTACCTGTAGGTGCAAGTTGCCAAAGTGGGTTTACAACCACTTTAAACTCTCCATCATGTTATCCTATGTGTCCATGCAATGGCATTTTCGAGCAGTAAAAAGAACAAACAAAAAACGAGTGGGTTCTGATGCCGCGTACACACAATCATTTTTCGGGTTGTAAAAAATTAAGTTTTCAGGCTCTAGAAAAAACTACGTTTTTTTCAACCCGATCATTAAAACGGCCTTGCCCACACACGGTCGTGAAAAAAAATGCTCTAGCAAAGCGCGGTGACGTACAACATGTACGATGGCACGATAAACGGGAAGTTCCATTCAGATGAATGAATGAATGAATGAAAACTTATATAGCGCAGCACATGCGAACTTAATCGCCTTGGGGCTGCTTTAGCTGATTTTGTGTTAGTAAAAGACAATTCACGCTTTTCTGTCTGTTACAGCGTGATGAATGTGCTTACTCCAGAACGAGCGCTCCCGTCTCATAACTTCCTCCTGAGAATGCGCAGATTTTTCACGTCATTAAAGCCTACACACGACCATTTTTTACAACACGAAAAACGACAACGTTAAAAAATAGAGCATGTTCGAATTTTTTTTTGGCCCATTTTTCAGAACCCAAAATATGCTCTGAAGCCCACACACGATCGTTTTTAATGACATTTAAAAAAACGTCATTTTTTTACAACCTGAAAAACGGTCGTGTGTACGCGGCATAAGAGACGTTTTTCAGCTGTAAAAACACTCTAATGCTAATAAACGCTGATAAATGCTAAAAAAAACTTCACTCACCAGCGGGTTTTAACGTTTTTGATCCATTGAAAAAAACTAAAAAAAAATCTTAAAACAAAAGAAAATGCGAAAAAATCGCTAATAAACGCTATTGCAAAAATGTGGAAAAAAGTTGAAAAACTCACTGCAAAGCTACTGGCCTTTTTATAAGTGTGCATGAGGCCTAATTTGCAAAATATTTTGAAAACCATTTATCATTTTCCTTCCAAAAAAAATTATAAATAATAAAAAATAAAGCCAAGCATAAATGCCATCCAGGGGATGATAGAGCCATTGGGGAGGGATCAGGGGGCTGGGCACATAGTTGGGCTTTTGTGTCAAATTACAGCATTGTCCTCTATGAGTTTCATCTATGGTGAAATACTTTCACGAAATGCTGTGTTTCTGATGGAGTTTTCAGGGAGGAGGGTACTTATAAATGAAGCTTAGTATGCATAAAGTAGGCAGACCATCCCCACTATCCATTTCTTATGTGCCATCAAGGCATGTCTCAGTATCTACAGAACAGAAGCAGGTAAGAGTCTGCAATGCTATTTGCTAAAATTCCCGCAGTATGTATTTCAGATACTAAACAAATCAAGAGTTTGGGGATGTCATAGGCTGCTCCAAAAAAATAAAATAATTGCAGTGTGCTACATATTCTCAGCAGATACCGGTAGTATTAATCACAATTTTCATTTTTCCTGTGACATTTTCCCTTTAAGAATAAAAATCATAAAAGCAATTAAGCACATCTTGGTTTTCTTAATTGAATATTTCAGCATGTCTTTTCTGGGTGACATAAGCAAGGCACAGCTTTCTAGGTGGCTCGGTACCCTTTGTCACCCAAGCTTGAAGGAAAGGTGATCCATCAGATGCTTCACATAATGCTTTACCAAGTGGATCACCCCCTCCATGCTTGGGAGACAAAGGAGTGGAAACCAACCTAGAAAATTCTGCTGGGTGATGTCAGTTTTATCAATTGGCATTGAAAATGTACACAGTGTTTCCACGTTTTAAGTGATTGTCATTATAGTAAAAAAAAAATGAACTGTAGCACTCTTTAGAAGTCGCAGCCTTACCTTTCTGGCAGCATTGAGATCAGTGCTGCCTCTCAAGCCTCAGCTGACGGTCAGAGATTCTTAGGCCTGATGCACAGGTCCATTGACGGCTGGTGCTCAAATTTTTTTGGGGGGCGCAAACAAACTGAAAAATTGTGCCCATTAAACGCAGCCACTGTGCCCATCAAACACTTCCATTGTGTCCATCAAACGCTGCCACTGTGCCCATCAAACGCTTCCATTGTGTCCATCAAATGCTGCTACTGTGCCCATCAAATGCTTCCATTGTGCCCCCAAAAGCAGCCACTGTGCCATCAAATGTAGCCACTGTGACATCAAACGCAGCCACTGTGCCCATCAATTGCCTCTACTATGTCCATCAAATGCAGCCACTTTGCCCATCAAACACAGCCACTGTGCCCATCAATTGCCACCACTGTGCCATCAAACACAGTCACTGTGCCCATCATATGCCGCCACTGTGCCCATCAAACGCAGCCACTGTGCCCATCAATTGCCATCACTGTGCCCTTTAAACGCAGCCACTGTGCCCATCAATTGCCATCACTATGCCCTTTAAATGCAGCCACTGTGCCCGTCAAACGCTGCCACTGTGTCCACCCTGCTCGCCGTCTGCCCGGCACTTTCCCTGTATCGGCGAGGCAGCGGGTGACGGCGGCAGGCAGCGAGCGGTGTCCTCCATGTCCTCAATGTCTTTTCCCGTCCTCTACTCCCATCCTCTCCTATGATTGGATGCCTGATAGGTGTCCAATTACAATGTCTGTCGTTTCAGCCAATCAGGTGACAGGTATCAGACCCGAGCACCTGAATGGCGGCGAGGCGGTTCAGTGTTTGTAAAGCAAATATTAATTCGCTTTTCTAACACAGCTGCGTGAACTGCGAGCGCCAAGCATGGTGCTCGCTGTTTACCTTTTTTGACGCCTATTAGAGCCTATGGCACCCCCCCGCCGCTGTAACTAAGGTGCCGGTTTTAGTAAATCAACCTCTGTGTAAATTACACAGCATGTGTTTCGTATCCCTTTAAAGCCCACTCTCTTTGCTGCTGCTCCTATGCACTACATGGGTGGCATTAGGTCCCATGTCACTCCCTGTTTGGTGACAACGGCACAGCATAGAAATAAGTGGGGATTGCTCCATCCCTGTCATACAAGAGTTTTGTTGGAAGTGGACTTCTTGCTCCCCTATGCCTATGTAATGGAGGGGCATCTTGGGCTGGAGGGGGGCACTCTCCTGAAATCGCCCATAGTCCCCCTTTCCCACTAATCCGTCACAAACCTGCGTGCGATGCCTGACGCACATTTCCAGGACTCCGCTGTGGCCTATGAGTGCTCAGAAATGGGAACCAGCTGTTTTAACTTGGCTTTCCAAAGAATGTTGTTCTGGCAGCTCAGTGCTGTTTCTCAAGTCCAGAAATCTTTTACTATTCTATAAAGAATTTAAAGGATATTTAACAAAGTAGCAGATCAGGATGGCTTTTCTGAAGAGTGGTGAGCATTTAGGAAACACAGAGTTCATACTTTCTATATATTTCTTTATATGTAAAAATATATTTCCTAAAATCAAAAGTCAGGATAATTGTAATTCTACTAATAAATAGATTGCAGTGAATGATGAGGATATAGGGAGAAGACTCTGGGGTGGATCTACTAAACAAGGCAAAAAGACTCTGCACTTTGCAAAGTGTAGTTTCCCTCTGCAAATGCAGATGCTCCAGATCTTAGTAAATGAGCAGAAGCTCTGCTGATTTCCATCATCCAATCATGTGCAAGCTAACATTTTTATTTTTTTATTTTCATTGAACGTGATTGGGTGCTCTTTGCAAAGTGAAGCTTTATTTCATTTACAGTAAAACCTTGGTTTGAGAGTAACTTGGTTCGAGAGCGTTTTGCAAGACAAGCAACATTTTTTAATACATTTTGACTTGATATACAAGCGATGTCTTGATATAAGAGTAGCATCATGTCACAACTGAGTATAAAATAGAAGAGAGGAGCCTCTAAGTGTAGCAATATGGTTACTGTATATACTCGAGTATAAGCCGAGTTTTTCAGCACTTTTTTAGGTGCTGAAAATGCCCCCCTCGGCTTATACTCGAGTCACCTTTTTGCGCCTGATCTCCCGGAATTTGAGGACCCGATACCGGCTGGCCATAAGTCCCCTGGACCCCAAACTAGCCCCACTCTTCAAGTGTGCAAAGTGTGTTGTCCGGGGGAGCACCGATTTTTCAAAGTCGGGCACCCCTTCCATAGATTCCCATGTTAAACGGTAATTTCTCCAGTAACTTTGGGGACTTGGTACCGGCCGAACATAGGTCCCCTGGACCCGAAACTTGGCACACATGTAGCCCCAGTTCTCCTACAAGTATGCAAAGTTTGCTGTCTGGGGAACCTAAGGCCGGGGAGCACCGATTTTTCAAAGCCGGGCACCCCTTCTATATACTCCCATGTTAACCTCCCTGGCGGTATGATTCTTTCAGATTTTAGGTGCTGAAAGTGGTACCATTATTTTGCAAGGAAATTTGGCGTTTTATATTGTAGGCCTGTAATTCTTAGGAATAACTCACACAAATCTGTCCAAACAAGAGTCTAGTAGACATCCCGGGGATAATGAAATTTGAAACACAAAATCATAAATTATAATATAATAAATAAATGTAAATAATTATAACAAATAATATAATAATAATAATAAAAATTATTACTTTCAGTGTTTGATGATGAATTTCCCCACAAATCACTATCGCTCAATTCTGCAAGTGATTCTAATTGATTATCGCTGTTTTCTAGCTGCTCTAAAACCACTTTTGACATAAAGGGACACTTTTTGGTTGCTATGGACAATCTCCAGTTTTCAGGCAGAAAGAACATTTTTTATAATATAAAACTCCATGCAGGACACTGGACAGACCACTAGGGACAAAGGGGGTGTGTATTTATTTTATACAGTACTGTAATCTTACAGATTACAGTATACTGTATGTGTACTGTGTATTTATTTTTTTGAATTTGGCGCCGATCTCCGCCCCTGTGCGTC
Source organism: Rana temporaria (assembly GCF_905171775.1). NCBI lineage: Eukaryota > Metazoa > Chordata > Amphibia > Anura > Ranidae > Rana > Rana temporaria. Next base: position 183,929,422 of record NC_053494.1, on the reverse strand, counting down.
GTAACAGGCACTGTGTGAATCGAGCGAGGAGACAGCTTGATCACACAGCGGGGAGACATCGCAGGATCCAGGGGAGAAGGTAAGTAATCTCCACCTGGATACTGTGATGCGATGCCGAGGATACCGGCTCGGGGATACCGCTTATGGTACTGGATTTCCACCCCGAGCCAGAGACTTGGGAATACCGCCAGAGTGGTTAACGTCAATGGAGTCAGTGGCAGTTAGCCAGTTCCCCAAAAGTGTCAGTTAGTTTCAGATTGCCGCTGGTCACTGCCATTACTAGTATATATATATATTTAAACAAAAAATAACTTAAAGGAGTTGTAAAGGAAATATTTTGTTTTGCTGAAATGACTGTTTACAGGGTATAGAGACCTAATAGTTAACTGATTCCTTTTAAAATTGATTAAAAATAGATAAAAATCAATCATATAATGTACCTCTAGTTTCGTTTTTGCATGGTATCCTGCCTCTGTGCATGTACAGAGCCATAGAGCAGTGATGGTTTGGAAAATTAAACTAGAATCTCCCAGTACTGTGGTCATCAGGAAACAGACAACCAGGAAGTGTCCAGAACAGAGAAGAATTACAGCAACATCAGAGCAAAAACGAACAATGAGGACATGAAACCAGGACTTCAGTAAGGTAAAGGAAACTATTTAGCTAAAACAAAAATTCCTTTAGTGACCCTTTAAAGAGGAGGTCCAGGCTCCTTTAAAAAAAAATTCAGCAGCTACTAATACTGTGGCTGCTGACTTTTAATATTAGGACACTTACCTGTCCAGGAATTCAGAGATGTTGGCACGCCAGTCAATTTTTCCAGCGTCTCTCGGGTGCTGCCGCCAGCAGTGTTTCTAAGGGAAACCTACGGTGAAGCCTTGCAGCTTTGCAGCTGGTTCTCTATTGCCAATGCACGAAGCGTTCTGCGCTTTCTCAATGGTCCGGCGGCAGGGAAAGGAGGAGGAGGGATGAACTTCCGGGTGATCTTGCCGCAGCAATGTATGTGCAACCTATTGCATTAGGTTGTGCACCCCAAAGCTCAAACACACAAATGCGTGTGTGTGTATGTGTATACATATTGACAGTGTCAGTAGAGCAATGGACGGTGTCAGTAGGGCAGAGACTGGTGTCGGCAAGGCAGTGGACAGTGTCAGTTGTATTTATTTTTATTAATTTATTTATTTTTATTACAATTTGTTTAGGAGCCCCATTCGCTATAAGGATCAGGGGTATAAACAGGGGGAATCTGCACAACACAGGGTAATTAGGGTGTGGCCAGGCACACCTGGCACACCCTGCGTGCATGCCTATGGTACCTGTCAAAACCTGTTCAGGTGCTGAATGTGGCACTGAAGGGGGAGAGGAGGCAGATAAGTGGAGCTTCACCTTTAAAAAAAAAAATGTTATATTTCTTTTTTTATTTTCATTGGATATGTTTTATAACAGAAAGTAAAACATGATTTTTTTTTCAAAATGTGTGTTTTTTATTTTTGTAGCGCAAAAATAAAAAACAAGTGGTGATCAAATACCACCAAAAAAAAGCTTAATTTGTGGGCAAAAAAATGATATAATTTTTTTTGCGTACAGCATTGCATGACCGTGCAATCGCCAGGTAAATTAGCTCAGTGCCGTATCGCAAAAAATGGTCTTAAAAGGGTGAAAAATCTTTCAGAGCTGAAGTGGTTATAAGAAGTTTTTCGAAAACATACTAGAGTTGTGCCGTTTATATTTCCTGGTAAATTGACTGCTGTAATGCCTTCCTTCCAGCCCCGAGAAATAACACGACGAGGACTAACGGCTGGGTGTTCACTGGATCCTGCCCAGTGGTTAATCAGGTTGTAGTGAGTTGACATAAGCAGCGTATATATTGAGTTTAATGCTTTTTTCCAGTAGTGTTACGTTTCTGCTGGTGGTGGCAGCAGTGGATGGAATTTCCATGAGAGGTGTGAGGTGAGGAGGCCCCAAGAGCAAACATTAATGGTCTTATGTCATGAATTCAAACACTCATTCCCATAACATGCTGAGATCCTCAGCACTCTATAACTTTATGTTGGCTTTCCAAGTTTATCTTAAATATGTAACAGATTGTAAAATGTGCAGCTAAGGGGATTGCCAGGTTCGGTAGCAATCCGAGTCTCCCAGGGTCAATGTAAGATCTTTGCCTATATTTTATTGCCATATCTCTGACTTTTTAGACAGTATGTTTGTCGGAGGTCTCTTCATGCATTGCCCCAGCAACTGACACATTTGCACATTCCCTGTGACAGTTAGGCTGCATTCACACCTGAGTGTATCGTCTTTGAGCGTTTTTTTTGGAGCATTTTTTTTCGACTTGCGTGTTTGTAGGCAGCGTTTTTGGGCTTTGGCGTTTTTTTATTATTTCAACTTGTTTGGCTTTTCCATTAGCTTTTATTTTTTCTTTTCTTATTATTAATTTATTATAATGTTTTTTTCATTAGGATAAGGGGTTTGAGTTCCGTTTAGGATTAGGAGGGTTAGGGTTATTTATTTTTATTTTATTTAAAATTACCGTATTTATCGGTGTATACCGCGCACTTTTTTCCCCTTAAAATAAGGGGAAAATCGTGGGTGCGCGATATACGCCGATACCCGCTTCCCGCGCTGTGTTTGAACCTTGCCGCCGACATATACCGAGCGCAGTACACTCGGCCAGGCTCGGCTCCCCTGGCAGTCACGCCCTGTGCCACCTCCTATGTGAGAGGAGCCGAGCGTGCCCGAGTGTACTGCGCTCGATATATGTCGGTGGCGGCGTTCAAACACAGCGCGGGAAGTGGGGATCGGCTCAGAAACCGCGCGGGAGAAGCAGGGAGGACACCACCGAGGCCGCAGACGGACAAAAAGGCCGCCGATGGACGCCGGGCAAGACACCGACGAGGGGCATTCAAACTGTAAGTATTTTATTTTTTCCTCAAATTTCCCTTCTAGGTTGGGGGTGCGCGCTATATGGCGGTGCGCGCTTTACCAACGATAAATACGGTATATGAATAATAATGAATAAAAAAATGTAAAATAAATACACAAATAAAAAAAATCATAAGTAAAAAAATTAAATAATTAATACTAAGTAACAGTAAATAAAAATGTAACCCTTAACTTTAACCCTTACCCCTTAAAAAAATAAAATAATAATAAATAACTAAACACCCTAACCCTAAATTATTATTATTAATTTTGGGTGTTTATTGTTATTTTATTAATATTATTATTATTATTATTATTATTATTATTATTAATAATAATAATAATAATAATAATAATGTGTTTAATATTTTTAAGGTTAGAGGTTATTATTTATTAACCACTTGCCTACCAAGGACGTCATATGACGTCCTTGACCTTGTGCGGTGATATCTGAATGATGCCTGCAGCTACAGGCATCATTCAGATATCACCGTCTTCTGTCGGCGATTCTGTGCACGATAAGAATGATCATAACGGCAGTTTTGCCGCTTGATCGTTCTTATAGGCAGCGGGAGGGGACATCCCCCCTCCCGCCGCCATCCGGTGCTTCTCCGGGCTCTCCCGTGCCATCGGGGGCCCGGAGAACGAATCAGTCATCTCTATGACCATCGAAGGCCGTCGGAAGTAAACAAAGCCGCAATCTCATCTGTCGGCATGAGATCTGTGAATTTTTTTCACGATCTCATGCTTTTAAGCCTGGAGGAGAGATGTGGGGTCTTATTGACCCCACATCTCTCCATAAAGAGGACCTGTCACACTGATTCCTATTACAAGGGATGTTTACATTCCTTGTAATAGGAATAAAAGTGATAAAAAAAAGTAAAAAAAAAGTGTAAAAATAAAATAAATTAAGTCAAATAAAAATAATTTTTTTTTTTTTTTAAAACACATCTGTGCCTGGTAGCTCGCGCTCAGAAGCCAACACGTATGTAAGTCCCGCCCATTGTCGAACATAGTAACCTGTAAAAAAAATGTAATTGTCGCCTATGGAGATTTTTAAGTACCGAAGTTTGGCGCCATTCCATGAGGCCCCATACACACGAGAGGATTTATCCGCAGATACGGTCCAGCGGACCGTATCCGCGGATAAATCCTCTCGAGGATTTCAGAAGATTTCTATGCGATGGCGTGTACACACCATCGCATTGAAATCCCCGCTGAAATCCTCTGCCGATGACGTGTCGCGCCGTCGCCGCTATTATGACGCGGCGACGGGCGCGACGCTGTCATATAAGGAATTCCACGCATGCGTCAAATCATTACGACGCGTGCGGGGAATCCCTTTGGACGGATGGATCCGGTAAGTCTGTACAGACGAGCGGATCCATCCGTTGGAATGGATTCCAGCAGATGGATTTGTTGAGCATGTCAGCAAATATCCATCTGCTGGAAATCCATTCCAGGGGAGATTTCTCTGCGGATAAATATCCGTTGGCGTGTACACACCATAGGATCTATCCGCAGAAACCCATTTGATGGGATTTATCTGCGGATGGATTCTATGGTGTGTATGGGGCCTGAGTGTGCGCAATTTTAAAGCGTGACATGTTAAGTATCTATTTACTCGGCGTAACATCATCTTTCACATTATATAATAAAATTGGGCTAAAAAATATATATAATGTTATATAATGTTTGGGGGTTCTGATTAATTTTCTAGCAAAAAAACTTAGATTTTTACATGAAGGAGAGAAGTGCCAGAATAGGCTCGGTTGACAAGTGGTTAGTGTAGTATTACATATTTTTTATTTATTTGACTTATTTACGATTATTTTTAGTAATTTGTGTAGTAATATTACATTTATTTATTCATATATTATTACTATATTATTTAAATAATAATTAAATATTATAATAATTAAATATTATTTTAAAAAAAATCCATAAAAACATGTAAAAAAATCTGCCCGATTTGAGCGACATAAAAAAGCTACAGAGAATATTTAACCACTTCAGCCCCGGAAAGGATTTGCCTCCTTCCTGACCAGAGCACTTTTTGCGATTCGGTACTGCGTTAACTGACAATTGCTTGGTCGTGCAACTCTGTACCCAAACAAAATCGACATTATGTGAAAATTGCCTTAAAACGAAGCTGTTCCAGTGCCGCAATGTCAGCGCAGCAGATTCCATCTTCATCCATCTTGCTTTCGGGTTCACGCGCTACGGCTCTGCGACTAGCCGGAGCCACGAAGATGTCACTCCCGTGCATGTGCACTGGAGCCGGCATTCACGGCACAGGGTGAGAAAGGAATGGCACAAGTGGCCGTTCCTTTAGAGTGCATGCGCCAGTGCATGGCTGCATGCAATGTAAATATCTCCTAAATGGCGCACATTTAGGAGATATTTACACTACCTATAGGTAAACCCTATTATAGGCTTACCTATAGGTAAAAGTCAGTAAAGGAACTTTACTTCCTCTTTAAGAAAACAAAAGCAGCCACCACATATTGACTGGTGAGCTATAATATATTATGATTTTGTTTTTGTTTTTAGATACTCTGGTTCCCAACCATGTCACACAGAAATACTGCGGTACAATGGTTCTCTGGGGGCAAAATCCCGTACAGGTACGTCCTGCTCTTTTTCGGCCAACAGAGGGCCCCGCGCCTGCTACACGGTAGGGGACCTGATGCGTGTAGCCGACGGCATGCGCGATTGCGTGCACGAGTGCCAGCACGGGGATTTGTGTGCGTAAACACGCAAATCCCTGAGCTGTCAGAGGAGAGGAGTCATGTCGCTTGTTCCTACTAAGTAGGAAAAACGATAGGTCTCCTCTCCTTGTCAATCCAATCCCCATACAGTTAGAACACACTGAGGGAACACACAGTTAACCCCTAGATCTCCCCTTGAGTTAACCCCTTCCCTGCCAGTGACATTTACACAGAAATCAATGCATTTTTACAGCCCTGATCGCTGCCAGTGCCAATGCCAATGGTCCCAAAAAAGTGTCAAAAGTCTCTGATCTGTCCATCACAATGTCACAGTACCGCTAAAAATCACAGATCACCGCCATTACTAGTAAAAATAAAAATAAATGCCATAAATCTTTCCCATAGTTTACAGACGCTATCACTTTTGCGCAAACCAATCAATATATGCTTATTGTGATTTTTTTAACAAAAATATGTAGAAGAATATATATTGGCCTAAAGTTTAGGCCAATATATATTTTTCTATGTATTTTTGTTAAAAAATAGGCCCTAAACTGAGGAAGAAATTTGTTTCTTAAAAAAAAAAAATGGGGGTATTTATTATAGCAAAAAGTAAAACATTTTTTTTAATTGTCGCTATTTTTTGTTTACAGCACAAAAAAATAAAAACCGCAGAGGTGATCAAATACCACCAAAAAAATCTCTATTTGTGGGGGAAAAGGGATGCAAATTTTGTTTGGGTACACTGTCACATGACTGCGCAGCTGTCAGTTAAAGCGACAAAGTGCCAAATTATAAAAGTGCTCTGGTCAGGAAGGGGGTAACATCTTCCGGGGCTGAAGTGGTTAAAGGAAACCTTTCTTGTTAGGCCCCGTACACACGACCAAACATGTATGCTGAAACTGGTCCGCGGACCAGTTTCAGCATACATGTTCGGTCATGTGTAGGCGCGAGCGGGCCGAATTCCAGCAAACATTTGCCCGCCGGGCCTTTTCCCAGCAGACAAATATTCCTGGACGTGTTTTAAAACCGTCCGCTGGAATCCTGCCCGCTCGTCAGTACAGACCTACCGTACATGTCCGAGCGCCCGCCGTCCCTCGCATGCGTCGAATGACTTCGACGCATGCATGGAAGCCTTTAAATGGCAGGCCCGCCCACGTCGCCGCGTCTTCGCCGCGTCATCGTCGCGGCGACGACGCGGACACGCCCCGCGTATTGTTTACGCGCGGACTTCTGTACGATGGTTAGTACAGCCATTGTACAGAAGCCCTCTGGCAGGCATGTACGGTGAAAACGGTCCGACGGACCGCTTTCATCGTACATGTTTGCTCGTTAGTACCCGGCCTTAGGAACATTTTATGACAATGCTAGTTGCCTGGCTGTCATGCTTCTCCTTTTGCAACAATAACCTGAGTCACTAACCCAGAACAAGTTTACAGATAAGGAATTTTGACTTTTCTGTGAATTTTTCTGACATGATTATTGTTGTGGGTTAGTGCCCATAAAGTCAGATGGTCGACATAATAGCCAGGCAACTATCATATCAGATATAAGCAATGGCAGTCCCATCTTTTTCTAAGGGAAGGTCTAACTGTACAGGTTCATAATTTCTATAGTTTGGAATAATCTGTTGGAGATGTAGGCACTGTATGAGTTTTAAGTATTGTATCACCAGTTCCTGTTCTCCATATACAGGATATCACACTACGGTGCCAGTCTGACTTTGGCATATGCTATCCTGATATATCTGAGAGTCATTATGATAATGAAGTAGCTCTCTCAGCTAATCTAATTAGAATGCCTTGCTGGCATATGATGGATTTCTAAGAATTTGCTTCTCATAATAATAGACTGAGTGGGAGGAAACTGCCTTCTATTCTCTGTAATAAACAATGTCTATGTATAATTTTTGTTCTATTACTCATCAGAGATGATTAAACTGTACCAGAACAGAGCTGACTTGTGCCCAGGCTTTTTATTTCTGCATCTTCTGCACATTCCTTAACAAACCTTCAGATGGCACAGCTAACGAGAAGATGTAATGGTTAACAAATTCAGTACCGGATGAAACATGAGAAAGTCAGTTATTCGATTATATTAGCAGGTCGGCACCTAGAATTCTTACATAACTGTTGTAATAAGGTGGGGAAACAGCATCAGCGGTAATGTGAGGCCCTTCAAAGATCAAGGAACTGTCTACTGATCTCAGTGACACTTGACTGCCAAAGGACCTCATTGACAACCTAGTAAGGAGACCACTTGATGAACATGAAGGAGGAGCAAACTGCAAATTTACCTGCAATACAGCACAATTTTTTTTTAATATTCTATATTTTATTTTATTTTAGGCAGTTTTTTTAACCACTTTAGCCTCTGACCATTTGGGTGGTCAAAGACCAGGCCACTTTTTGCGATTCGCACTATGTCGCTTTAACTGACAATTGCGCGGTCGTGCGATGTGGCTCCCAAACAAAATTGACGTCCTTTTTTCCCCACAAATAGAGCTTTCTTTTGGTGGTATTCGATCACCTCTGCGGTTTTTATTTTTTGCGCTATAAACAAAAATAGAGCGACAATTTAGAAAAAAATACAATATTTTTTTACGTTTTGCTATAATAAATATCCCCCAAAACTATATAAAAAAATAAAAGTTCTTCCTCAATTTAGGTCGATACGTATTCTTCAACATATTTTTGGTAAAAAAAAATCGTAATAAGCGTTTATTGATTGGTTTGCGCAAAAGTTATAGCGTTTACAAAATAGGGGATAGTTTTATAGCATTTTTATTAATATTTTTTTTTTACTAAAAATGGCGGAGATCAGTGATTTTTTTCATGACTGCAACATTATGGCAGACAATTTCGGACACTTTTGACACATTTTTGGGACCATTGTCATTTTCACAGCGATCAGTGCTATAAAAATGCACTAGTTACTGTGAAAATAGCACTGGCAGTAAAAGGGGTTAACCACTAGGTCGCGCTGTAGGGGTTAAGTGTTCCCTGCATTGTGTTTCTAACTGTAGGGGGGATGGGCTCTGTGTCACATGACACCGATCTCCGCTCCGAGATCAGTGTCATTGTCACTAGGCAGAGCAAGGAGATGCCCCCCAATATCTATGCGAAAAATTAAAATGTCACAACACATTAATTCAATTGCATACACATCACAAATACAACATGTCACAGATCAATTTTATTATAGATAAATATACAAGTCAAAAATTCTTATTTTATAAATCTATTGACGATATAGACTTTGACCTCTGGCGTCCTGGCTGTCCACCCAAAAAATAAACAGAGAAAAATAAATAAAAATAAAAACAATTTAGAAAAAAAAAAAAAATAAAATAATACAGTACAAATTATTGATAACCAGTTTGTCTGCCCCCAGCAAGGGTAATAATGAGTTTATTCATAGGGCAAACTATTTGATTTGTACAGTCCTTGGGAGAAGACCCCCTTTGAGAACAAGTTCAACTTTTAAGGAAGACATTGAGAGTGAAGCACTTTCTTAAAGTGTCACATAACCCACACCATGAAAAACTATCAATAAATGTTGTATTACATGATGCTCATACTCACTCAGTCATTATTAGATTTGTTTTCTGTATTCTGAAAAACACCTGGTTGATCCTGCTGCTCTCTATCTCCACCTCCTGTTCATATCCCCAATTCAGCTAGGGATTTTGCAGCTGTGGTGACAACTCTGCACATGCTCAGTTTTGAGTGAGTTTCTATGCTGAGCATTTTCTCTCTATCACATCTGAGCAGCCCATGCGACTACAGAGTCACACATGTGAGCGTATACACAGTGGTAAATGACAGCCCACTTTAGTGTCATCACAAGGAGATATGGTAATGGCAGGATGGAGAAATAGTCAGATGCAAAGTTTTTTTTAGAAGATTAGACCCTCAAGTAAGAACTTTAAATTCCCTAACCATATTCGAAAAAACATGTAGAAAGATATTAAAACCGGACCACTTACTGTCACAAATGTATAAAATAATATGTAGTGAACAGAATAAAACAACCCCTTACTTTATTAAAGAATGTGAGAAAGAACTATGATGCAGATTCCCCCCAATACAATTAAAAAAAATAATTACAATTAGGCTGGTTTCACACTGAGGCGTGCAGCCGCGGTGACGGTATAGCCACGCTATTTGTAGCGCGGCTATACCGTCGTATTTACTGCGATATTCGGGCGCTAGCGGTGAGGTTTTAACCCCCGCTAGCGCCCGAAAAAGGGTTAATACCGCCCGCGTTGCGTTTTTGGTTAGATGGTACCGCACCCCGGTGCGATTAGCTCAAATATACCCAACAAGAGATGACCGATGTTGGAGGGGGTGCAGGGAGCAGGGAACATACCTCCATATCTGGTGGGCATGTCCAGGGATCAGAATCTTTTGGGAGGAAGTGGCGCCATTGGATCAGGAAAATGTCGGAGGAAACAATAGAGTTTACAGTTACAATTCCTGTTCTATGGAACCACAAGAGCTATAAAAACAGCATTTTACCGCATTTATCAAATGCGGCCAAAAGATTATTACCAAGGTACTGGAAACAAGAAACATGCCCCACCCTTCAAGAATGGAAAAGGGAAGTAGTTATAATAATGGGAGCAGAAAAAAAGGGATTTTTAATACAGCTTACCTGTAAAATCCTTTTCTTGGAGTACATCACGGGACACAGAGCGGCATATTCATTACTATGTGGGTTATATGGAGTACCTTCAGGTGATGGACACTGGCAATCTCAAACAGGAAGTGCCCCTCCCTATATAACCCCCTCCCATATGAGGAGCACCTCAGTTTTGTAGCAAGCAGTATGCCTCCCAAAATGGTCCCCATAAGAGGGATGGGAGCTCTGTGTCCCGTGATGTACTCCAAGAAAAAGATTTTACAGGTAAGCTGTATTAAAAATCCCTTTTTCTTTCTCGTACATCACGGGACACAGAGCGGCATATTCATTACTATGTAGGATGTCCCAAAGCAATGCTTACAATGAGGGGAGGGAGAACATCTTCCCAAGACAAAAGGATTTAATTTAGAGATATACTCAAATCATAATAAATCCAACTTAGTTGAGAAAAATAATTTTTAAATTTAACTCAAAAGGGAGCCCCCGGAATCCGAGGGTCTCAAACTGCAGCCTGCAGCACTGCCTGCCCAAAGGCTGCATCAGTATTCCTTCTTACGTCCAACTGGTAGAATTTTGTAAACGTGTGGACAGAAGACCAGGTTGCCGCCTTGCAAACTTGAGCCATAGAGATCTGGTGGTGTGCTGCCCAGGAGGCGCCCATGGCCCTAGTAGAATGAGCCTTTAATGATAACGGAGGAGGCAACCCTTTCAAGCCGTAGGCCTGAGTGATTAACTGTTTAATCCACCTCGAGATGGTGGATTTTGCAGCTGCCTGCCCCTTTTTGGGCCCATCCGGTAAAATGAACAACACGTCTGTTTTCCGGATCTTCGCTGTAGCTTTAATATAGGCCTTCATGGCCCTGACAATATCCAAGGTATGCAGCAACCCTTCCTTTCTGGAAGTAGGTTTAGGAAAGAAGGATGGTAATACCAAATCCTGGTTTAGATGAAAACTGGATATAACCTTTGGTAGGAAGGAAGGATGAGGGCGGAGAACGACCTTGTCCTTATGAAAAATAAGATATGGTTCCTTACAGGATAAGGCTGCCAGTTCCGATACTCTTCTGGCGGAAACTATTGCGACCAAAAATACCAACTTCCTTGTCAGTAAAACCAAAGGAATTTCAGCCAACGGCTCAAAAGGTTGTTTCTGTAAACTTGACAGAACAAGATTTAAATCCCACGGACAAAGCGGGGATTTAACTGGAGGATTAATACGTAAGACCCCCTGTATGAAGGTCTTAACCAGCGAGTGGGTGGCCAGCGGCCGCTGAAACCACACTGACAAAGCTGAAATCTGTCCCTTGATTGTGCTTAATGCCAGTCCTTTATCCACTCCTAGCTGGAGAAAACTTAATACTCTATCGATGGTAAATTTGCGAGAAAGCCATCGCTTGGACTCACACCAGCCTACATAGGTCTTCCAGACCCTGTAATAAATCACCCTAGAGACCGGTTTCCTGGCTCTGATTAGGGTAGAGATTACTTTCTGAGACAGACCTCTACCCCTGAGAATCAGGGATTCAGCTTCCAGGCCGTCAAATTTAGATGCCGTAAGGCAGGGTGGAGGATCGGACCTTGCGATAGCAGGTCTGGCCGTAGAGGAAGAGTCCAAGGGTCTCCCACTACCATCTTTAGGATTAGTGAATACCATGCCCTTCTGGGCCATGCTGGAGCTACCAGGATGACTGGTATGTGCTCCACCCTGATCCTGCGCAGCAGGCGGGGTAGTAACTGGAGCGGGGGAAATGCATAAAGAAGTTTGAACTGATGCCAAGGGCAAACTAACGCATCGGTTCCGCAGGCCCTGGGATCCCTTGTACGGGACATGAACCTGTCTAGCTTCTTGTTCAGTCTCGATGCCATGATATCCACGTCCGGCACTCCCCATTTCTGGCAGAGTGTCTGAAAGACCTGTGGATGCAGAGACCACTCCCCCGGCAACAGAGTCTGGCGACTCAAGAAGTCCGCCTGTAGGTTGTCCACTCCGGGAATGAATATAGCCGATATGCAGGGCACATGGGCCTCCGCCCACAAGAGAATTAAGCTCACTTCTCTCTGAGCGGCTAGACTCTTGGTTCCCCCTTGGTGATTTATATACGCCACCGCCGTGGCATTGTCCGATTGTATTCTCACCGGGAACCCCTGTAGTTTGGACGTCCAAGCCCTGAGGGCCAGTCGAGCAGCTCTGAGCTCCAAGATATTGATGGGCAACTGCTTCTCTGCCGCTGCCCAAGTGCCCTGGCGAGTGCAACCATCCAAAATTGCTCCCCAGCCCATCAGGCTGGCGTCTGTGGTTACTATCCTCCAGGTCACAGGACTGAAAGTCTTTCCCTTCAGGAGATTCTGAGGGTTTAACCACCAAGATAGACTTTGTCGCACCCTTGGTGAGAGTGGCAAAGGAATTTCTAAGGCCTGAGGCCTCTTGCTCCATGCTGACAGGATGGCTGCCTGCAGGATGCGAGTGTGGCTTTGAGCATATGGAACCGCCTCGAATGTGGCCACCATCTTGCCTAGTAGCCGCATACATAGAACAGTTGGCCTTCTCTTGCTTAAAACTATCTGTATTAGCTCCTTGATGGTCTTGACCTTTAATAAGGGCAGAAACACCTTCTGTTGTTCTGTATCCAATCTCATACCGAGATATTCCAGCTGCCTTGTGGGCAGGAATGCTGACTTGTCTCGATTTAGGACCCAGCCGAACCTCTCGAGGTACTGAACTGTGAGGGCCACTGCTCGCTCCAGGCCAGGAGACGAGTGGTCTACGACCAAGAGGTCGTCCAGGTAAGCCAGGACCGTGACCCCTTGGGTCCTTAGATTGGCTAGGATTGGAGCTAGGACCTTCGTGAATACCCGGGGGGCCGTAGCCAACCCGAAGGGGAGCGCCACAAATTGGAAATGACGTTGAGCCACCGAGAAGCGTAGAAATACTTGATGTGGCTGAAAAATTGGCACATGAAGGTAAGCATCCTTTATGTCTATGGACGCCATGAAGTCGTCCTTCTGGAGCACGGCGACAGCTGACCGAATAGTTTCCATCCGGAATGAGCGGACCTTTAGGTACGCATTTACTCCCTTTAAGTCCAAAATTGGCCTGACATTGCCGTTGGGCTTTGGGATGATAAACAGGTTGGAGTAGAACCCCAATCCCTGTTCCCGGATTGGTACTTCTACTATCACCTTCTGGCATAGCAGATGATTCAATGCCGCCATCAATGCGGCTCTTTTCACAGGGTCGCCTGGTACTCTTGACTCCTGGAAATGAGGAGGAGGGATTTTTAGAAACTCTAGTCTGTAACCTGCGGCCACAGTAGACCGGACCCATTCGTCGGGGATGTTGGCTTCCCAAACCTCTGCAAAGAGGTGAAGCCTTCCCCCCACCCTCATGGGTGGGGGCGCCCCTTCATAAGGCAGACTTAGGGGCTGGCTTAGCTGGTTTGCGATACCAAGGCTTCTTGCCGCCAGAGGCCTGTCCCTGCGATTTACTGTTAAAGTTTGATCGTACAGGAGGCCGTCGGTACTGCCTGGAATTTGAGGGCCCCGGAGCCGGAGAAAGCTGCCTTTTAAACGTAGGCCCCCGAAACTTCTTTTTGACTGGTAAAAGAGTACTCTTACCACTCGAAATAGTCTGAATGTATTTATCCAGATCTTCTCCGAAGAGTCGTCCTCCATGGAAGGGAAAACCTGCCAGAAGCCTTTTGCATGGGGGCTCGGCCGCCCAGTTCTTTAACCATAAGAGTCTTCTCATATGCACTAAAAATAGTGATAAACGAGACGCCTGCTGAATAGAGTCTTTTATAGCATCCACCGCAAAGCATAGAGCTCTGGGTATATCAGATAGCTCCTCTGCCTGCTGGGCAGGGATGTCCTTAAGCATCTGTTTAGTCTGGTCTTTTAAAGCTTGACAGACTCCGATAGCAGCAACTGCTGGCTGTACCACTGCCCCTGCCGTAGCAAAGGAAGCTTTTAAAAGAGTTTCCAAACGTTTATCAACCGGGTCCTTAAACATTTGTATGTTTTCTACCGGGCAAGTTAGTGATTTATTCACACAAGAGATGGCAGCATCCACAGCTGGGAGCGCCCATTTTTTGGCAAACTTCTCTTCCAACGGGTAGATAACAGAAAATTTCTTAGGCGGCAGAAAAATTCTGTCTGGTCGTACCCAATCTTGGAAAATTAATTCCTCCAATAGAGGATGGACCGGAAAAACTGTGTTGTTCAAGGGCGCCTTTAAGGAGCCCAAAGAGGAAACTGCCGGCCCCCGGAGCTCCGGTAAAGGCAACTTAAATGCTGAGTGAACCATGTCTGTCAAAGACTGGACCCACAGACTCTCCGCTTGGGAGGCTGAGAATGGTTCCTCAACAGTAGATTCCTCAATTTCTGAACCCTCTGGGTTCCCGTCCAATAGGTCCTCCTGAAAATCTAATTCCTCCGGCGAGAGAATTTCAGCATCTGAGGATACACATTTAGGCGAAGGGGATCTAGTCCGTTTCTTGCCTGGTAAAGACTTAGCGAACATAGCCGCCAATCTTTTCTCTAGCCCTCCTAAAGAGGCAGCTAGCATTTCCTCTGTGACAAACACAGGGTTGGGTGGATCTGGGCCAGCCGCCGCACCAGACCCCCCTACTGGCTCAACCAAGGCGGCCACAACTTGGTTAATAGGTGGGGAGAGTACTGGCATAGCCTGACTTGTATCCTCAGAATCCGAGGGGGAGCCCTTTTGTTTTTTGGCATTTTTTGTCCCCCTTGATCCTGAGCCTTTGGGAGCCATGGTACAATACCGAGGTACCCCTGCATGCAACAACTGACTGTTTGCAGCTAGGAAATAGTTAAGAGGTTTAGGGAACAGCAGGATTACTAGTGTCCAAAAACCCCTGGTGAGGCTGAGTATGTTTATCAAAATAATTTTTTTTTTTTTTTTTTTTTTCAATATGATATCTTTTTTTTTTTTTTTAATATGATATCTTCTTTTTTTTTTTTTTTTTTACAACATACGGCCCCACCAAATCTCTTTGCCAGCCTCCAACCTGCTGCAAAGGGGAATTTTTTGGCTTAATAGAAGAAAATAGGCCAAGCCTAGGATGTACTACCCCTTTCTTGCCACCGGGGGTCACCGGAGTGCCGCTCTGCGTCCTCTCTCCTCCAGATCAGCTCAGACTGAGCCATGAACGTAGCCTGTCTATTCTTAACAGAGGCGAAGGCACGCCTCTTCCTGCGCGCTCCCCGCCCCCCCCCTCCCGAACGGCGCGAAACCTTTCTATATTGGCGTGCACGCGCGCGCGCCTGTCCGGGGAGAGAGACACATGGAGACGCGCCCCAGGCGGCCCACAGAAGCAGGGAGAGAGGATCGTGCCGACGGCTGCAGGGCGGCAAATTTGAACCCCCGGACAGGTAGGACACAACAGAGACTCTAAGGACTCAGTTTTTTAGTCCAGAATAGGTCTCAAAAATGACCCTATCTGACCAGCAGGGCAGCAGGTAGCCAGCAAAGATTCACTTGGACAGGGGAGCCAGAGATGGGGGGGGGGAATCAGATCATCCTGTCTACACACAGACATAGTGACCAAGGTGCCCATGCAGAGCATACTCAGGCTACCCCCCCCTTTTTGATCACCCCTGGGGAGCCCGCTGTCAAACCAAGTTCCGCAGGCTCCCCCCTTACCTGCTCCATGCCGCAGGACGTTTGCAAGCAAACACAGTCCAATCTTCTCCCATCTCCGTGGGTAGTGTAGTAGACCATCAGGCACTGGGGTCCTAGAAGGAACCGCTGTCCTGGACCTATATAGCACCCCGGCAAACAGGGTACTTTTGGCTTTGGAAAAAAGCTCCAAGTCCTGGGCCCAGGGTCCAGCCCTCCAGAGAGGGCATTATAGGCAAAACCCCACAGATTTTGGGGCCCGGGTACTGTCCACTTCGGCACTGAGGCACTCTGGACAGATCCGGTTAGCCTGCCAAAATCCTAAGGATATGGAGGCAAGCTATTCCGTGACCAACACCTAAGACACTGGCGAAAAAACTGAGGTACTCCTCCTATGGGAGGGGGTTATATAGGGAGGGGCACTTCCTGTTTGAGATTGCCAGTGTCCATCACCTGAAGGTACTCCATATAACCCACATAGTAATGAATATGCCGCTCTGTGTCCCGTGATGTACGAGAAAGAAATGGATACATGACATCAGGCATAAACAGGAGAAACTTAAAAAAATCTGGGAAATCTGGGAAAATCATAACTAGAAAATAGATGGATAAAACCAAAAGCCTTATGAAGCTCGAAAAAAAAAAAGTAGATTGGAACTATAAAAAAAAAAAAGAAAGATGGGGAACAATCCACAGCTTTTATTTTTAATGTGTATGTTTTTATGTATGTCTTGTTATTATATCTAAGCAAAGAATGTGACACTAGAAGAATATGGGAAGGTGTTTAACGATCCTCCTCACCTATTCTGGGGGGGGGGGGGAACGTGTGTTTTTTTTTTCTTTCTTCTTCTTCGTCTCTTTCTCCTCTTCCCTTTTTTTTGGGGGGGGGGGGAGGGGGAGGATCCAAAAACACATATAATTTAGAAAGGAATACTACAATTATAAAATAAGAAGCCATATATAAATATAACATTTTAAACACAACTTTTTTTTTTTTTTGGGGGTGTTTACCCCTCAATAAGGGAGGTAAACCTGAATCACAGACAAATAAATATAAGAAGGCACAGAGGAACATAATAAATATCACAAGTATATAGCACTAGGAATACATATATATTAATACATTCTTTATAGTCACAAACGTTTTCCTGCGTTCTCACTCCCCCCCCTTTTTTTTATGTTTTTGTTTGGGGAGGATCGGAAACCACCATATAGTAAAGGAAGGTAGCATCGAGCTGCCTTTTAAAGCGGGAGTTCACCCAATTATATATTTTTTTATCTTTTCCCCTTAGATGGATGCTCGTTTTGTCTAGGGGAATCGGCTAGTTGTTTTAAAATATGATCCGTACTTACCGTTTTCGAGATGCATCTTCTCCGTCGCTTCCGGGTATGGGTCTTCGGGAGCGGGCGTTCCTTCTTGATTGACAGTCTTCCGAGAGGCTTCCGACGGTCGCATCCATCGCGTCACTAGTAGCCGAAAGAAGCCGAACGTCGGTGCGGCTCTATACTGCGCCTGCGCACCGACGTTCGGCTTCTTTCGGAAAATCGCTGCGCGATGGATGCGACCGTCGGAAGCCTCTCGGAAGACTGTCAATCAAGAAGGAACGCCCAGTCCCGCAGCCCATACCCAGAAGCGGCGGAGAAGATGCATCTCGTAAACGGTAAGTACGGATCATATTTTAAAACAACTAGCCGATTCCCCTAGACAAAACGAGCATCCATCTAAGGGGAAATAGTGTCATGTGCGGGTGAACCTCCGCTTTAAGTTTCAAGGCATGTTAAATGTTATATGTAAAGATTTTTTTTTAAGAAAGTTTAATTATAAAAAAAAAAATGACAGCTCACTCCCTCCTCTTCCTTCATCCCCACTAACCAGCTAAACACAATGGGGGTGGGATATTACATGTACAGTAGATTATTGATGGCTTCACCTCCTTCTTATTCTATCGTGAAATATGTTTATTATTTTCTAAATATAATAAAGATTGACATATTGAGTACATACAAGGTGGTACAATGTTCAAATAGCAATAAAGCTAAACATATCGATTTATGAACAGGAAGAGTACATGTAACGAGTAGAGCAACAGATAAACCAATAAAGTATTACATCAAAAGCATTAGAAAATCAGAAGAATAAAAAAGTATGCCAATGACTATTGGTTCATGTTGCAAAAGCAGTAAAAAGGAGATCAATCTAATAGGTATGCATTAAAAACAGAAGAGATAATGAGGGTTATTTACTAAAGGCAAATCCACTTTGCACTACATATGGAAACTACAAGTGCAAAGTGCACTTGAAATTGCACTGAAAGTACACTTGGAAGTGTAGTCACTGTAGATCGAAGGGGGGCATGCAAGGAAAATAAAAAACAGCATTTTAGCTTGCACATGAGGGGATGATAAAATCAGCAGAGCTTCCCCTCCTTTCAGATCTACCCCTCACATTTACAGTGACTGCACTTCCCCTGCTCGATTTACAGTTTTTATTTTAGGAAAAAATAGCGTCTAATACACAGAAAAATACTGTACTTACCTTGGCCCCAGGATCCTGCGATGTCCCCCCGCTGTGTCCTCTGCCAGATCCTCTGACCAATTCATTATTGTTCTGGGCTCCATTCCCTGTGAACGCCGTGACACATGGGGCGGTGTCCGGCAGCAAATTCAAAAAGTACAAAAAGCGTAACACACATAACACACTGTAGTCTGTAAGATTACATTAATGTATCAAATCATTTCACATCCGTTTTGTCCCTAGTGCTTTGTCCAGTGCCCTGCATGCAGTTTTATATTATATATATACTGTTCTTTCTGCCTGGAAACTTCAGAATGTCCATAGCATCCAAAAAGTGTCCCTTTACGTCAAAAGCAGTATAGACCAGCTAGAAAACAGCAAAGGTAAATTAGAACACTTGCAGAATTGAGCGATAGTCATTCGTGGGGAAATTCACTTTATTATTATTAGTTTTTATAATTATTTATTATATTATAATTTATACATTTCGTGTTTCAAACTTTATCATACCCGGGATGTCTACTAGACTCTTGTTTGGACAGATTTAAGTGAGTTATTTTTAAGAATTACAGGCCTACAATATAAAACGCCCAATTTCTATGCAAAACAATGTACTTGCTTTGAGATTCAAAAATCTGACATAATCATACTGCCAGGGAGGCTACAGTGGTTGTAAACTCTGAGAAGACAAAACAAAAAACCCTGCAAGACAAAGGCATAATGAGCTAGTATGCATATTTTTTACACATTATGGTTGCTTATACCAATGAATTTCACTGGTATAGGCAAACAATTTTTACGGAAACAAACTCATTCATTCAGTGTGATTTGTTGTGATTAGCCTTGTGCATTTCCTTAAAAAAACTTTTTATTGAAAGGAAAGATGTATACTCACAAACAGGACTGTCTTAACCCCCCTGGCGGTATTCCCGAGTCTGACTCGGGGTTAGATTTCTGTGCTGCGATCGGTAACCCCGAGTCAGACTCGGGCTCGCCTCGCTGGATCCACAGGGAGTGTTTACTTACCTTGTCCTGGATCCAGCGATGCCACAGCGCTGTGTGAGCGAGCGGGACCTCGTTCGATTCACACAGCGTCCTCCTGTGCCGCCAATCTCCGTTCCCTGCGACGTTACGACGCACGGGAGCGGAGAATGGCGCCAAATTCAAAAACGTAAACAAACACATTACACACAGTATACTGTAATCTTATAGATTACAGTACTGTATGTAAAAAATACACACCCCCCTTGTCCCTAGTGGTCTGCCCAGTGTCCTACATGTACTTTTATATAATAACAACGGTTCTTTCTGCCTGTAAACTGTAGATTGTCCATAGCAACCAAAAGTGTCCCTTTATGTCAAAAATGGTTTTAGATCAGCTAGAAAACAGCGATAATAAATTATAATCACTTGCAGAATTGTGCGATAGCGATTTGTGGGGAAATTCGTCATAAAAAAAAAATAATAATGACAGAGACAATTCTGCAACTGAGCAAATTTCAGTGATTTTGAGTTGATTACATTATTGAATAATTTTTATTTGAATTATATTATTATTTGTTATAATTATTTATAATTATTTATTATATTATAATTTATAATTTTGTTTTTTAAAAAAATGTCATACCCGGGATTCCTACAATACTCTTGTTTGGTCAGATTTAAGTGAGTTATTCCTAAAAATTACAGGCCTGCAGTATAAAACACCAAATTTCCTTGCAAATAATGGTACCGCTTTCAGCACCTTTTTTCTGAAAGAATCATACCGCCAGGGAGGTTAATAGCATCATGGGCCCCTGGGCAAAGTAAGACACTGGGGCCCCCATCAGCCTGCCCTAATTTATGCATCTGCTCTCAAGAAATAAAGTATAAATAGTTGATATAATTAAACATATATTTATTAGAGCTTTTATTTATTGTAAACAATAAGAAAACATGCCATAAATCAAAGACTAATCATCAACACAGAGAGCACAGTACAGGAGGGGAGTCAGAAATGCACAATACAAATGGGGGTCAGGAGGGCACAATCCTGAGATCAGAAGGGCACAGTACAGTACAGGTTTTGGAATGCTGCCCAGTACATAGACATCCAGGGACAGCTTAGTAAAAAGTGTTACTGCCCTGGAAAATCCAGAACAGTTAGCAAGTATTATGTAATGCAAGATTATCATGGGGCCCCCATGCACCTGGGGCCCCTGGGCAATGCCCAGGGGTGCTCATGCATTAAGACAGCCCTGCTCACAAACAGCTGTATGTCACAAGCGTATCAGAATGATAAATCAGACCACTGCATGTAGACCAATCTTGGCCAACTAGACCCATGCGGCTGACGTGTTTGGAAGGTGGAGGGAAAGCCTAGGTCTAGGTGGCATCTTCCCAAGATTGGTCTACATGCAGTGGTCTGACAGCATGGATGATTTATCATTTTGATAAGCTTGTGACATACAACTGTTTGTGAGTATACGGTACATCTTTATATTAATTAAAAACTTTTTTAAGGTAATGGGCAAGGTTGGTGCTTCTCCTTCTTTTATGTTTTTTTTCTTTTTCTTTTATGGTTCTAATAGCAATGCTATTAGGGATTCCCCAGCCCTGAGAGGGCAGCAAAGCCTTGTAAACATGTATACATGTATACCGAAAAAGTGGGTCAATTAAGGTCCATTGGAGTCTCAAACATCGCACTTCAGCGCAGGAGGTTGTTTGGACTGTCTACTGGTTTTGGTCACCAAGTCACATGATTATATACAGTACTGTACAGTATGTTTTTCATTTCAGTAGCCTCATTCTGGGCAGGTTCTCTTTTTAAAAATACTGCAGTGTGTTTCCTGGGCATCAGGGAATGTTAACAAAACATGGGTGCTTCTCCAGTCTGGGCTTCAAGGCAGGTTCCATCCTGCAGTCTGTGTATTATGGATCAGTAGAAGGCTAGTGAAGCATATATTCCTCAATGCCTAACAACGGCAGGCTCCAGTCAATAGAATGAATGAATTGTTGTAATTGGCGTAGTCTTTTCCCCAGTCAACATCTTTCAAAATGTAATGTCCAATACCTACTCATTGGTATTTCAATAATGAATTGAGCCCATGGGGTCAATTTACAAACTTAATTAATGCTGTGAAACCATCCAATAAGCCTCACCATTCATCAGCCTGTGTATGAAATGAATGCAAATGTGGCTTATTATATTGCTAGAGTCTGCAGTGTAATATGATGCAGATAATGTGGATTTTGAAGGCGGAAATCCCTTTATTGAAAGTGTACCTGTTAGCCAAATAAAGTAAAAGCAGCCATTTTCTGAGATGGTGGAATGGGGGAGATTTACTAGAACTGGTGGATACGGAATCTGGTACAGCTGTGCACAGTAACCAATCAGCTTCTAACTTGAGCTTGTTCTAATTAAAATATGACAATAAGGCCCCTTTCACACTGAGGAGTTTTTCAGGTGGTACAGCGCTAAAAATAGCGCCTAAATACCGCCTGAAAAACTCCTGCCCAGTCTTCTCAATGTGAAAGCCCGAGGGCTTTCACACTGAGGCGATGCGCTGGCGGGAGAGAAAAAATTCTCCTGCAAGCAGCATCTTTGGAGTGGTGAGAGGAGTGATATGTATACCACTCCTTCACAGCTCCTTCCCATTTAAAACAATGGGAAACCGCGGTAATACCGCCCGCAATGCGCCTCTGCAGATCACCACCATTACTAGTAAAAAAGTGATTATAATAAAAATGCCATAAATATATCCCCTATTTTGTAGACGCTATGGGCCGGTTTCAGGTAGGGGCGCGCATTGTTACGGCGGCGCAGCGTATCGTATTTACGCTACGCCGCCGTAAGTCAGAGAGGCAAGTGCTGTATTCACAAAGCACTTGCCTCCTAAGTTACGGCGGCATAGCGTAAATGGGTGCCGGATGAGGGGGCGTGTTTTATGTTAATTTTTGGTGACCCGACGTGATTGACGTTTTTCCCGAATGGTGCATGTGCTGTCAGTGGAATTTCCCAGTGTGCATTGCTCCAAAGTACGCCGCAAGGACGTCATTGGTTTCGACGTGAACGTAAATTACGTCCAGCCCCATTCACGGACGAGTTACGCAAACGACGTAAAATTTTCAAATTTCGACGCGGGAACGACGGCCATACTTAACATTGGCTACGCCACCTAGGGGGCATGTTTATCTTTACGTGGCGTATCTCTTACGGAAACGGCGTATCTTTACTGCGACGGGCATGCTTACGTTCGTGAATCGGCGTATCTAGTAATTTACATATTCTACGCCGAAAACAACGGAAGCGCCACCTAGCGGCCAGCGGAAAAATTGCACCCTAAGATACGACGGCTTAGATTCCGAGTTACGTCGGCGCATCTACTGATACGCCGGCGTAACTCTTTGTGAATCCGGCCCTATAACTTTTGCACAAACCAATAAATATACGCTTATTGCAATTTCTTTTTCAAAAAATATGTAGAAGAATACATATTGGCCTAAACTGATTACTGATTACTGAAATTACTTTTTTTTTACTTTTTGGGGGGGATTTGTTATAGCAAAATGTAAAAAATATTGTTTTATTTTTTTCAAAATTGTCGGTCTTTTTTTTGTTTCTAGCATAAAAAATAAAAACCGTAGAGGTGATTTGTTTGTGTACAGCATCGCTCGACCGCACAATTGTCAGTTAAAGCGCAGTGCCGTATCACAAAAAAATGCCTGGTCATTAAAGGGGGAAAATATTCCGGGACTGGTTAAATATATTTCCAAATTAATTCCACTAAAATACCTGTTTTGAAAATAGAAACAGTTTAGACAGGTGCTCTTTTTTAATTGGGGTCTAGGGAACTTATTTATGTTCTGCAATGCTTAACTTTGTTGCATCCCTTCAATTTATCAAGCAATGTATGGTAAAAAAAGAAAAAAGAAAAAAAAAAAAATTTCTTCTAAGACGAAAATATTTTGATTACTTTTCTTGTAATTCCTATCTAAATTTGAAATCTTCAGCTCGAAGCCTCATGGTTTAGCTCCTTTATTCAGGATTTACTATTAATCTGATACCCTAGAAAAAAAAAATTAAAGGGCAATTCATTACAGAGTAAAATGTCTTTACTATATTTTTTTCTGTGCAGCTGTAAAATTTGGGATTAAATGTCAGATTGAAAAAGTTCAGGAGAGTTTACCATTATCTGCACTTTGTGAGAGTAAGCATTAATTTTCATACAGACAATAAAACTTCCTCAGATCATCTTCTCTAGCGCTTCCACAATGAAATACAATAAACCTTTTTCCCTTTGCTAACCTAAATCAGGCACAAATCATTTGGCAAAACATAGCTTTAATTCACCCACATTCGGGAAAGGCTAAGTCAAGATTTGCATTTTCTACCGCGGTTATGCTTATCGGCAGGTAGTCTAATACCCGCAGCTCAGGCAAAGTTGCCAGAGACGTCTGGGTTTTTGTATTAGCTGCTTGAGGCCAAGTACACACGTGTGTTTTAAATCTCCCTTACTGGCGGCAACATCGCCACTCTTCCAGGCAGTGTGGTAGGCTAGTTTTGGCAAAGAAAATCACACTTTGGGGTTTAGATGTAAAAAAACACACAGTAAGACAAAATGTCACTGACCTCTAAACTATCTTTGGCCTAATTTAAGCTTGGAGGGCGGTAAAATTAGGTGGTTGAGACATGATTGCCCAGGCGCAAGTGAACCACTTCCTCTGCGTAACACATACTGTATATGTGGTTGCATTTAAAGGAATTAACGCCCAGCCACTGCACATATGCGCCTGAGCTTTCGAGAACGTGTTCACTGGGCGATCCCAGCACTTTGAGCATGCTGTCTCTGACAGCTCTCAGTCATGACTTCTAATTGGGAGCCAGGGAGACAGGCTCCCGGTCATGTGGCTGCTATGAGAGCCAATCACAGCATTCCTGTGATCGAAAAAGCTGCTCTCTTATTAAAGCCCATTTAAAGGGCATCCAGCAATTGTCGGGAAGAGGTCAGTGGTCAGATGTCATATTGCCACTGCCGCAGTTACAGTAGGGCGCAGGAAAAATGATACCCGAGGCTGCAATTGATAGGCTGTACCGCTGCTAAAAGTGACTCAGTGAATGGGGCCGCATCGCATGTAGGCAGGTTGCCTACTGTAACTTAGTTAGCCATGGTTGGTCCAGGTTGGGAAGGGGTTAAACCTGTTTCCCAATTTTTCTTAGTTCTGCCTCTCTCTCTGTGCTGTAAACTAAAAGGGGGAGGGCACTGCACAGTGAGCAGTCTGCATGGGAAGAAGACACAGACAATTGGAGAAGAATCAGGACATCGTTGTTATGGACACTGTTACTCTGGATTCCCCAAGTATGGACTTTACCCTAAAGAACTTTACTTATGCAATTTATTGCTGAGTAACAGGAGTAAGAGAAGGGAGAATATGGGATTCCCACCTAATAGTAAATAATGTAGTACTCACTGATATTATCGGGGGGTGCAATCCAATATACAGTATAACAAAAGTAAAAAATAAAAAAGAGAAACAGACTGCTGCACACCCTAAAGAGTTAACTACAAATTTATTAGAATAATATCACAAAAACACACATGTGTGAGGCATAAAAACAGGTCCCCTAAAGATAGGTGGACCTACCCAAATAATTCTCTATGGATACCCCCCAGTAAAACGGCATATACTGGTAACTAAAGAAACAGGAGTAGACATGTGCATTCGTTTTTGTCCGAATACATTTTCGTCCAAATTTCGGGTATTTTCGTTATCATTTTAGCAAACGAAATCGAACGTGCAGAATCCAAAATTCGAAAGATCCGACATAAAAAAAATGCTTTATTTTCGTTTTCATTGCTACAACAGTTCGATATAGATAGATTCGACATGACGCTGATAATAGTGATCTGTGTCTATCTAACCTGTGTTGTCGAATGTGCCTAACCTAACTCTATTAGTCCAAGATTATTCTACATAAAAAGGAAAGATTCGACATTATAGAGAGAAAAGATTAGACATTATAGAGACAGTGTTGGGGTAGATCATTCAACATGAACAACAAAGATTAGCAAATAAATGGACGAGAACTGGACAGCCGCACTCCAAAATCACTTAAAAAAGTTGTCTTTTTATTTTTCAACTGCACAAACAGTCACTGCAAACCAACAAGATACAGTATGGCCGACGCGTTTCGCACTTACAGTCAGTGCTTAGTCATGGCTCAACAACAAAGATTAGACGAAGCAGCGAAAAACATACAAAGGTAGAATCTGTTATTGAAGGCTTATGGTGTCAGTCGAAAGTTCTAAGAAGATTCGACAAGCAGCTAAACTGTACAGTACGACTGCTCAGCCCATGGGCTATAGAAGAATTTGAATGTTGGTTGACTAGTAATAATAATTTATAAATGTAGCGCTATGCTCCCATTGAGTAGGCGATATGTGTTAAATTTTAGTTGCCTGGGCTGTAGTTTAGCTCAGAAGGATTATGCTAAATTGTTGGTTCTGTTTCAGTTCAGCTGGGTTGCACAATTTTGCCCTTGACGGTGGGTGTCGCTGTTACCACAGGTCAAGGTTCGAAAGGCAGCAGGCTGGATACATTGGGTATCTCTTTCTCAGAAGCAGCTCAGGAGGCGTGGTCATCCCGCTGTGCATTCTGGGGAGGGGAACTTAAAGTGGATTAAGGTCAATTAAGTAAATACAAAATATCTTTAAAAATGTCAAATATTGAATGAAAATAGTGTAGCGCCTGGTTACTTCACTGTTGTGCTGGGGTGTTCTTCCCACCCCGGTGCGGTAGATGGCAGCAGTGGAGTCAAGGTTTGGGTGCTCTTTCCCAGCAGCCAATCAGGAGGGTCGAGCCTCGCTGTGCATGCTGGTGAAGGGTATTTATGGGGCAGACGCCATTGGTTCTGGGTCTTCTTTGTCCAGTGTGGCACCCACCTTTAGGGTGACCACATCACGGCGCCCCGGCGTTATGGCCTACCTGGCCGGGGCAAGCGTGCCACGCAATGTTCCAGGACCATGTTGGTCCGGAGCATTTGAGCAGTGACGGGGACCCAGTGATTGACTGGGTTCCCACCTCTGAGGATCCCAAGCTGTATAGCTGTTTGGCTGGCGGTCCAAAAGGATTTCGACAAACCACCAGGGATCAAGGTAGCCGGACACTGAAGGATTGATCACCTGTCAGTTGGTACCTGGGCGACATTAAGAAGAAGATCCAGGCGTAATTCACCAAAGGAGGATTGCCTCCGTAACTGTAATCAAAGAGGGCCTGTGGCAGAGGTGTCTCCCTGACGTTCATTCTAAGGAGGGCCTGTGGCAGAGACTTTTCCTCAAAGGTTCGAGCGATACTATGGCTGCCAGGTCAGTGAGAGAGGCCTGTCCGGGTACGCTATACCCACTCAAGCAGGAGTGGCGCAGAGAAGTGTTACACTTGGGAGCAGGACTGTTTCCCTATTGCTACGCCTGAATTTGCTATTATCCTTCCTTCCTTCAACTCTACTTTCCTCACTACAAGTTTATTAGTTTTTACCCGGCTGGGTAATAAAGAGCACAGCAAAAGACACCTGTTGCGGACATTCCTTTACTTCTGCTATATGCACCATTAACCCCTAGTAATTCGGAAGAGCCATGAGGTAAATGTGCCACCCAAAACACACCAGCAGCTCCTCAGGGGGTAGTGCTACAATAGTATCAACAATTACACACATCTATAAATACCCTTCTTCTACAACATTGTCTTTTTTTTATTGCTAGTAGAAGGGTATATATATATATATATATATATATATATATATATGTAATTTTTTTAACTATTTTCCCCTGGCAACCTCTGTTGGAACCCTTGGCTTACATGGGTTGAGAAACCTGGCTTTAAAGCCATTTTTGCAGTAATATTTGGTGAAGTAATTGCAATATCTTTGGACAGGTGTGTTTTGTCTTGTTGGAGAATAGCCATTGTCATTCTCTGATCTTCTTGAAAGTGTCACTCTTGTGTCATCTATCAAACCTTCAAATTGATGTCACCCCTCTCCTAACAGCTCAAGTTCCACACCTTTGTACTTGTCTGTTCATAATCCCATCCTGTTTTGTGAATATTTGAGCCAAATATATCTCTAAAAAGAATTGTGAATAAGTAAATTCCCCCCCGCACTACATACTGTATGACATGAACTAACAAGGGATTATACCAATGTGATATGAATGTACTTTGTATGATGTTTGGAGTGATTGGGAGGTTTGCAGTAAATGATGGATATACTTGTATAGAGACAAACAAACTCTCCAAACATCGGGCAAAATGACTGTAGAAAAATATATATTTCACTACATGTAATGGGGTGGATTTACTAAACATAATGGGGTCAATTTATTAAAGGCACATAGACTGAGGACTTTGCAAGTGCAGTTAATCCAGAGCTTAGTAAATGAGGGAGATCTCTGCTGACTTCTATCATCCAATCGTGTGCAGGCAAAAATGCATTTTTTAAATGTGTTTTTGCATATGATTGGGTATTCTTTGTAAAATGAATCTTTACCTCATTTACTAAGCTTTGACCAACTTGTAAAGTGCACATTCTATATAATTTTGGGTAGAGTAAGGAGGGATTATAACCCCTGCAATTTTTTTTTATTTTTGCCATCTGTTTCCGATTGGAAGATTTGTTCTCTCTTACTTTTCTTCTTTTACATTTACTTTCAAAGATAATAGTAAACAGGACACATATAGAGAGGGTGAATCTCTCCAATGGGGGCATCGACAACAATAAAAACCTGATAAGTGTTCAAATCCACCTTCACTAAAACTGAAAAAAAAAAAAGGCTTTCCTTTAGGTTATACTTTAAAGCGGACTTCAATAATTTTTTCAACCTTCCATCTATTCTGCCCTTGTTGTTCTAACTTTGGATAGTAAAACTTTTTTTTTCTGCCAGTAACTACCTTATACAGCCCACTTCCTCTTTCTTGCCTGGGCTTATAACATCTTGTACTGTCTCTCTCACTCTCATGAGAGTTTGCCAGGAAGGGAGGAGGGGTGAGTCATAAGAGGGCCAATGAGAGCTGCAGAGCTGGAGGTGTACCTCTGTGTGTCTGTGTAAATCCAGGAACTGAACAGGGAGCAGCTTCAACTGCCCACAGTTAAAATGGTTGCAACCAGACTCAGTGGAGGGAGATTTCTGCAGCACATTTGGCGAGTACAGAATCACAGTATATATAAAATAATATGCAAAGTGGCTGGAAGGAAGCTTCAGAATGGCAAAGATGTTTTTATTACAAATTATGTGAGCAGACTGCAGTTCCTCTTTAAGTAAATCAACCCCAATGATTTCCATATTTAGTTTTGTGTTTTCATTCCTAAATACTGCATGCCTGGTCCACTACTTAGAGCCGGTTCACACAGGGGCGACACGTCAGGCGACTCAGCCGGCTTGCAAGTCGCACTCCACTTTATTCAATAGAACCGTTCTAATAGAAGCGACGCAAGTCGCTCCGACTTAGAAAAAGGTTCTTGTACGACTTTGGGGGCGACTTGCATTGACTTCAATATAGAAGTCATTTTGCAAGTCGACCTCTCAAGTCGTCTTGAGATCGCCTTGCCTAGTCGCCCCCAAAGTTGTGCCACCCCTGTGTGAACCAGGTCTAAATTACTGCATACATGTAATTATTTCTTTCTTTCTCTGAATTAACTTTAACCCCTTTTCATGTGGTAATTACTGACAGTTTTGAGGTAAATAACGCAAAATAGTATAGTGAATTGACAATTTCAGGATCACATTGCAATATTTCGGGAAAATGTGTCCGGATACCTACATGCTGCATGCAAGGTTATTTTGTGAATGGAGACCATTGTCCCTCTTTCTCCCTTATTTGTCCCTTATTTTGGTCTGATCTATATAGTTGTATATAAAATGCACTTTTTATCCTTCAAAGGGTGTTTCCCAGTGCTAAACCTTTCATCCAAATTCTAAATGGCTGCATTTGTAAATTTCAAAAGCCAATATAAAGAAATATCGTATTTTCCGGCGTATAAGACAACTTTTTGCATCTAAAATCATGACCCAAAAGTCGTGGGTCGTCTTATACGCCGGGTACCTGTCTGTCAGACAGCGGCCATCCATTATTCAAAAGCCGCGCCACCTCCTCAGACTGTTCTGTGATAGGCGGAACACTAGTTTTCCCAGCAGAGCCTCTGTTCAGTGTTCCGCCTATCATGGATGCCTTCTCATTCTCGGCCTCGGACGAGAGGACATCCGTGATAGGCGGAACAGAGGCTCTACTGGGAAAATTAGTGTTCCGCCTATCACGGAACAGCCTGAGGAGGAGGCGCGGCTTTTGAATAATGGACGCCCGCATCATGAGAAACTCTGCAAACAGGAGAAGGTAGGAAGATTGTCGAGGCAGGCATACTGGCACAGTGAGGCAGGCATACTGGCACAGTGAGGCATGTATAATGGCACAGTGAGGGGTCATCTTATACAGTGAGTATATCCCAAAACCAGCATTTTAGCTGGAAAATTAGGGTCGTCTTATACGCTGGCAAATACGGTAATAGTGGTAAAAAAAAAGGGGGGGGGGGGGGTTTACTAATCTTTTTTTTTTATTCTCCTTTAAGGGGGTGTGACAGAGGGTGTGTCCTTTGACTACATACTTTTACTAATAGTTGTCCCTCGTTCCCATCTCAAAATGTTAGGAGGTTTGGTAGTAAGTCAGTGGTCTCAGGTGATGTGGGATCCCCCAGGTCACTTAATGAGCTGCTTACAGTTTCTCACTATCTTGCATAGACTCAATATCATTGTCCAGGGCTAGTATGTTGTCTACCAACCAACAAGTGGCAGCTTCAATCCAAGTCTTTCACATCAGAATTTTATTTTGTGACTTTTACGAATCACAACATGACCCTAATTAAATAAGTTGGTGAAAAAGTTATTAATGTGCCATATTCCACACTAAGCGATCAGAAATTATTATTATTGATAATAATTGATTTGTGTGACTGAAGCATTTGTTGCTATGGGCCACTGTACAGCAAAGATCTTTGCAGTGTTTTATAATAGCTCTGTATTGCTTAGTGACATCTGCATTCCACAGTGGAACACCCACAGCCCAATCTGAATAGCTACAGACACAGCAGCCAGGAGGCCTGACTCACCACCTGGCAGCCACTCGCTCCACTGACGCCATGTGCTACTGGTATCAGCGGGTCTATACTAAGATCTCTGCCACTCAGGAATGATGAGAAAATATAAGCTATCAGTTTCCGGATATCCATGTCTGTTCTGACTGTTGACCTATAGATGCTAATTATGCAAGAATTATCCAATAGGGAATGGTAGCTACCATATTAAAGAGCCCTGGTTACCAAAAAATGCTGGTAACGCACAGAAAAAGTACTTAAAATGCTTCCTTGCAGTTTTTTTTCATCCTCTCCGTAAATTATTTTTTAATTTAATTGCAATGTGCTTTTCAGATTGCTAGAAAATATGACGTCTCCAGAAAAAAAAAACTTATAAGGGAGTGTCCAATTACTGACTGTGCTGGCCCAGCTCTCCTGTCCCTCCCCACTCCTCCCAATATAAACATTCAGGTAGCTAATGTGGAGGAGTGAAGGGGAATGATTTAAAGAGTCTACTGGCAGTGGCGTCGGTGGGGGGGGGGGCTAAGGGAGGCTGAGCCCTGAGCAGGCCCCCAAAAAGCCTCGGGTCTTGGGCAGTCTTGTAACTATAGATAGAGACGACAACGAGGAGTTTCAGAACTTACTGGCAGCCTGGATTGTTTATAAGGACCCAACAATTTTGGGATCTGGCTATTCTTCCCTCACTCAGGCCCACCGACTCTATAGCCTCGACCATGAGTATAGAACAACCTTTCTTAGCCAGGGTTCCATAGAACCCCAACGGTCCTCCAGAGGTTGATAAGGGCTCCTTGGGCTCACCACCACCAAAATATGGGTTTAACATGAAACATAGTCAGAAAACTAGAATCAGCCTTTAATGCGACATAACCTGGCTGGAGTTTGCATGTTCTCAATGTACCTGGGTGGGATTTCCTCTGGGAACTCCGGTTTCCTCCCACACTCCAAAGACATGCTGGAATGTTAATTGGCTCCTGTCTATATTGGCCCTAATATATGTATGAATGTGAGTCAAGCCTAGTACACATGGTCTGAATATCGGACGACATCGGCCAGTTCAATAGGAACCACTCGACATTCGGGCCATAAGCCGTTTGGCTTGCTTCTGTCGAAGGGGCATGACCAAAAAAACGCTGCTGAACGGCTCCCAATCAGCACCCCCAGCCAATAACAGAGCGCTGACTGGAGTGTTCTGGCGGGGGGCCGTCCCTCTGTCAGAACACAATAGCACAGCAGGGGAAATCGCTGTACTAACATTGGATTGTTAAGCTGTGAATTTTTTTTTTCCGTTCAACCCATTGGGTAAAACAAAAAAAAAAATAGTAGTGTGTACCAGGCTTTAGGGACCTTAGATTGTAAACTCCTTGAGGGTAGGGACTAATGTGAATGTAAAATATATTTGTATAGCTCTGTGTAAATTGAGGGCGCTATATAAGTACCAATAATAAATAAACAGTACTAAAGACGTTCCTAAGCATACGTAAACGTGCATGTTTTGTTAAATAATCCCATTGTAGGAATTTCTATTACCCACTGTATTCATTTTGCCTTTGATCGAGTGGTATTATAATAGCATTACGGTATTTTCACAAGGGAGGCAGAATTAATGGCCCCTCTAAAAACACGCAATTTATGCTGAATTGCTTCCCATTGGTGGCCAACTGGTGGATTGCAGGAGTTCAGGAGGCAATACTGCCACTTCCTGAATGCCTGTTTTTTGGGTGTTTTTTTGTCAATCCCAAGAGAGAGATTTAGACCTCATGCACACTGGACATTTTTACAGCTGCTGTTTTTGGCTTTAGACATTTTTTTTGCAGTCAATAATCTCCCCAGCATGTTGTCCTATGTGTCCATGCACGTATAGGCTTCTATCCACAGTTTTTGGCAGGGGCGTTTTCTAGCTGGAAAAAAACTTGAGAGGGGTTTTTCCGCTGTAAAAATGCTCTAACTCTGAAAACAGCTTAACCACTTAAGGACCAAGCCTGTTTTTCAGACTCGGTGTTTACAAGTTTAATCCCTGGTTCACACTGGGCTGCGGGAGTGAAGCCGTGCGAGTTCAGCTGAACTCTCACGGCTTCACTCCCGCTGGCAGTCCCGATTTCGACCGTGATTTAAGAGACATCTGTTCAGGTTTCTGCACAGATATCAATGTAAATCGCGGCCCGAAATTGCAAAAAGTAGTACAGGAACTACTTTTTGAAATCGGTGCAGCGCCGCAGATGCGGCATCGCACCAATTAGGACGGTGTCATTGCCGACAATTGCCGGCAATTGCCGTCGATTTGAGATACGATTTCACATGTGAAGCAAATCGTACCCAGTGTGAACCTGGGCTAAAACAGTTTTTTTGCTAGAAAATTACTTAGAAAAAAACAATATATCATGTTTGGGGGTTCTAACACCCTAGAGAATAAAATGGCAGTCATTGCAATACTTTTTGTCTAAGGCCCCGTACACACGACCAAACATGTATGCTGAAACTGGTCCGCGGACCAGTTTCAGCATACATGTTCGGTCGTGTGTAGGCGCGAGCGGGCCGAATTCCAGCAAACATTTGCCTGCCGGGCCTTTTCCCAGCAGACAAATATTCCTGGACGTGTTTTAAAACCGTCCGCTGGAATCCTGCCCGCTCGGACATGTACGGTCGTCAGTACAGACCTACCGTACATGTCCGAGCGCCCGTCGTCCCTCGCATGCGTCGAATGACTTCGACGCATGCGTGGAAGCCTTTAAATGGCAGGCCCGCCCACGTCACCGCGTCATCGTCGCGGCGACGACGCGGACACGCCCCGCGTATTGTTTACGCGCGGACTTCTGTACGATGGTTAGTACAGCCATCGTACAGAAGCCCTCTGGCAGACATGTACGGTGAAAACGGTCCGATGGACCGGTTTCATCGTACATGTTTGCCCGTGTGTACCGGGCCTAACAAGCACACTTTTTTTGGCAAAAATGTACTTTTTTGAATAAAAAAATAAGACAACAGTAAAGTTAGCCCAATTTTTTTTATATTGCGAAAGATAATGTTACGCCGAGTAAAATGATACCCAACATGTCACACTTTAAAATTGCGCCCGCTCGTGGAATAGCGTCAAACTTTTACACTTAAAAATCTCCATAGGCAACGTTTAAAATTTTTTATAGGTTGCATCTTTTGAGTTACAGAGGAGGTCTAGGGTTAGAATTATTGCTCTCACTCTAACGATTGTGGCGATACCTCTCTTGTGTGGTTTGAAAACTGTTTTCATATGCGGGTGCTACACACGTATATGCGTTCGCTTCTGCGAAACCTTGCTTATCTCACCAACTTGGGGAGTAATGAGGAAAGGATGGAGTATACCTACTACTCCTTCACTCTACTCACCGGGCTATGTACGCCCCAGCTGCAGGTCCATCAGAGGGCCGTGCATCATCAACCCCAGCGGTGAGAGAACTTTCCCCAGGCTCGTCCATTCCTGAGTTCCAGGACAAAGTCGATGAAGAGGATGTTGGGAAAACCTGTGGCCTGGCCAGGGGCCCGGAGGTGGCTAGTGCTGTTGTGCAGCCTCCGGTTGATATCCCTGAAAAGCCGGCTCCAAGTAAGACCCTTGCTATGCCCATCCGGAAGAAGCCCATGCTGTCGGAGGGGGATCCCTCAGGTGAGCTGGATGAGTTAAGTGAGGGCCGGGTCATTGACTGGGGTTCGCCCAGTGTGCTGCAAAAATTTGGGTCCCGGGAGAATCTGTTCACTTGGTCCTCCCCGGAGGAAGCCTCTTCAAGTGATGAGGAGCTCTGGTTCATGGAGAAATCCCCTTCAACAGAAACCCCGACCAAAGTGACAGAGGAACCACTACACCCAGCGCACTCCCAGGAAAAGTCCCACAGACTCTTCATTAGTCCACTCTCCACTACAAAAACTAAGGTACTCACCTACCCTCAGTGGGTCAGTAAGGACCCTGACTCTTGTGTCTTGCCCGGCCGGAGGAAGCCTAAGGAGTTGTCCAGGTTTTCACGGTTTCAGCGGGAGGTACAGTGGAGGGTTGCCTTAGAGTGGGGCCTGGACTATCCTTATGTCTCCTCCCAAGTTATGGA
Source organism: Rana temporaria (assembly GCF_905171775.1). Lineage (NCBI taxonomy): Eukaryota > Metazoa > Chordata > Amphibia > Anura > Ranidae > Rana > Rana temporaria. The sequence goes on along the minus strand of NC_053494.1, from coordinate 183,894,810 downwards.
CATTGTTGAGAGCTCCCGGGAGAGATGGGAGCATGACTTAATTTGGGACTATCTCCATGTACCTAAACCTAAAAGAGTGCCAGAGGGTGAAGCTTGGGCTCGTTTTAAGGACCTTTACAAGGAGTGGAGACTGGGACGTGCAATTCACAAAGACAGAGTACTGGTTGTGAAGGCGGGTCGGCCTACCAGGAGCCACTCTGTCACCGTCAGAGGGGAGGGGGACATCCGAAGGAGGTTGCCGGATCCCCGCTTTTACTTGTAGTTGGACTGCTGTGTGTAGTAGCCACAAGTGAGAGCACCTACCAGGACTGCCAGTGATAGCAGGGTTAGGGTGGGTTTCCCCAAAGACAAAACCATGCAGAGACAGCCACGTCTGCCATCCAGGGTGCCTGATCAGAAGGATGCTGTTATGCACACCAGGATGTGCTGTCTCTGCTCAAGTCCCTTTGTTATTTGCTTCTGTGAGGATTCTTTGGGTAAGAACTCGCTATCTGCTTCAAAAAGGGACTTTCTTGTTCAAAGCCAATTGCTAAGTTAATTTACTAATGGACTCCTTTTACCCAGGAGTCCCACACATTTATGTTTGCTTCTGGGCACTCTGTATCTCACAGTGCCCATTAAGAGGCATCACCTTTTACGCTCTCTGACTGGAGGGAAAAAGGAAAAGAATGTGCTATTTGAATGCTGTTCTGTCACCAGGCAGAGGATCATAACCTTCTCTTCATGGTGAAGTTCTAATATGTATAGTCAGTGTAAAGTTAGTCTATATGTTTATGTCTTTTTTTTTTTTTTAGGTACCTTTGGGATGGGACAGCTGTCCATCTCCATTGCTGGAACAGATGAAGACCTGTGGTAGGCAGAGTATTCCTCCTAAGGGAGCAGTGCTCCGGCTCCAGTTGTATGTCATGTTAGTACAGGGACCTTTAAGTCAGTATGTATAAAGTGTACAAATATGTATATGGTCATTGTGTACATATGACAATATGTACTTTTGTGCAATTCAATTTTTGTTTCAAATATTTGATATGGGACGCCTTTCCTCCTGAATTCAGGAGGTATTTTCGTAAATTCTTTACTCACTACAGCTGAGGACAGCTGTGACTTTTAGTGGGGGGGGGGGGGGGGTATGAGTGTAGCGCCCACTACCTTTTGGTATGTGATAAAATAGTGTTTATTTGTTTTAAACTGTCAGTGCAGGCAAAATCTAGTCAGGCCTATGCCTTATGTTAGGCCTGGTTGTTTTGATCTGGGACTGGGAGTGTCAGAGTAGCAGTAGGTGTGGCCACCTGGAAGTTCTGAGTGACAGGCAGCTCTGACCAATCCCCAACTAGGGTTGGCAGGGGGCGGGCCTGCTATATAAGCTGGGGTAACATGCCACTGGGGAGGAGTCGTGAGAGGGAAGAAGATGGGACAGTAGTCTTTGTGTGAGGGCCTACCATGTGCTGAGGAGAAAGTCCTGATGGAGGACCACCTTTCTTTAACACCGCAAAAGAGGAATTCTATACTAAGAGAAAGGAACCTGGAACTGTTACTGCTGGACTGTGCGGTTGAACCATGTCTCTTCCATGGAGCGGGGACCATGGAACAGGTCAGTGGGTACATTACAGCAAGTGATGGGACCGGAGGAGTCTATTCAAGGAGCTTGGGAATATCTGCTGTTGCCCCTAGTAACTGCAAGCCACAAGGGGGAGTCTTAGACGGGATGTTGCACGGTCAGTACTACACAGCAGGATGTTACAAGGAGGAACTCTAACCTTATCTCATTTCATTATGGGAGGCTGTGGCCGGGTAACTAAGCCTTTCCATCACTGGACTACTTGGGCCTAGTAGACCGGCAGTTACCATTTGCCACTAGATGGACTGTGGGGTCCGGGGGGTGGGGGGGTGTATGAGGATACCTTCCGGACACAGGGCCGGCATCTGGATAGCCGTTTATCATCACAAAAAGTAATTCAGAGTGACTTGTTCTAAATACTGCAGCATAAAGGGAGCAAAAGTGTCCATTTCAATGGGTGTGTTAAGGGCGCCGGACAAAGGGGTACTATTGGAGGCATGACTTGTGTGCAAACATGTGATTGGGGCTAATAAGCTCTATTGGCGTAGTTTAGAGTGTGCTCAGGGCGCAGAGCTTATAGCCCTGAACACTCCACCTCTAGCATTAGGTTTGCAGTGCTTGTAATCGATTGGTTCCATAGGGTGGGCCTTTAATCGAACCTGCAGCGTCATTGGCTCAGGCTACTTGTCTTCTTCAGTAAGTGAGGGGGAAAGAGGAAGAAGAATGGCTCAGGATAGGTCCATTCATCTCCCTGTGACAGACTCGGCATCCAGCAGTGTACACAGAAAACTACAGGTACACTACATGCCAGGACTGGAGGGGGAGGGGGCAGAAGGGGCTATTATCACTGTCCTGAGTGACTTTACAGCAGCATTTTTAATCTCCAACTTTACTTCACCATAATCACCTCTCTCTCTGTGTAATGCATGTCTGTACACCTTCCCTATCACACAGATCCCCCTCCTCCTTCACCATCTTCTGTTTTTATAGATCTAGATCACTGTTCACATCCTGCCGCCTAGGATCTGACCATTCCAATCACTGACTGACACCCTTTCCTTTCCAGATTACTTTTTATCTCTTCCAAACTGTTGAGCAGATCAGAACATTCTCTGCACTAATTTAAGGTGGTCGTAGGAATGAAATTAAAAAGAAATCATCTATTCTTTGGCCACCTTAAATGAGTGCAGAGAATGTACTTATCTGCTCAACAGGTTGGAAGAGATAAAAAGTAATCTGGGATGGAGAGGGTGTCAGTCAGTGATTGGACCCCTAAAGAGGAATGCCCAGATCTGAGACCACACTTGTAAAGAAGAACTTAGCATAGGGATGGTGGGAACCCCTCATAATGGGAGCAGCGGGTGTACAGACTCGGGAACTCAGTACAGGGATGGTGGGAACCCATCATAATAGGCACATAAGCTTTCAGACTCGGGAACTCAGCACAGGGATGGTGGGAACCCATCATAATAGGCACATAAGCTTACAGACCCGGGAACTTGGCACAGGGATGGTGGTAACCCCTCATAATGGCCACATCAGGTGTACAGACCCGGGACCTCAGCACAGGGATGGTGGGAACCCTCATAATGGGCACAGTAGGTGTACAGACCCAGGAACTCAGTACAGGGATGGTGGGAACCCCTCATAATGGTCACATCAGGTTACAGACCTGGGAACTTGGCACAGGGATGTTGGGAATCCCTCATAATGAGCACAGCAGGTGTACAAACCCGGGAACGCAGTACAGGAGAGGTGGAACCCCCTCATAATGGGCACAGTGAGGCTGAAATTGACGGCCACAGTTTTACCTAGCAGTAATGATACATAATCTCCTGATAAATGACTAAATTACTAAAAGTTTGATTTTTCAGTTTGCACCCCCCTAAAAATTTTGCGCACCATCCGCCACTGAGATAGATACAGATATATATATCTGTATATATTTGTTCTATTATTTTTCCATTTGTATGCTACTTTCTCCAGGTGTGCTTTGGATTACTAGTTAAAAAAACAAAAAACAAAAAAATTGATTATTTATCCATCTATAATACAGTAATGATAAGTGTATTGTCCAAACTGTAGACGGGAAGTAACCCAGGTCTTTGATATCCTTTTGCCTCCTCCTCTCCTCCTAGTATACCAAATCTAATTTGAAACAAATTGTAGCAATAACAGGGAAAAGAAAAAGTCTGGAGATGCCGGGGATTGAACCCGGGACCTCACACATGCGAAGCGCGCGCTCTACCACTGAGCTACATCCCCCAGCTGACTGCGTCAATCGCACTAACACAATAGGAAGTGTCTCTATCTATCACATGCAGGCTGAGGAATTTTGCTGGTTTTCTGTCTTTTGCCGCTCTTCAAAGCCCGTCCTCAAAGCCTTTTGTTCTTGCTTTGAAATAAAGAATAAACTCAATGTAAACACCAGTGCTTTATATGAAAATAAATGAATATACTTCTAGTGGTATCAAAATTAACGTCGGAAATAGAAGTTCAGAGAGAGGAAAGAAAAAAAAAAAAAAAAAGGAAGCTTGCATTGGCCGGGAATCGAACCCGGGCCTCCCGCGTGGCAGGCGAGAATTCTACCACTGAACCACCAATGCTTCACATATAAGTTCTCACTCTACTGATAATGATAATGTTACTTTTATCACATACATTTTTGTATGTTTCTTCATACAGGCTGCACTTAAGCAAAAGTATCAGACTCTTAGCCTGAGTTCTGCTCCTAGAGATTGTTGCTGCTCAGTTTCTGTGCATATCTCTGTTGTTGTTTTTGTTTTTTTACATATGCCACTGTTAGTGCCGGTTCACACTACCGTGACTTGGGATCCGACTTGTGTCGCCCCAAGTCACACGACATGAGAAATGACATTAAAGTGAATGAGAGCCGTCTTAATGCACACTACTGAAGTCGGTCCGACTTTAGAAAAGGTTCCTGTACTACTTCAAGGCAACTTGTACCCATTGATTTCAATGGAGGTTGCCTCCAAAGTCGGAGTAGTGTCTTAACTAAAGCAACTTTACAGGAAAAGAAAATAGTTTTCTCAGGCAAACCCCTCCCTCCCACAGGAGCTGATTATTGTTTAATTGGCCACTGGCAAAGTTGCCTGTCCTGGAGGCGACTTGAAGTTGCCTCGCAAAGTCATGACAACTTTCATGTCGTTGTAGTGTGAACCGACACTCAGTCTTGTTAGTTACATATATAAATGTATTATTATACAGTATATACAGTGCCTTGCGAAAGTATTTGCGAAAGTCTTCGGCCCCCTTGATCTTTGTGACCTTTTGCCACATTTCAGGCTTCAAATATAAAGATATAAAACTGTAATTTTTTTTTTGAAGAAACAACAACAAGTGGGACACAATCATGAAGTGGAACGAAATTTAATGGATATTTCAAACTTTTTTTTAACAAATAAAAAACTGAAAAATTGGGCGTGCAAAATTATACAGCCCCCTTAAAGCGGGAGTTCACCCATTTATTAAAAAATTTTTTTTCTCCCCTTAGATTCGGTCTAGGGGAATCGGCTATTTGTATTAAAATATGAGCAGTACTTACCCGTTTTCGAGATGCATCTTCTTCCGTCGCTTCCGGGTATGGGTCTTCGGGAGCGGGCGTTCCTTCTTGATTGACAGTCTTCCGAGAGGCTTCCGACAGTCGCATCCATCGCGTCACTCGTAGCCGAAAGAAGCCGAACGTCGGTGCAGCCCTATACTGCGCCTGCGCACCGACGTTCGGCTTCTTTCGGAAAATCGTGACGCGATGGATGCGACCGTCGGAAGCCTCTCGGAAGACTGTCAATCAAGAAGGAACGCCCATTCCCGCAGCCCATACCCGGAAGCGACGGAGAGGATGCGTCTCGTAAGTACGGGTAAGTACTGCACATATTTTAAAACAAATAGCCGATTCCCCTAGAGAAAACGAGCAGGAATCTAAGGGGAAAAAGTGCCCTCTAAGGGTGAACCCCCGCTTTAAGTTAATACTTTGTAGCGCTTTGTATTTTATTGGTTATCTTTATTTGTTTATGTTTCCTCTTTTTTTGTGTATGTGTTGTAATTTGTTATAATAAAGAAAAGAAGCAATTATAAAAAAAAACACTTTGTAGCGCCACCTTTTGCTGCGATTACAGCTGTAAGTCGCTTGGGGTATGTCTCTATCAGTTTTGCACATCTAGAAACTGAAATTTTTGCCCATTCCTTCTTGCAAAACCGCTCAAGCTCAGTGAGGTTGGATGGAGAGCGTTTGTGAACAGCAGTTTTCAGTTCTTTCCACAGATTCTCGATTGGATTCAGGGCTGGACTTTGACTTGGCCATTCTAACACCTGGATATGTTTATTTGTGAACCATTCCATTGTAGATTTTGCTTTATGTTTTGGATCATTGTCTTGTTGGAAGACAAATCTCCGTCCCAGTCTCAGGTCTTTTGCAGACTCCATCAGGTTTTCTTCCAGAATGGTCCTGTATTTGGCTCCATCCATCTTCGTATCAATTGTAACCATCTTCCCTGTCCCTGCTGAAGAAAAGCAGGCCCAAACCATGATGCTGCCACCACCATGTTTGTCAGTGGGGATGGTGTGTTCAGGGACATGAGCTGTGTTGCTTTTACGCCAAACATAACGTTTTGCATTGTTGCCAAAAAGTGGTCTGATACTCCTTCCATTTCAATATTATCGCTTGCACAGTGCTCCTCGGGATGTTTAAAGCTTGGGAAATCTTTTGTATCCAAATCCGGCTTTAAAACTTCTCCACAACAGTATCTCGGACCTGCCTGGTGTGTTCCTTGTTCTTCATGATGCTCTCTGCGCTTTAAACGGACCTCTGAGACTATCACAGTGCAGGTGCATTAATACGAGACTTGATTACACACAGGTGGATTCTATTTATCATCATTAGTCATTTAGGTCAACATTGGATCATTCAGAGATTCTCACTGAACCTCTGGAGAGAGTTTGCTGCACTGAAAGTAAAGGGGCTGAATAATTTTGCACGCCCAATTTTTCAGTTTTTTATTTGTTAAAAAAGTTTGAAATATCCAATAAATTTCGTTCCATTTCATGATTGTGTCCCACTTGTTGTTTCTTCAAAAAAAATTACAGTTTTATATCTTTATGTTTGAAGCCTGAAATGTGGCAAAAGGTCGCAAAGTTCTAGGGGGCCGATTACTTTCGCAAGGCACTGTAAGCGATAATATATTGCCCAATCTAGTGATAAAAGTAATGCAGGTCTTTATTTATATATATAATGTTTTTACTTTTAAAAACGCCAATAATTTTCTAAATTAACAATGTTTTATGAGAATATTACACCTCTTCAATAAATATATATTTATAATAAATTTATATATAAAATAATAGGATTTTTGTACTCACCGTAAAATCCTTTTCTCTGAGTTCATGGATGGACACAGCATCAATCTTGACAAAGTGGGTGTAACGGTCACCACCGTTTACGATATTCCCATTCCATCAACCACGACAGCTTATCTGACACTCCAACCATCCAACAGACACGATCCATTCCATTCCCCAGAAATATTCAATCAGGAGAGGACTAGGCAGAAACAGGTTAAATGTTTAAACACATAAAAAAAAAATATACAGTACCGCCCCAAGAGCGGCCCCTCTAGGTACAACCCCTCTCCCTGCCTCATGCAGCTCAGTTCGACAAAAAGCAGTACAAACATAGAAAAAAAGGGAGGGGTGGGTGCTGTGTCCGTCCATGAACTCAGAGAAAAGGATTTTACGGTGAGTACAAAAATCCTATTTTCTATTTCGTTCATGGAAGGACACAGCATCAATCTTGACAAAGTGGGACGTCCCAAAGCAGTGTAAAAAAAAAAAAAAAACGAGGGGTGGAAACAGCATTAAAAACAAAAACTTCACCCCAAAGCAAAACAGAGTTGCAACTTTTAAAAACAGCCGCCTGCAAAACCCTGCGGCCGAAGGAAGCATCCGAAGATGCACTCACATCAACCTTGTAATATTCAGCGAAAGTGTGAACGAATGACCAGGTCGCCGCTGCCCGCCTTATACACCTGGGAAACAGATGCTCGACGTCGGAAGGCCCAAGAGGCTCCCATTGCCCTGGTCGATGAAGCCGTGACAGGAAAGGGGAGCGTCTGACACTTCATGGTGCAAGCCTGAAGCACGATGCGAGGGATCCACCTAGAGATGGTGGCCAATGAGACCGCCAGGCCCTTCCTAGGACCAGCCACCGAAAAAAACAATGAGTCTGAACTCCAGAATGGAGCAGTGGCCGACATGTATACTCTCAGAGGTCGGACAACATACATGGAATGCCACGCCGCCCCTTTAGGATGCGACAGGAGAGGATGCGACAGGAGAGGACACAAGGATTGAAGCACAATGTCCCCATTAAGAAGAAAAGTCGAAGCGACCTTAAGAAGAGAAGAACAAAAGAAGGCTGCTGACGCAGCACTACCAGAACTCTGTGGAAGACCAGATATGGAGCCTTGCAAGACAAGACTGCCAGCTCAGAAACACGTCTAAGGCCCCGTACTCACGACCAAACATGTCTGCTGAAACTGGTCCGCAGACCAGTTTCAGCAGACATGTTTGGCCGTGTGTAGGCCCGAGCGGACCATTTTCGGGTGGATCGGACAGGGTTCCAGCGGACAACTGTTTCCTGGACTTGCTTTAAAACAGTCCGCTGGAAACCTGTCCCCCCGACATGTACGTCGTCTGTACAGACCTACCGTACATGTCCGGCCGCCCGCCATCCCTCGCATACGTCGAATGACTTCGACGCATGCGTGGAAGCATTTTAAAGGCAGGCCGCCCACGTCGCCGCGTCATTGTCGCGGCGACACCGCGGACACGCCCCGCGTATTGTTTACGCGCGGACCTCTGTTCGATGGTGTGTACAGCCATCGAACAGAAGTCCCCGGGCAGACATGTCCGATGAAAACGGTCCGCGGACCGGTTTCATCGGACATGTCTGCTCGTGAGTACTCGGCCTAACTGAAGCAATAGCCACCACTTCCTGAGAAAACGCCAGTAAGGGAAACTCCGTAATGTACTCAACCGGTGGATCCTGAAGCACCGAGAGCCACACGTCGTAACCCCCTGTAAAAACGTACTCACCAGAGAGTCTTTGAAAGAAGACAGCCAAAGCAGAAAATCTGCCCCTTAAATGCACTTAGGGCAAGCTTCTGGTCCACCCCATGCTGTAAGAACAGCAGGACTCTGGCAACCGAATAAGCTTGTGGATGCCACTTCATCTCTCCACACATAGAGATGTGAGCCTTCCAGGTGCGATGGTAAATCTTCAGAGAGGACGACATTCGTGCCCTCAACATGATAGCAATCACCGAAAACGACAGGCTTCGTCCCCGAAAAACCAGGCTTGCAACAGCCATGCTGTCAAAACTACTACTCCCCCCCCGGTAAGGCTGGCGTCCGTCAGGATTCACCATATAGTGAAAAGGAAGGAACGATATCCCTGACAGAAGTGCCAGTGACGCAAGCCACCAAACCAGGGAGGTCCTGACTAGGTGGTTCACCCGGAGTTGACAAACTTGGGACAATGGACACTTGTCCTATCTGGACAGAATTTCCCCCTGCAACACTCAAGCGTGAAATTGAGCACACGGTACCGTCTCACAGGAGGCTACCACGAGACCCAGGACTCGCAAGCAAAGCGGAATGACGATCAACTTTGGGATGCCAGCTGCCGCACCGCAGCCCGAAGAGAGAACATATTTTGCCTCCGAGGAGGCCAGAATCAACCCCAGATACACTAGGCGTTGAGACGGCACCGGTACTAACTTCTAAGAGTTCAGCATCCAACCAAAGTCACGGAGGGCCTGATAGGTCATAGCCACGCTCACCTCTAATTCCGAGCTTGAAGTGGCCCTCAGAAGAAGATTGTCCAAGTAGCCCACGACATCGATGCCACACTGTCTCAGTAGGGCCAGAATCGGGCGAGCACCTTGGCGAACACCCCCGGTGCCGATGCCAGGCTAAAAGGGGGAGCCATAAACTGATAGTGGTCTCCCCTGACCGCAAAGCGCAGAAATCAATGATGGCTGGCGCATATGGGGACAAGCAAGTATGCATCCTTGATATCCAAGGATGCCAGGAAATCCCCTAGATGGAGAGCAGCAACCACAGAGCGAACTGACTCCATCCTGAACTTTTGTACGTACACAAAACAATTGAGGGCCTTGAGGTCCAGGAAGGAAGGACCCCATCCTTCTTAGGCACTACAAACAGATCTGAGTAAAAACCTCTGAAACCGTTCCTGCAACAGAACAGGTATGATAAAGTGAGGGTGCTCTTGCGCCTACCTAGTAAACCTTGAGATGTAAAGTAAAATAATAATAATAAACTAAAGTGATGATGCTGCTCAATCTAATAATGTATAAATATCGAATAAAAATACAATAAAATTGTGAAAGGTAAAGTGACGAGCGCAATAAATGTGACTAAGTAATCAAAGTGTTAATCAGTGTACACTGATAATGAACTAAAATTGAAACAAAGTGCTAGAAATAACATTTAAAACATCCATAATGAAAAAATCGTTCAGCCTGCAAGTGGCCAGTGAAAAAATAATATGCACAAGAATAGCTGCAAAAGTCAGCAGGCAAACATAAATATGAAGCCTAAATAAGTCCTGGAATAATAGGCTAGCAGTGCAGCCTATATGATATTAAGTGCATAAAAGTGTAGGAAGTTCCAAAAGAAAAAAACTTCTCCAATAGTGATAGAATAGTGTGTTTAGGATCTTCTCATGTAGATCTTCAAATAATGTGAGCTCACAATGCGCTTACCTTCCCAAGGTAGTAATCAAGCCTTGATTAAATGGATATCCACAAGAGGTGTTGTTGAATCTGCAACTGGCTCTGGATGTCCAAGGCGTCCTGTGTAATCCTATGTTTGTAGGCTCCAGACTTCTATTTGGCAGCGGTGGTGCTCAGCATGGGGAAATAAAAAGGTTGCTTCCCATAGTGTAGTAAACCAAGGCTATTTTATTAATAAAAACGCTAACAAGTGCATTTTAAAAGATCAGAAAAAACGAAACTGAAAAAAACAGCTGATGACAGCTTACTGATGTATTGCTTAAAGAGCAGTCCGTCCCTTACATGTTACGCCACGTCACGTGGCTTCATCAGAGGTGACGGATTGGTTGTTGGACTTGTCATTTATAAGAGCCAGCAGGAAATAGTTCGATCGCCATTTTGTCATGGCGATCGAACAGGTATGATCACCCCGCGAGTTAGCAGATCCTGAACCGCCCCAAACAGGGCTTCCGGATGGGCCGGCTGAAGCTGGAGGAAAAAAAAATCTGTTCGGTGGACAAGAGAAAAAAAAAAAAAAAAACCTATCTTGTACCCCGCGGGAATTATCTCGCAAACCCACCGGTCAGGGACCAGAGATTTCCCCCGAGCAATGCATTCGTGAAGACGTCCTCCCCACCCCGAGAAATGGGCGGGGGCAGACCTTCATGCGGACGTAGGGTTAGTGAAACCAGGGACGCTTCTGTCCCTCCGCAGGTGCCTTATGAGTGCCAGGACGCCCACTAACACACAGCTCCTTTCTCTATCTGCAAAGTAGAGAGTGTCCTGACTTGCCTGCTCACCTCCTCCCCCCTAAGAGGCGTTCTCCACACCAGGAAGAAAGCCTTGCATTACGGTGGTGAGTTACAGACAGAAGAACAGGAAGTGAGCATTTCTCAGTAGAAATAAGGACATTTAAAAGCAAAATCGAAGGATGAGGTAAGTGAAGGAGGACTGCACTAAGGTAAAGGAAGCTATTTAGGAAACATTTTTTTTTCCTTTACAACCCCTTTAACTACACTGCAGTTCGTTTGATCGAGTGGCCCCGATCCTCGTCTTCTGGGGTCCCTTGACGGCTGTCTTGGCTCCTCCCCACAACAGCTAACCCCAGTTCTGGGAAGCGCTTTCCTAAGGGGGTTAGCTTGCGGGCGTGCTCCCGTGATACAGTCGGCGAGCCATAGCACTCGCCCCCGGCGTCATTGATTTTATTTACAGCAGCGGGAGCCAACGGCTGCGCTGCTATCAATATCCAATGAAGAGCCGCCTCAAGCTGGGGGGGAAACTCTTTTTGTGACTCAGGTAAGTACAACGGGGGGCTCGAGAGTGCAAGGTGTTTTTTCACCTTAATGCATAAAGGTGGAAAAACCATGAAGCTTTACAACCCTTTTAACATCTAGTGGCGATCAAGGGCTTGAACGTGTGCCTAATAATGTGTAATGTGTGTATTATGTGCTGCTTTTAATAACCAATCTCCTTGCTTTTTATCCCTGCTTTGCAAGGATAACAAACAGAGATTGACCCCTCTGTTCAGAGCCCTGTGTTGATTGTACAACACAGGGCTCTGGGGCTGTGAATAGAAACAGCCGATCAACAGGTCCTGGCCAATAAATCATAGGGCGTGACTAAATGACAGACTCCCGCTGTGTACAATCCCGTGCCCTCAACCCGGAAGCAACATTCGGGTACGTTGCATTGCCTGCATGGGCTGCAGAACATGGCAGGCAGTGCAGAGCACACAGCCAGATATCGTGTCTCTAATAGTAACACACTTTGTCTTCGTGAAATAATCCTTTTTAAGCTAAAAGTTTCACTCACCATTCATCTCCTTCCATTCATACAATAAGACACTATCACCCATCAGCTTGTTCTCAGTTCGCCATCATTGCCCCGAAAAGTCTGCTTCACAGCTCCTTTATTCTCACAAACAGGAAGTGATCATTCCACCAGTTAATCACCTCCCCCATGGGAGTGGTCATCACAGGATGTCCTCTCCACATAACAAGCACCATATATAGGCATCCCTCTAACAGGATGTCCTATACAATGAATACAATACAATACAATACAATACAATACAATGAATACAATACATGAATGGAATACATACAATGCTGGCTAAAGTCTTATGGGTGTTGTAACGAGACCCTTGCTCGCTCGGTTCCGCTCTCCCGACACTCCTCTGCTACTATTGAGTCAGCTTGCAGATCGCAACGTCTGATGGTTCGGTCATCCAAGGCTCCGTGATCCGAACTACAGCTATGTGCCGTTCGGGATCCATTAGAACAAACACCAGGCAGGCTGTATGTAAGTTCAAACAGTAAGACCTTTATTGAAAGTACACAACACACTTTTAAACAGAATTTGGAACATCCCGCCCCCAACAATCGCTTTCCTATTGGTCAATTGTAAAGTACATCGAGTTCTCCTTCAGGTCCTCATAACCATGCAAATGAGGACTTAAACATGAGTCAGCAGGGATTGGTCCGATAGCTTGAATGGAGGGACTGTTATGTGTATTGAGGCAGAAGCCCCAGGGGGTAATCAATGTACACAATAGCCAGACACAGAACAATGGAGCCGTCTGGCCTTAAGACAGAGCAGAAGACCCCCCACTGTGTAACAGATTTCAAAGAGATACCCTTCAGCATTCCAAGGTCCATTACAGGCGTGTCTGGGCAGGGAATGCATTTTCGCCTCCCCTGACCCCAGAAACGATCACAAACTCTCAGATTATCTCTGATAGAATCCCTAATATGCGACATTCCATAGAATAACGCATATCCAGATTATACCATTATTGTAGGTGGAATGGAGGCTATCTACAGGCGTACTCTACAAATCCCAAACCATGCTGATCAGACATAGCCGAGATAAGAGCGCACATCTGTCTATAACCACTAGTGTCCTTGCGGAGTGAGCGTATCCCCTCCTCAACGATCGTCCATGCTAAATGCACAGAGGGTCCCTCGCCGGCGGACATATGCCCACGCCGCAAACATCACACTCCAACCTCAAGACATTTTCTACTACTAGACGAGATTCAACCAGTCTCAGACTGCCCCAGTCAGCTCTTTAGAGCGGGTTGGGGAAGTACTAAGACTGGGTGCCATTATGACAATACATATTAAATACATCTTCAAATTTCCACAACAACAACAACAACGCATGTTGGCTGCAGGAGACAGTGGGGCTGGATAATGCATCTGTGCCTTCTGCCTGCACCACAATTCCAGGACCTCCTACAATGGGGCTAAATACCCAATGTGCATGGGGCCTGATTGGCAGTTAGGAAAGTTATCATGTGACATGGCCCCAATAGGCTCCTGGATGAGCTCCCATGAGCACCATTGCAGCCACCTTGATTCAGGTTACTTCTAGGAAACAGAAGACCTATTACACAACCTGGGGAGTTACGCATTTGTGTTTACAGACTTTCCATATTTATCCTTGTTATAAGTGCAGATGAGTGGGAGATGTCCAAGATTTCCGGGTGAGAATTTGACATTTAAAAAATATTCTTGCATGCTCCTCCTGATTGAGTCAAGGCGACTGACATAGGAAATGTTCAACTACAGTTTGGGTATTGCTTCAATGTTGCATACTGCAAAGTGTCTGTGACATGAATCATATCTAGAGGCATTCTGTTTTGCAACATTTTATAAACAAATACATTTGCTATAATTCAGCTTAAATGATGAAAGGCTGCAAAACATTTACAGAATCTTGCCAAACTTCCACAACTCTGATGTCAATTAACCACTTCAGATTTTTAAGGATAAACATTTGTCGCATTTCCACGAGAGGGGGCAATTTTGAAGTGTGACATGTTGGGTATCAATTTAAACAGCGTAACATTATCTTCTACAATATATATATATATAAAAAAAAAAATACTGCTGTCTTAATTATTTTTTCCCCCAAAAAAGAGCAATTGTAAGACTGCTGTGCAAATACGGTGTGACAGAAAGTATTGCAACAACCACCATTTTATTCTCCAGGGTGTTGGAAAAAATATATATAATGTTTGGGGGTTATAAGTAATTTTCTAGCAAAAAAAAAGTTTTTAACTTGTAAACACCAAAATCGCAGAAAGAGGCTTGGTCCTTAAAGTAGAGGTTCACCCTAAATATAAAGTATAGCTTATCCAGAACAGATAGTAATGTAGATAAACATTTCGCTATCCCAAATTTTTTTAAGCATTTAAATACCTTTAATTTTGTTTTATATGCAGACACTTCTGGGTCTGTCACCCGCGGGAGTGGGCGTGTCGCTTCCCTTTCTGAGTGCCCGAGTGTTTCCTGGAGTCTTTCGCTATGTCTCCTGGGAGCACAGCGTCATGATTTCCAGGAGACTAGTAATCACGCCGAAAAACGAAAGATTTTAATCGTCACATGACTCAAGAAGCAGGTCACGTGACGAGGGCGGATCTAATTCCGCCATTTTAATTAATGGCAAAGAGGTAAATAATGCCATTAGAGCGGTAAATGCTGGGATATCGGCATTCACCGATTCCCGGAAGTATTTGTTAGTGGGCTTCACAATGCCCACAAGCAAGATGAAACTTTCCTGGATGAAATTTTATAAATCATCATTTACGGCCGAATGACACTGCGGATGCATAGAAATTACAGACAAGTGAGTACATGCTTAATAATCTTAAAACCAGTAGATGCACCTACTCAAAAAACGATTTCCCACAGAACTCTTTAAAGCGGAGTTCCCAAAAATTCCAAAAATGAAACTTCCGCTTTTTGAAATCCCCCACCCCCTCCAGTGACAAATTTGGCACCTTTCGGGGGGAGCAGATACCTGTCTAATACAGATATTTGCTCCCACTTCCGGGCATAGATTGCCGCATGATCCACGGTGATCTACTCCATGTCCGACCCCTCCTCCGCCTCAACGCTGTCTTCTGGGAGACACACAGACAGGGACCAGTGGGATCGTGCAGAGTGACTCGCGCATGCGCAGTAGGGAATCAGGCTGTGAAGCCGCAAGGCTTCAATTCCTGATTCCCTTACTGAAAATGCCAGTGCCTCTACCCTAAAGCCGAGGGACAGATCGGCTTTGGGTGAGGACATTGCAGGCGCCCTGGACAGGCAAGTGTCCTTATTTTAAGTCACCAGCTGCAGTAAATGTAGCTGCTGACTTTAAAAAAAAAAAAGAAAAAATATTCGGCGGAACTCTGTTTTAAGTGGTTAACTTAAAGTGGTTGTAAACTCCAAAGATATGCTGGTAGGTTACTTGTCTTCTGCCTAAATTGGCCCTAGTATATGAGTTAGGGCCAAAACGAAATAGAGAAGTTGTAGTTACCGCTCCAGATGGGTATATGGAACAAACGGTGTCTTCTCAGAAAAGCCCATGTGCCGGCAATGCATGAAGCAAAGTAGAAAATAATGTCTGGACAGCCGCACTCTGAAAAAACCTCTTGTTTGCTATGACTAAGCACTAATTAATAGTGTCAAACGCGTCAGCTGCACTCCCTAATTTTCTGCTGTGATGTGTGGTGTTTAAAAAGTTTTTACCAATAGAAGGCAACCAAGAGGTTTTTTCAGAGTGCGGCTGTCCAGACATTCTTTTCTACTTTGCTATACGAGTTAGGGACCTTAGATTGTAAGCTCCTTGAGGGTAGGGACTGATGTGAATGTACATTGTATATGTAAAGCGCTGCGTAAATTGACGGCATTATATAAGTACCCAAATAATAATAAACCCACTTTTGTCATTTACACCTACAGGTAAGGCTTACCTGTAGGTGTTAGCAATATCTCCTAAACCTGCATGATTTAGGAGATATTTGCCAATGACAGGCACCGCTGTCTACGGCGCATGTGCCGTAGACAACGGCCTGCAGATGCAATAACAATAGCCGTCCTAAACACAGCAATGTCGTGTTTAATGGCTCCCGCGTGCATGTGCGGGAATGACGTCATCGCCGCTCCGGCCAATCACAGCGCTGGAGCGGTGATTACAGGAAGAAGATCACCGGAGACATGGCGGAGGGCACGGAGGAGAACTTTGGGGGCTTCGTTCTCAGGTAAGTCGATCATAATGAGCTAGTACGCTGTGCATACTAGCTCATTATGACTTTATCTTGCAGGGTTTAAACAAACAAAAAAAAACAAGGGTTTACTTCCTATTTAAATGAATCTGCAATTTATTTCGTTGTGCACACCTCTAAAAGTAATTTAAAAGAAAGAAAAATTATGGAAAATAACTCAAGATATGAGCACAATGAAAATATTAAATATATTCCTTTAAAAAAGAAAGTATCAAACGTTGAATTGGGAAAGAAACAATTCCACAGATGATGTTGGATAGAGTGCGGTTGCCGTGCATTCTTCAGCAATAAATAAGAACGCAGATAAAAGTATTGTATAGCCGCTATGTTTCTGCACCCACCGCGCTCAGCCTGGGGGGATGTGAGCAAAGTGCATGGCACCGATCAGTAGATGAAACCAGCATAGGACTGCATGTTGTATACAAACTACAAGATAATATCTTATTGATCTCCTGGGCCTTTGACACACTCCCCAAGGCAAGTCATACGTTGTGATTATGAATCAGTCACATACCAGCAGTTTTTGTTCATCTCTCAAGTATTAAAAAGAAACAACGGCATGGGGATCTATAAATTGTTTTCCTAAACCAATGAAATAGAGCCGTGGGTAATACTAAAGTTGGATCAAGGGACCCTGGGGGAGTGAAACACACTTGCTGTTGGAACATAACCTTTAGGGGAACCTATTCTACATGTACAGTAAATGTGTTTATTTAGATATCTGATATCCATGACTTCTCCCAGCATGACAAAGACAATCGTGAAAATGACACGATCGGGAAGAGAGAGATTTCTGACAACAGAGTACGAGAACGGCTTTACAAAATGCAATTTCTGAAATAACCAAGAACTGGAGCTTTGTCCTATTCCTATTTGCCGCTGGCTATATTCAATCATCACTTGAACCTCTTTGGGACGAACAGAGTGATTTTATTGAAATAGATTTTGCAACAGAATTACCGATTTCCCCAGGGGACAAATTTCACTAAATCAAAATAGTTTTCATTGAGTTGTTGGATGAAATCTCCTTTAGACTATGTTCACACATACAGGTACGACCAAACGCACATTGCGGCGTGTCAAATGTAGGGCAGCCTCTTTATTTCAATGGGCTGCCCCATGTACGAGAAATGTGGAAAAGATGTCCTGACCCTTTTCCAAAAACGTTGCAATTAACCACATGGTCTTAATTTCATTGACTAAAATATATTTTTGTCAACTAAATTAGAGGGGTTGTAAACCCTCGTGTTTTTTCACCTTAATGCATCATGCATTAAGGTGAAAAAACTTCTGGCAGTGACCGACCCCCCCCAGCTCCCCCGTTTTACTTACGGGCAAGCGTACGTTCGTGAATTGGCGTATCTACTCATTTGCATATTCTACACCAAACTCAATGGAAGCGTAAATATTGCACCCTAAGATATGACAGCACCCCCCCCACTAGCACATATCATCTTCCCTCTCAAATCACTCCCCTGCACATATCCCCATACCACCCTCTCCCCCCAAATTAAAAGATGCTCTGCTCATCCCACCCTGTCATCATTCCACCCTGTCCTCATCCCACCCTGTCCCCCTGTGCTCATCCCACCCTGTCCCCCTGTGCTCATCCCACCCGTGTCCCTGTCCTCATCCCACCCTGTCCTCATTCCACCCTGTCCCCTGTGCTCATCCTACCCTGTCCCCCTGTGCTCATCCCACCATGTCCCCCTGTAATTATCCCACCCTGTCCTCATCCCACCCTGTCCCCCTGTCCTCATCCCACCCTGTCCTCATCCCACTGCGTCCCCCTGTCCTCATCCCATGAAAATGACAGGACGGGTCTTAAAAAGGAAGGGGTGCGTCATATATAAAGTAGGGGGTGCGCGAGTTTCACCAAGCCTAGGGCAGCACAAAACCTAAATACACCCCTGTACACATGCGCAGGTCCCTTTGGTTAAAACATTGTGAGGCAGAGGTTTCTTGCAAAAGATACTTGGCAGCGTTCCCCTTTGGGGGAAGAACGCATGTTTGGGGATGACCTGGATAAATACATCAAAGTTTACCGGAGGCAAGTCTACTCTGTTGCTGGTTAAAAAGAAGAGTAAACGTCCTTTATTTTAGTGTTCTCTTTCCAGCCCCTGGAACCTCATTCTCCAGGCAGTCTAACACTAGGGGAAAGGCCCAGAGCCAATATCAAGGGCAAAAAAGGATTTGGGGTCCAAAGTCTAAGCAGAACCTCAAAACTTCCCTATGAAAGGATGCCCCCGGTCGGCCGAGTGGGGGGGGGGGGGAAAGGCTGCTGCAATTTGCAAACGCCTGGCGGAACAAAGTTCAGGACAAGTGGGTCATCTCTACAGTGTCCTCGGGCTACAAGCTAGAATTCAGAGAACTTCCGCCACCCCGTTTTCTGAGATCAAGAGTTGCTAAAGGTCCAGAAAAAAGAAAGCCTATGCTGTGGGCCTTGAAACACCTGTTATTCCAAGGGGTAATCATGGAGTTAGCCCCAGAGGATCAGGGATCAGGGTTTTACTTTTCACGGTTCCAAAACCAAACAGGAATGTCAGACCTATCCTGGATCTGAAATGCCTGAATCAGATTCTGAACATTCGCTCCTTTCACATGGAGTCTGTCTGTTCAGTTGTTTCCACCCTTCACGGAGGAGAATTCCTGGCATCAATAGACACCAGAAATGCATATCTACCTGTGCCAATATTTCCCACTCACCAAAGGTTTCTAAGGTTTGTGGTGGTTCAGAGACACTTTTTAGTTGTGGCCCTTCCTTTCAGGCTGGCTACAGCACCTCGAGTGTTCACAAAAATACTGGCCCCGGCCCTGGCAAGGCTAAGGGCATGGGGCATAGCAGTAACAGCCTATCTGGACGATCTGTTGATCATAGATCAGTCCACTGCACGCTTGGGCCACAATGTGCACAGCACAGTGGAATGTTTAGAGTACCTAGGCTGGGTCCTCAATCTGGAAAAATCCTCCTTGCAGCCTCAAAGAAGGCTGGCGTACTTGGGCATGATTATAGACATGTCTCAAAGCAAGGTATTACTTCCCAAGATAAAAGGCAAAAGAGTAATCCGAGTGATAAAGGCAAAGAGAAGGCCTTCCATCCGTCTATGCAAGAGATTGGGAAAGATGGTAGCCTCATTCAAGGCTGTTCCTTACGCCCAGTTTCACTCAAGGCCGTTACAGGGCATAATTCTGTCAGCTTGGAACAAAGATATCCAGGCCCTGGACCTTCCTATGATCTTATCTCCAAAGGTTCACCAGAGTCTCAATTGGTGGTTGCTCCCCCAAAGTCTGTCAGAAGGGAAATCCTTCACTCCGGTTACCTGGAAATTGGTAACCACAGAAGCCAGCCTTCTTGGCTGGGTGGGCCGGTCTAGAAGAAGCATCTGCCACGGGGAAGTGGTCTGAAGCCGAAAAGCTCCTACCCATCAGGTTTCTGGAGATTCGGGAAATTTATCTGGCCCTCAGAGTTTGGTCTTACAGACTGCAGGGTTGGCCTGTTTGGATTCAGTCTGGCAATGCTACAGCCGTGGCCTATATCAATCACCAAGGAGGCACCAGAAGCCTGGATGCCCAAAGAGGTGAATCCCATCCGGGCCTGGGCAGAAAGGCATATTCCTCGTCTGTCTGCAGTCTTCATTCCAGGGGTAGAAAATTGGCAGGCAGATTTTTTAACCCGCCAGCAACTGAGTACAGGAGAATGGTCTCTACACCCCAACATATTTCAAATCATATGTCAGAAATGGGGTACCCCAGATGCGGACCTGTTGGCTTCCCGGTTCAACGCAAAGCTGGACAAGGGTCGGATGCCCTGACAATCTCATGGGATCGTTATTCTCTGGTTATCTTCAGTTCCGCTTCTCCCACGATTCCCTCAGAGAGTGAAGAGGGAAGGAAAGTCGGCACGTAGAAATTGTAAGGATGGCAGTAGGTAGACCTTGGGTTCTCCCACTAAGCTGTGACCTACTATCGCAGGGTCCAATATTCCATCATTCCTTACAAAGTCTAAATTTGACGGTTTGGCTGTTGAGACCCACATTCTGTGGAAACGTGGGCTCTCAGGTCCAGTCCTATACATTCTGGTTAATGCTAGGAACCCGGCCTCCAGGCTCATCTACTACAGAATATGGAAGGCATATGCTTCCTGGTGTGAACCCAGAAGGTGGCATCCTAGGAAGTATGCCATCAATAGGATTCTTGTCTTTCTGTAGTTGGGCTTAAATATGAAGTTGGCCTTGAGCACTATCAAGGGCCAAATCTCAGCCTTGTCAGTATTCTTTAAAAAACTGCTTGCCTCTCATTCACTAGTCCGGGCCTTTGTTCAGGGAGCTCTACGCCTGAATCCGCCGGTTAAGTCCCATGTGTGCCCATGGGATTTGAATTTGGTATTGTCTGTTTTACAGAAATTACCCTTTGAACCATTACACCATGCTTCTCCAAGTCTTTTGACAAAGAAACAGTTTTTTTCTAGTAGCTATATCGTCAGCAAGGAGGGTATCGGAATTGCTGGCTCTTTCATGTAAATAACTGTATATGATTATTCATTATGACAGAGTGGTGCTGCGTCCTCACCCGACTTTTTTACCCAAGGTGGTTTCAGGATTTCATCTGAATCAGGGATATAGTCCTACCGTCTTTTTTTCCAGATCCGCAGTCTGCAGAGGAAGAAGGTCTACACTCTCTAGATGTTGTAAGAGCGGTGGAAGTTTATCTGCAAGCTACGGCTCAGATACGAAAGACTGATTGTCTGTTTATTCTGCCAGGGCCCAGGGAAGGGCCAGGCAGCGTCGAAATCTACTATTCATGTTTGATTCGACAAGTCATTATTCAGGCCTATGGTTAGAAAAGAAGATCCCTCCTTTTCAGGTGAAGGCACACTTGACTAGAGCAGTTGGTGAATTAAACAGGGAAAAGGGGGGGAAGGGGGGGGAGGGGGGGAGGGTAAGACAAGACACACAAGGAGAGCACTCACATTAGCCACATCCGTAAATGATAAGAATATAGAAAAAAAAAACAATCCAAGGAATGAGCAAAGGTCGGACTTTGAGGCAAGCGGAAGTAAGTATATAAAATAGGGATGCACCGATATATCGGTGGCCGATACATATCGGCCGAAAATAGCAATTTGGGGGACATGCCGAAATACATTTAAAATTGCCGATAATGACCGCCCTCCGTGGGCGGTACCATTGCGTATAGGAGGGGTGGCAGGTTCTTGTAAAAATGTAGCCGCGGCCGCCAGAGCAGTACAGAGCGCGGGCAGCGGCAGTGGCACTGTACATATTGTGTGCCGACTGCCGCGAGCGCTCTTCCTAGCCCAATTTTCAGTTTTTTTTACTCCCCTCTTCACTCCCCCTCCTATGGGGGAGTCTCTTGGTTCAGTCCAGCGGCGTGAGCCGCGCTGACGTCACGCCCGGAGGCGATGGAGAACTCGGAGCGCTGCATGTGGGCAGGGAGGGAGCTGTGCTGCTAAAACAAGTAAGCAGAACAGAACCTGTTAAAAGTTAACAAACGAAATGGCTGGATTGGGGGGGAGTGGTTAACTTAATACTGACCAGCACTTTCTTAATGAAAAAATGGCAGATAAAAAAAAAAAATGTTATCTGCCATTTTTTCACAGTGGCTCAGTGAGGCCGCAATTGATGTTTTTTTGGTAGTCAGAGAAGGCAAGCATGGCTCAATAACACACAAACGTTTTTTTTTTAAAAAAACGTTTGTGTGTTATTGAGCCATGCTTGCCTTCTCTGACTACCAAAAAAACATCAATTGCAGCCTCACTGTGCCATCACATGCAGCCACTGTGCCCATCAAACGCAGCCACTGTGCCAACACGTCCCCACTGTGCCCATCAAACGCAGCCACTGCCCATCACACGTCACCACTGTGCCCATCCAACGCAGCCACTGTGCCCATCCAACGCAGCCACTGTGCCCATCACATGCAGCAACTGTGCCAACACACGTCCCCACTGTGCCCATCAAACGCAGCCACTGCCCATCACACGTCACCACTGTGCCAACGCACGTCACCACTGTGCCCATCCAACGCAGCCACTGTGCCCATCAAACGCAGCCACTGTGCCCATCACATGCAGCAACTGTGCCAACACACGTCCCCACTGTGCCCATCAAACGCAGCCACTGCCCATCACACGTCACCACTGTGCCAACTCACGTCACCACTATGCCCATCCAACGCAGCCACTGTGCCCATCCAACGCAGCCACTGTGCCAACACACGTTGCCACTGTGCCCATCACACGCAGCCACTGTGACCATCATGTAATACATACAATTATTGAAAAAAAAATTTAAATAGGGGGAAAACAAAGAAAAGTAATTTTCGGTTTCGGTTTCGGACTGAATTTTTTTTTTATTTCGGTTTCGTTTCGGTTCTGAAATTTCCATTTCGGTGCATCCCTAATATAAAATATATTATTTATTACAAAAATGGAAAAATACTTTCACACAATAGCAATGGTATAATAAAGAGTGAATAAATACAATCAAAATAAAACCATCTAGATTAGAAAATCATGGGTAGTGGATAAATCCTTTAAAGTCGCCTACGCGTTTCGCCGTGGGGCTTCCTCAGGACGAGACAAACAGGATTTTTTGCTAATATGTAGATATTGTTTCATAATCTGGAACAATACATATCACATTGATAAAATACAAAGACAATAATAATGATTTTACAAAAGAGAAACAAACTTATTGAATTATTTAAAAACGGGGGAGATAAACAAGGGTTACATCGCATGGTTACGTCACCTGATGCATCGCGGTAGGTGCATCCATCCAAAACACTCCGAGCATATGGGGAGTATGCACAGATATTGTGGGATTATTTAAATATCACTTTTAATGGTACCAACGATGGTCATCTATTAAAAATATATATAAAAAAAAAGGAAAATTATAAGGAAAATATATGTCTCTAGAAAGATACATATATAAAAATGATATATGTGTGAATATATATCCATACTACATAGAGGGTGGGAGAAATGGAAAGGATTTCCTATACATAAGAGAGGAATAGAAAAAAGAGAGAAAGAGCAAGTGAGTAAGCACAACGAGAGTTAACCAGTATTGGCCCAAAGCCCATATAGACAATATAAGTGATAAAACAGGTGTGTAGATTAGTAAGTGGTATTAATGGAATATCATACCAATAATCCAAGCTTGTGCATCTATGATGATAATTTCATGATGTCAGAAATTGGACAATCAAATCCAGATACAAAGAAAATATATGGAAGGGGTATATACCAGAGTATCGAAAAACGAAAACAAAACCCCTGTTCTGTGGAAAAACACATATAAAGGGGTTAGATAAGTGTATGATTAACCAGATAATCATACATGATACCAATAAACACATCCATGTATCAATAATTTGGTCATACTGTAAATTGACCCACAAAACAGCATAAGCAAAAGATAAATACCTGAATAGTCCTATAGGGGAAGTTGGTGCTTCATGGGCAGTGCATCACTTGGCCTCCATGGTTCAGATCTGTAAGGCTGCTACTTGGTCTTCGGTCCATACATTTAATAAGGTCTACCAGGTAGATGTGAGAGGGTATGAGGATGCCGCCTTCGTCTGCAGGCAGCAGTATAGATCCTCTGGCACGATGGCGGTCTTATTTCTGATCTGTGCCTCCATCCCCTCAATTTTAGCATTGCTATGGGACATCCCATTAAGTAATTAAGGCTCTGTGTCCTGTGATGTATGATCAAGAAAATAGGATTTTTTTTAATACAGCTTACCTGTAAAATCCTTTTTTTGGGAATACATCACGGGACACAGAGCTCCTGCCCCTCTTCGGAGTTAAACGTGGGACACTTATTGCTTTGCTACAAAACTGAGGCACTCTCCATTTGGGAGGGGTTATATAGGGGAGGAACTCAATTTATTTTAATTGGGTTAACCAGTGTCCAATCACCTGTGGTGACTACATAACCCATTAAGTAATTAAGGCTCTGTGTCCCATGATGTATTCCAAAGAAAAGGATTTTACAGGTAAGCTGTATTAAAAAAAATCCTACTTTTTGTTTATGAAACTTGGTTTTAGTTATAAACTTGCAAAAAAGAAATAATCACAAAGTAAATAATTTTTTTATAAATTTAAGGTCTGACATTTTTTCCTGGGCATGATCTACCCGGACCCTGCGCATGCACAGGTACACTGTGGATGGGGATCCAGTGTTTCTGCGCATGCATCCTGCAATCTGCCTCCTGTGATTTCTATGTCATTCATCCCAGGAGGCAGATTACAAGATCCCACAGAAAAGGCATGGACATCTGCCACTTTATTGGAAAGGGTCCGCATTGTGTCTGCACATGGAGTCCGGAGCATGTGCAGAAGCCCTGTGGGGATCTGCCAGGTCCCACAGATCTGCCAAAGATCCCTGTGGCATGTCTGTGCATGCGCCAGAAATTAATTCAAGATGGCACCGAGCAGTGAAAGAAGAACTTTACCCACAAGCAAGACAAGATTGGACTAATATTAAAGAGGAGATCCAGGATCCTTCGGAAAAAAAATAAATAAATACTGTAGCTGCCGACTTTTAATATTAGGACATTTACCTGTCCTGGAATCCAGTGGTGTCTTTACCCTGGCCGATTTTTCTATTGCCTCTCGGGTGCTGCTGCCGCCATTGCTTTTAAATCCTTGCGGCTTCACAGCCGGTTCCCTACTGCGCATGTGCCAAGCACACTGCGTGAATGGCCCGATGGCAGGGGAAGGAGAAGGGGGCCGTGGCGAGATCACCAAGAAATGGGAGCAAGTGGGAGGCAAATAAGCAGAGTTTTCCCTTTTGTGTGGAGCTTCGCTTTAAATTGTTTTGTTTTTAATTTTTATACAGGAACAATTTTTAAAGTTGAAAAATGTTAATTTTTCATAATAATGGTGAAGTTTCTCTTTAAACTTATAAATAGTCAATTAATAATGGATGTGTCACTGTGATAAGGCATTCACACTTGTTTAAAAACTGCAGCTTGAGCTATTGATCCTGGTAAGCAATAGACTTTTTGGAAGGCTAAAATACACAATATGTTTTTTTTTATTTATCTTTGTAGCTGTAACCATAAGGGTCCTTTCACACGAGCGGACCATTCGTCCGTTCATTACAAGTCCGTTAACAAACTTATAATGAATTCCTATGGGAACGCATCCGTTAGCGGATGGAGCATCCGCTAGCGTCCGCGTCAGTCGGGATCCGCTTTTCCGAACGGAAGAAACCCTATTTTTCTTCCGTTCGGCGGAACGGACCGGATGCAGATGGACAGACAGTCCGTCTGCATCCGGTCCCCCATAGGGGACAGCGGAGCAGAGACAGGGCGGTCCCTGCACTGTGTGCGGGGACCACCCTATCCGCCGACAGCTCAGCGGGGATTCCCGCTGAGTTTTGGCGGACACACTGAGCGGACCCAGAAACGGTCCGCTCCATGTGAAAGAGCCCTAAAACATGTTCAGCCCCCCTGAGTCAATACTTTGCAGAACCACCTTTCACTGCAATTACAGCTTCAAGTCTTTTTGGGACTGTTTCTACCATCTCCACACATCTAGAGGGTGACATTTTTGTCCATTCTTCTTTGCACAATAGCTCAAGCTCTGTCAGATTGGATGGAGAGCGTCTGTGAACAGCAATTTTCAAGTCTTGCCACAGATTCTCAATTGGGTTTAGGTCTGGACTTTGACCTAAACTTTTGTCCATTCAAACACATTTATATGCTTTGATTAGAGCTGCACGATTCTGGCCAAAATGAGAATCACGATTTTTTTTGCTTAGAATGAAGATCATGATTCTCTCACGATTCTCACAAAAAAAAAATGGGCTAACTTTACTGGCTATTTTTTTTAATTCATTAAAGTAATTTTTTCCCAAAAAATTGCATTTAAAAAGACTGCTGCGCAAATACAGTGCAACATAAAATATTGCAACAACCGCCATTTTATTCTCTAGGGTCTCTACTTAAAAAATATATAATGTTTGGGGGTTCTAAGTAATTTTCTAGAAAAAAAAAATAATGATTTTAACTTGAAAAGAGCTGTCAGAAAAAGGTTTGGTGTTTAAGTGGTTAAACGTTCCTAATTTACATACAGAAGTTTATTCCTTTGAAGTGATACAATGTTTAGACTTAATTTTCCACTGATAAAGAATGTTTTTAAAACTTGGCAGATTGCCCAGACTGACTTTTGGATGAGAGCAGACAGGAAATTCTTTGCATATCAAAGTGCAGAGAGAAAATTATTTTCATGTCAAAGATCGCAAAACCCTGTGTCAGTTTCAGCAGACATGTTCGGTCCTGTGTACGAGGCCTAACAAGCTTTCTTCTAAGATTGCCCTGTATTTGGCTCCATCCGTCTTCCCATCGACTCTGATCAGCTTCCCTGTCCCTGCTGAAGAAAAGCATCCCCACAACATGATTTGTGCTGAGGGGAGGGGATTTCAGCAGTGGAGACTTGTACTGGGGGAATTTATGCTCATACATCCTCAGGAGGGGCGCAGTTTGGCATGTTCGTCCTCAGCTCTAGATGACCTTTCAGGGTTTTTTCGCCCATTGGGTGTCATCCATTCAGTTCAGGCGCAGTGTCCAGCCCTGCTGCAGGCAGCCTGCCAGAATGTATGGTGGCTGCAACTGGACAGGGCAGGCCAGTGGGGTAGATTCAGGAACAATTTCCGCCGGTGTAGACTGAGATGCGCGGCGTAAATGCCAATTTGCGCCGGCGTATCTCCGCGCCGTATTCAGCAAACAATATTACGCCGTAACGTAGATTTTTTTTTTTCGTTTGGACCTTTCCACGCCGGTGCGGCGTGGGCGCCCATTTACGCTGGTCTGAACTAGCGCGGCCCTGGTTTTTCTATTTTAAATATGCAAATGAGGGAGTTGGTCCGATTCAGCAAATTACGAATTGCCGGCGCAGGCTACTCCCGGTGCGTGTAACTCTGGTTTGCAGCGGAAAGTTACCCTTTATAAAGCAGGGGTAACTTTACACCAAACTTGCAGAGGTCAGCTGGAGAGCAGCTAAAGCAGCAGCGTTACAAACGACCTGAGCAACAACACTTGCTGGACAACACATAGAGGCGGTCCCCATGTTGGGAGAGGCCCTCAATAATTACAGCCCTCTCCTCTGGGCTGAAATTGGTCATCCGCCCACCTGAGGATTCCTCATCAGCCATAACTGCCCCACCACAATGCAAACCACCTAGCTTGGAAAAAAAAAGCTTCAGTACATTTGCACCTGCAGGGCGGAAGTCTGGGCTGATTCATGGACTGGGCTTTGGTAGTGGGTCGGCGGAGCTCAGGGATCACGCCGGGGCGCAGTTCTGAGCATGTGCAGATTGGGGCATTTACCTCTGGATGTCACTGAGCATGTGCGGTCTAAGATGCGCCCCGGCGTGACCCCTGCGCCACGCTCCCCGCTTCATTAGCATAGGGAGCCACCCATTTTATTCTACCCCGCCTTACGCCGCGCTACGCCGCCTTACGCCGTGTAAAATCCGCCACGCCGGGGCAAGAGACAGGAAAAAAGTTTCCTGAATCACTAGCATGCCTCTCTGCGCTGCTCCGGCGCAGTGTAAAAAAGATGCACTGCGCCGGACCAAAGATCCGCTGATGTTCCTGAATCTGGCCCACTGTTATGAGCTGTACCTGAATAGGACCCTGTGTATGAACAGCCTGCAGGCAGTGGGCCAGATTCAGGAACATCAGCGGATCTTTGGTCCGGCGCAGTGCATCTTTTTTACACTACGCCGGACCAGCGTGGAGAGGCAGGTAGGGTATTCACAAAGCACTTGTGCCTAACTTTGCACCGGCCTAACTTAATTTCCTCGGCGTAAGTGGAAGTGGGTGTGACCTTATGCAAATGATGTTCTGAACGTGGAGCAGTGATTTACGCCCGGCGTATCTTGAACGGAGCATGCTCAGTACGTTCGTTCCCTTCTGAGCATGCTCACAACTATGCCGGCCCAACTTACAGAGATACGCTGGCCCAACTTACGCCCAGCCGATGCAAATGTACATCCAGTTTTATTCCCCCCCCAGGGAAGGTACATTTGCTGTGAGATGGCTGCTCCCGTTCCCCACAGGCAGAGGAGGAAA
The DNA here is from genome assembly GCF_905171775.1 of Rana temporaria. Classification (NCBI taxonomy): domain Eukaryota; kingdom Metazoa; phylum Chordata; class Amphibia; order Anura; family Ranidae; genus Rana; species Rana temporaria. The sequence continues at coordinate 183,866,276 of NC_053494.1, read as the reverse complement.
AAAAACTTTAACACCCAGGAGATGTCAGCCCTCATAACAGCAATGGAGACTTATGACCAGGGCCGCCATCAGGGGGGTACAGGCAGTACACCTGTAAGGGGCCCGGGGGTCCCCAGGGGCCCAGATAGGAACCCCCCTTTTTTAAAAAAAAAAATATATATATTTTTTAATATATTTGTAATTATATTTTTTTGATGGACAAGAAGGCCTGGCTTGCAGTCTCTGCTCTAATTCATTTCAAAGGTGTTCTATCGAGTTGAGGTAAGGACTCTGTGCAGGCCAGTCAAGTTCCTCCACCCCAAACTTGCTCATCCATGTCTTTATGGACCTTGCTTTGTGCACTGGTGAGCAGTCATGTTGGAACAGGAAGGGGCCCTCCCCAAACTGTTCCCACAAAGTTGGGAGCATGAAATTGTCCAAAATGTCTTGGTATGCTGACGCCTTAAGAGTTCCCTTCAATGGAACTAAGGGGCCAACCCAACCCCTGAAAAACAACCCCCCACCATAATCCCCCCTTTCATCAAATGATTTGGACCAGTCCACAAAGCAAGGACCATAAAGACATAAATGAGTGAGTTTGGGGTGGAGGAACTGGACTGGCCTGCACAGAGTCCTGACCTCAACACCTTTGGGATCGAATATTCCGATGGACGTGTTTTGTCGTATAATCAAACTGTCTGTACGCTCCATCGGACAAAAGAGCAGAAAAACTACGTAGTTTCGTGAATGTTGGCTGAAAAAGTTCTGCCGTCTGTATGCAGAACAAGTTCACGGCCAGTGCCTTTCGGACAAAAAAATATATATATAATTATTATTATTATCATTATTATTATTATTATTAAAGGGCCCAGAGGTCCCGGATGGAAAGCCCCCTTTATTTGGTAATTTATTTTTATAAAAAAAAGGGGGGTTGCCATCTGGGGCCCTGGTGGCCTCCGGACCTTTAAGGGGGTTCCCATCCGGGCCCTCTCCAGCTGACTTGAGCAAGTCTGGTGCAAAGTTACCCCTGCTTTATAAAGGGTAACTTTCCGCTGCAAACCAGAGTTACACGCACCGGGAGTAGCCTGCGCCGGCAATTCGTAATTTGCTGAATCGGACCAACTCCCTCATTTGCATATTTAAAATAGAAAAACCAGGGCCGCGCTAGTTCAGACCAGCGTAAATGGGCGCCCACGTCGCACCGGCGTGGAAAGGTCCAAACGAAAAAAAAAAATCTACGTTACGGCGTAATATTGTTTGCTGAATACGGCGCGGAGATACGCCGGCGCAAATTGGCATTTACGCCGCGCATCTCAGTCTACACCGGCGGAAATTGTTCCTGAATCTACCCCAGTGAGACTGGATGCTACCCCTGTCCCTTACAGGTGCACCAAGGTCTCGTTGACACAGGTGTACTCTAGAATTCATGCTACAGTGCCTTGCAAAACTATTCACCCCCCTCTGCATTTTTTGTGTTTTGTTGCCTCACAACCTGGAATTAACATGGATTGTTTGAGGATTTGCATCATGTAATTTACAGAACATGTCCACAACTTTGAAGATGTTTTTTTTTTTATTGTGAAGCAAGCAACAAATAGGACAAAATAACAGAAAAGGTCAATGTGCATAACTATTCACCCCCTCTAAAGTCAAAACTTTGTAGAGCCACCTTTTGTGGCTATCACAGCTCCAAGTCGTTTTGGATAAGTCTCTATGAGCTTGCCACATCTTACCACTGGGATTGTTGCCCATTCCACCTTGCAAAACTGCTCCAGCTCCTTAAAGTTGGATGGTTTGCGCTTGTGAACAGCAATCTTTAATTCTGAGCACAGATTTTCTATTGGATTGAGGTCTGGGCTGTGACTAGGCCATGCCAACACATTTACATGTTTCCCCTAAGACCCCTTTCACACTGGGGCGTTTTTCAGGCCCTTTAGCGTTAAAGAAAGCACCTGTAAAGCGCCTGAAAGAAGCCTCATCTGCAAATCCAATGTGAAAGACTGAGGCGCTGCGCTGGCAGGGGGTCAAAAAAAGTCCTGCGCCAAAGCGCCTGAAAGACGCCCCAGTATGAAAGGGGTCTTAGCGGAGCTTTACCAGCGTTTTTCTGGTGCTGGCCGTGTGAAAGGGCTCTGAAAGCACTTGGGCTTTCACATTGGGATTGCAGATGAGGCTTCTTTAAGGCGCTTTACAGTGTGAAAGGGGTCTTAAACCACTCAAGTGTTGCTTTAGCAAGTGTGTTTGGGGTCATTGTCCTGCTGGAAGGTGAACCTCCATCCCAGCCTCAAATCACACACAGCGTGGTACAGGTTTTGCTCAAGAATATCCCTGTATTTAGCAATATCCATCTTTCTATCAACTCTGACCAGTTTCCCAGTCCCGAGATGGTGTTCTTTCGGTGATGTGATGTGTTGGGTTTGTGCCAGACATAGCGTTTTCTTTGATGGCCAAAAAGTTCAATGTTGTTCTCATCAGACCAGAGCACTTCCTCCATACATTTTGGGAGTCTCCCACATGCCTTTTCGCAAACTCAAAACGTGCCATTTTGTTTTTTGCTGAAAGTATTGGCTTTCTTCTGGCCACTCTGCCATAAAGCCCAACTCTATGTAGCGTACGGCTTATTGTTGTCCTATGTACAAATACTCTCTGCTATGGAACGCTGCAGCTCCTCCAGGGTTACCTTAGGTCTCTGTGCTGCCTCTCCGATTAATGCCCTCCTTGCCCGGCCCGTGAATTTTGGTGTGCGGCCGTCTCTTGGCAGGCTTGCTGTTGTGCCATGTTCTTTCCATTTGGTTATAATAGATTTGATGGTGCTCCTAGGGATCATCAAAGATTTGGATATTTTTTATAACCTAACCCTGACTTGTACTTCTCAACAACATTGTCCCTTACTTGTTTGGAGAGTTCCTTGGTCTTCATGGCAGTGTTTGGTTAGCGGTGCCTCTTGATTAGGTGTTGCAGCCTCTGGGGCCTTTCAAAAAGGTGTGTCTATGTAATGACAGATCATGTGACCCTTAGATTGCACACAGGTGGACATCATTTCACTAATCATGTGACTTCTGAAGGTAAATGGTTGAACCAGAGCTTTTTATGGGCTTCATAACAAAGGGGGTGTATACATACGCACATGCCAATTATCATTTTTTTTATTTCTGAAAAATAGTTTTATGTATATATTTTTCTTCACCAACTTAAACTATTGTGTTCTGATCCATTACATATAATTCAGATTAAAAAATCATTGAACTAAGGCTGTAATGTAACAAAATACTGGGGTGGATTCAGCAAGCAATTACGCCTGCGTATCCATAGATACTCAGCGTAATTGCTAAGTAGCACCGGCGTATCGACTTTCTGTATTCAGAAAGCTCGATACGCTGACTGTAGCCTAAGATACCACTGGCATAAGGCTCTTATGCCGACGTATCTTAGGCTGCATTCTGCCGCTGGCCGCTAGGTTGCGTTTCCGTAGTTGTCAGCGTAGAGTATGCAAATTGCATACTCACGCTGATTCACAAACGTACGCGCACCCGGCGGTCATGTTTTACGTCGTTTGCGTTCGTCGCTTTCTGTGTAAGGCTGCCCCTGCTATTAGGAGGCGCAGCCAATGGTAAGTATACACGTCGTTCCCGCCTCGCGATTTTCGAATTTCAAATTTACGTTGTTTGCGTAAGTGAATCGTGAATGGCGATGGATGCCATTTACGTTCACGTCGAAGCAAATGACGTCCTTGCGACGTCATTTACCGCAATGCACGTCGGGAAATTTTCCCGACGGAGCATGCGCAGTACGTTCGGCGCGGGAACGCGCCTAATTTAAATGATCTACGCCCCCTACGGGATCATTTAAATTACACGCGCTTACACCGGCCACCTTTACGAAACGCCGCCACAAATTACGGAGCAAATGCTTCGTGAATGAAGCGTAGCTCAAGTAATTTACGGAGGCGTAGCGTAAAAACGGTACAGTGCGCTCCCCTACTTGAATCTACCCCACTGTCCATGGGGTAAACAAGGCATTCCCCTATTCTGCCTAGTGACACGGTCACTGATGACTGTTTCCCGTGATCGGGAACGGTCATCAGTGACGTGTAGCCACGCCCCCTAACAGTAAGAATCACTTCCTAGGGAACACTTAACTCCTGCAGCGCCACCTAGTGGTTAACCATTCACTGCCAGTGTCATTTTTACAGTAATCAGTGCATTTTTATAGCACAGACGCTGTAAAAATGGTCCCAAAATGGTGTCAAAAGTGTCCGACATAATGTCGCAGTCACGATAAAAATCCAATGTGTCCGCCATAACTAGTAAAAAAATAATATTAATAAAAATGTCATAAAACAGTCCCCTATTTTGTAAAAGCTATAACTTTTGCACAAACCAATCAATAAACGCTTATTGCAATTTTTTCCCCAAAAAAATATGTAGAAGAATACGTATCGGCCTAAACTGAGGGAATTTTTTTTTTATATATATATTTTTGGGAGGTATTATAGCAAAAAGTAAAAAATATTGAATTTTTTTCAAAATTGGCCCTCTTTTTTTGTTTATAGCACAAAAAATTAAAATCGAATAGGTGATCAAATACCACCAAAAGAAAGCTCTATTTGTGGGAAAAAGAGGACGCCGATTTTGTTTGGGAGCCACGTCGCACGACCGCGCAATTGTCTGTTAAAGCAACGCAGTGCTAAATCATGGTCAGTGGTTAAAGAAACCAGAGGTTAAAGGAGTTCTCTGACCTAAAACTTTTAACCCCCGCTGTGCCCGGGCTGTAAAACTATACAAAATAAACTTTCACTTACCTGCCTACGATCCCCCGTTGTTCCGATATCGCCGTCCCGTTCTCCGGTCCCGTGTCGGTGACTCACATTGCGCTCAGCCTATCAGCGGCCGCGATGGGACATTGCTGCGGCCGCTGATAGGCTGAGCGCACTGTGAGTCACCGACACACAGGAAGCGGAAGAGACCGGGACCGGAGAACGGGACGGCGATATCGGAACAACGGGGGATCGTAGGCAGGTAAGTGAAAGTTTATTTTGTATAGTTTTACAGCCTGGGCACAGCGGGGGTTAAAAGTTTTAGGTCAGAGAACTCCTTTAAGTAATTGGAGTTTTTGACAGAACACCGTAACCCATAGCAACCAAGAAACTGCAGTCACCCAAGTCACGCAATTGGTTGCTATGGGCTGCTCATAACTCCCTCTGAACTCATGTATTTTCTATACAATGAACATTCTTCCTCCAGGCACTGTGTGAGGAAATCCCGGTAGAACTGTCTCACCTATTCCGGCAGAAACCGCCTCTCACACCGGGAACAGCGAGTTTCCTCACACTGTGCAACATTGTAAATATACAAGGAGGCGGGCCATCGCTGTTGCTCGTGATTGGCTGTCGGCAGAGGCGCTCTATCCGCGGATTGGCTGGAAGGTGTGTCAGGCAGGCCCTGTGTCTTGGGTTACTTCCGTGTTTGGATGCTGGGCCCTCCTGATCAGTGTGATGTGTGTGTGTCCATAGAGACCGGGGACAGGAGCCGGTGCTGAGCCTGACCGGGACTGCTGAGGAGAAGCCAAGAGCTAACGTTCTGTGAGTACCTGTGTCCCCTCCATCCTTCATACACTGCCAGGTCCTGGGGATATACACTGCTGCTGCTGCTGCAGAAGCTCTTTGCAGGCTGAGCTGTGTGTCAGTCAGGGTGACAGATCCCATCTAGAAGCAAACTGCTTTATCTGAATACCCAGATGATATATAAAGAATAATTGCATTGCAAGGTTAATGCACATAAAGGTGTGATTTATTGGATATAAAGCCCTGTTCTTATTATTTTCTATAGATGAGTGATAGATCTGTGGTACTGTGAGGGTTAAATCATGGCGTGTCCATGTGTGTCGCTGAGCATGAGAGGAACACGCGTTCCACATGTGCCCCGGTGTGCAGGAAGTGTGACTCAGTGCTGATTCATGGAGGATTGTGTAAGTGATGGGAACTCCTGAATTACCACTACGAGAGGGTGACAGACTGCCCGTCATTAGAGGGTACACCAAGGGGAACTTCAATTGGGGCCCCTTCACACCAGCGTGCATGCGTTATGTTCCGTATATTGGGGCCCCTTCACACCAGCGTGCATGCGTTATGTTCTGTATATTGGGGCCCCTTCACACCAGCGTGCATGCGTTATGTTCTGTATATTGGGGCCCCTTTACACCAGCGTGCATGCGTTATGTTCCGTAAATTGGGGCCCCTTCACACCAGCGTGCATGCGTTATGTTCCGTATATTGGGGCCCCTTCACACCAGCGTGCATGCGTTATGTTCCGTATATTGGGGCCCCTTCACACCAGCCAGCATGCGTTATGTTCTGTAAATTGGGGCCCCCGTCACACCAGCAGACGTACATTATGTTCTGTATATTGGGGCCCCTTCACATCAGCAGGGCTGCATGACGTTCTGTATATTGGGGCCCCTTCACACCAGCAGGCATGCATTATGATCTGTATATCGGGGTCATGTCACACCAGCAGGCGTGTATTATGTTTTGTATATTGGGGCCCCGTCACACCAGCAGGTGTGTGTTATGTTCTGTATATCGGGGCCCCGTCACACCAGCAGACGTGTGTTATGTTCTGTATATCGGGGCCCATTGACACCAGCAGGCGTGTGTTACCTTCTGTATATTATACAGTCACACCAGCAGGCATACGTTATGTTCTGTATATCGGGGCCCCCTCACACCAGCAGGCATACGTTATGTTCTGTATATCGGGGCCCATTGACACCAGCAGGCGTGTGTTACCTTCTGTATATTATACAGTCACACCAGCAGGCATACGTTATGTTCTGTATATCGGGGCCCCATCACACCGGTAAGCGTGCGTTACCTTCTGTATATTATACTGTCACGCCAGTTCCGTATAACCAGTGCCTGCTGGGCGGTGTGATACGTCATTGGGATGCATCAAACTGTTTACATTTTTTCTTTTTCTTTTTTTACTTTATGAAAATGCCAAAGACGAACACTGGGCTTGTTGCAAAGCGCTGCGAGACGTTGATGTTAGAGATGAGGTCGGGTGTCCTCCAAATTCACCTCTATCTAAACTTCTACTTCATTCGATATTCTAGTCCATTCAGCTGCATACCAGTCAGTCCCTGTCCCACATGTAAACAAAGGGGTGGGAAGCTGGTGACATCAGTGCCCTTGTATGAACACATGTCCATATAAACGCCAGCCATACAGGGGTTACAGTGCAGCAGGAAACAGACAAATTTCAATCCATGTATGGTTGTTCCTGCTCATAAGAAGTCAATCCGTCGATCGACTTCTCATGGACAAGGCTGTGGATGAGGAAGGTGGTTGAGTTTTTTTTCTTTCTCAACCTTCTGGCTTGTATGGGCAGCTTTAGTCAATGCCATTGATTGGACTGGAGAATAGTGCGAAGTGGCAGTCCAGATAAAAATAAATTCAGTGGATGCCCGACCTCATCTCTAGTGTGCAATGTGTAATAATGAAGCATTCCTACATTGTCACCCAGCATAGAGCACGTCACATGTCTGCATTGTCACCCAGCATAGAGCACGTCACATGTCTGCATTGTCACCCAGCATAGAGCACGTCCCATGTCTGCATTGTCACCCAGCATAGAGCACGTCCCATGTCTGCATTGTCACCCAGCATAGAGCACGTCACATGTCTGCATTGTCACCCAGCATAGAGCACGTCACATGTCTGCATTGTCACCCAGCATAGAGCACGTCCCATGTCTGCATTGTCACCCAGCATAGAGCACGTCCCATGTCTGCTTTGTCACCCAGCATAGAGCACGTCACATGTCTGCATTGTCACCCAGCATAGAGCACGTCCCATGTCTGCATTGTCACCCAGCATAGAGCACGTCCCATGTCTGCATTGTCACCCAGCATAGAGCACGTCACATATCTGCATTGTCACCCAGCATAGAGCACGTCCCATGTCTGCATTGTCACCCAGCATAGAGCACGTCACATGTCTGCATTGTCACCCAGCATAGAGCACGTCACATATCTGCATTGTCACCCAGCATAGAGCACGTCCCATGTCTGCATTGTCACCCAGCATAGAGCACGTCACATGTCTGCATTGTCACCCAGCATAGAGCACGTCCCATGTCTGCATTGTCACCCAGCATAGAGCATGTCCCATGTCTGCACTGTCACCCAGCATAGAGCACGTCACATATCTGCATTGTCACCCAGCATAGAGCACGTCACATGTCTGCATTGTCACCCAGCATAGAGCACGTCCCATGTCTGCATTGTCACCCAGCATAGAGCACGTCCCATGTCTGCATTGTCACCCAGCATAGAGCACGTCCCATGTCTGCATTGTCACCCAGCATAGAGCACGTCCCATGTCTGCATTGTCACCCAGCATAGAGCACGTCGCATGTCTGCATTGTTACCCAGCATAGAGCACGTCGCATGTCTGCATTGTCACCCAGCATAGAGCACGTCGCATGTCTGCATTGTCACTCAGCATAGAGCACGTCCCATGTCTGCATTGTCACCCAGCATAGAGCACATTGCATGTCTGCATTGTCACCCAGCATAGAGCATGTCCCATGTCTGCATTGTCACTCAGCATAGAGCACATTGCATGTCTACATTGTCACCCAGCATAGAGCATGTCCCATGTCTGCATTGTCACCCAGCATAGAGCACATTGCATGTCTACATTGTCACCCAGCATAGAGGATGTCACATGTCTACATTGTCACCCAGCATAGAGGATGTCACATGTCTGCATTGTCACCCAGCATAGAGGATGTCACATGTCTGCATTGTCACCCAGCATAGAGGATGTCACATGTCTGCATTGTCACCCAGCATAGAGGATGTCACATGTCTGCATTGTCACCCAGCATAGAGCACATTGCATGTCTGCATTGTCACCCAGCATAGAGCATGTCACATGTCTGCATTGTCACCCAGCATAGAGGATGTCACATGTCTGCATTGTCACCCAGCATAGAGCACGTCCCATGTCTGCATTGTCACCCAGCATAGAGCACGTCACATGTCTGCATTGTCACCCAGCATAGAGCACGTCACATGTCTGCATTGTCACCCAGCATAGAGCACGTCCCATGTCTGCATTGTCACCCAGCATAGAGCAAATTGCATGTCTGCATTGATCTACTACTTTTACCTATCGGCCGGTGTATGTTGAGTCTCATTTCTCTGTATGCAGACAATTAGTATAACAAGCTTCTTCCTCATTGTCCCTTTGACTAACCCCAATAAGAATGACACTCAACAATCTGTTCCCAACAAGACTCCTACCTTTCTGTTGACCCATCTGGCAGCCAATCAGAGCCCTTCTTCTATCCAGTATAGTGCTGGAATTAGGAACCATTGGCTTGCTGATTGTCAAACATGTTGGGAAAATATGTTTGCACCTGTTCACACTCGCACATGAATGCAAATGTATCCTTAAGGGTCCTTTCACATTACCCGTTCGTCCGTTCATTACATTATTGTAATGAATCCCTATGGGATCGCGTCCGTTAGCGGATGGAGCATCCGCTAACGTCCGCGTCCGTCGGGATCCGCTTTTGCGAACGGAAGAAACCCTATTTTTCTTCCGTTCGGCGGAACGGATCGGATGCAGACGGACAGACGGTCCGTCTGCATCCGATTCCCCATAGGGGAGAGCGGAGCAGAGACAGGGCGGTCTCTGCACTGTGTGCGGGGACCGCCCTATCCGCCGACAGCTCAGCGGGGATGACGGATGATCCCCGCTGAGCTTTGGCGGACACACGGAGCGGACACAGAAACGGTCCGCTCCGTGTGAAAGGACCCTAAAAGTTGAATTTTAAATAAATAAGAGTTTTTTTTTTTTTGGGACTTTGAGTGAGGCACACGGCATATGGTAGGAGAAATTATAAAATTGTTTAATTGGCATATAAACCAAGCATACCTCATAAACATATGATGGTTGAACATAAGTATTTGTATCTATATACAAGATGATGGCTTACAAAAAAGAATATCTGTCTGTCTGTCTGTCTATCTCTCCCTCTCTCTATGTATCTCTATCATACATACAGTCGTGGCCAAAAGTTTTGAGAATGACACAAATATTAGTTTTCACAAAGTTTGCTGCTAAACTGCTTTTAGATCTTTGTTTCAGTTTCTGTGATGTAGTGAAATATAATTACACGCACTTCATACGTTTCTAAGGCCCTGTACACACGATCAGTCCAAACTGATGAAAACGGACTGAAGTTCAGTTTCATCGGTTCACCGATGAAGCTGACTAATAGTCTGATGTGCCTACACACCATCAGTTCAAAAACCGATCGAGCCCAACGTGGTGAAGTAAAACACAACGACATGCTGAGAAAAATGAAGTTCAATACTTCCAAGCATGCGTCGACTTGATTCCGAGCATGCCCGGGTTTGGAAACCGATACTTTTGCGTACTAACCATAGGTTTTGACCGATCGGTTACCAGTCCATCAGTTAAATTTTAAAGCAAGTTCTAAATTTCTGGACCGAAGGATAACGGACTGATGGGGCCCACACATGGTCGGTTTGGACCGATGAAACTGAACTTTAGTCAGTTTTCATCAGTTTGGACTGATCGTGTGTACAGGGCCTAAGGCTTTTATCGACAATTACATGACATTTATGCAAAGAGTCAGTATTTGCAGTGTTGGCCCTTCTTTTTCAGGACCTCTGCAATTTGACTGGGCATGCTCTCAATCAACTTCTGGGCCAATTCCTGACTGATAGCAACCCATTCTTTCATAATCACTTCTTGGAGTTTGTCAGAATTAGTGGGTTTTTGTTTGTCCACCCGCCTCTTGAGGATTGACCACAAGTTCTCAATGGGATTAAGATCTGGGGCGTTTCCAGGCCATGGACCCAAAATGTTGACGTTTTGGTCCCCGAGCCACTTGGTTATTACTTTTGCCTTATGGCACGGTGCTCCATCGTGCTGGAAAATGCATTGTTCTTCACCAAACTGTTGTTGGATTGTTGGAAGAAGTTGCTGTTGGAGGGTGTTTTGGTACCATTCTTTATTCATGGCTGTGTTTTTGGGCAAAATTGTGAGTGAGCCCACTCCCTTGGATGAGAAGCAACCCCACACATGAATGGTCTCAGGATGCTTTACTGTTGGCATGACACAGGACTGATGGTAGCGCTCACCTTTTCTTCTCCGGACAAGCCTTTTTCCTGATGCCCCAAACAATCGGAAAGAGGCTTCATCGGAGAATATGACTTTTCCCCAGTCCTCAGCAGTCCATTCACCATATTTTCTGCAGAAGATCAATCTGTCCCTGATGTTTTTTTGGAGAGAAGTGGCTTCTTTGCTGCCATTCTTGACACCAGGCCATCTTCCAAAAGTCTTCGCCTCACTGTGCGTGCCGATCATGCGCTCACACCTGCCTGCTGCCATTCCTGAGCAAGCGCTGCACTGGTGGCACTCCGATCCCGCAGCTGAATCCTCTTTAGGAGACGGTCCTGGCGCTTGCTGGACTTTCTTGGGCACCCTGAAGCCTTCTTCACAAATGCAGTGGACATTTTTTTTTTATGGGATTTAGTTCATTTTCATGGCAAAGAGGAACTTTGCAATTAGTTGCAATCCGTCTGATCACTCTTCATAACATTCTGGAGCATATGCAATTTCCCATCTCAAAAACTGAGCCGGCAGACTTTGTGAAAATTAGTATTTGTGTCATTCTCAAAACTTTTGGCCATGGCTGTACATCTGAAATTGCATAGTATCCCATGGAAGTAATTGGTATAAAAAGCCAATGCTTATTGAGTAATGGATACAAATGGGTTTTAGGATACAAATGAATCACAGTTGAGGTCAAGGTATGTGTTACAAACATGATGACATAGATGGGCTCAACGCGTTTCATGGCCAGTTGCAACTCATCAGGAGAAAACGCATAGCATAACATAAAAAGGTTATACACCTAGCTATAAAAGGTACCAAATAGGATCTAATGTTTTGCCCAGATAGTGGGAAACAAGATGTGTATCTCCCTGGAATACGTGCGTATAAATTGTTCTAGATAAGCAGTGTTGCAAGTCAGGATCTACGAGAAAGTCTGTCCCGGAAGCTGAGGGAATGAACCCAAGGAGGCGAGCACACCGACACCCCAGGAGCACCCTCCAAACGTAATAGGCAATGGTGAGAAGATTCCAAATATGTCCGTATGTCCGTAGGTAGAATCTTATTGGTTGCGCTGAACCAAATGAATGGCATTTCTGTCCAAATCCTTTGGAGCCCACAATGTTGATCACCTTAGTTAGTAGGTTCTCCTGGCTATGGTTACATGACAGGTGCTCTTATTGTGTTTTTTTGGTAAGGAATCCTTTTGTTTTATCAGCTGCAGGTGACCAAAAAAGTGGTTTATTGTACTGTTGTTCTTTCTTCCTCTTACTAGGAGGAAACATGTTGACAGTCTCTCTACTACGATCCTTTCTAGACTGGCAAACTACCTAACTGTCATTGACAAGATAGCAGGCTATTTCAGGTTGTGAAAGGTCATCGTTGTGTACTAGAGATAAAGTATGGCAGCTGTAGTCTAAAATTATAAGTGGGGTCCTAGGGCCTGGATGAGTGTTTTTTCAAATGTCAACTGAAGAAATTCCTAGGGAGCTCTCAGCCCTTGGCCCATGACAAGCAGATCTGAAGATGTACTGATTATATTAACGTGCAGAACATGGCCAAAGAAAGGTTGGGTTGATTAAAAGATGCATTTCTAGTTAAATGTAGGATTCTATTATACAACATGGGACCAATACAGCCTGGAGACGTTATTAACAATGTTCCTAGATATGGAGGGAAGATGTTTCTGCACCTCTGTCCACATTCTGATCTGGGTCATGTATGAAGTTCATACACTTCCTCTCTAAGTATAATGTGATGGCACAGCCAAATACAGTGTATACAGGAACTGTTTAGCAGTAGAATTTAGAAGAACTGCCTTAAAGGACTGAAGGTCCTCAAAACGTGACTCAAAATTTCTGCTGACTCTCATGCTGAACAGGCCAACATTTTGAGCTACGGGTACCCCTGTTGGCTCCGCTTGTTTGGACAATCGCCTTTTGTCAAAGAAGCAGGTGGAAAATTGTCAGCCAAACAGTGACTGCATCCAATCAGATACAGCCACTGTTTGGGTATTCTGACAGCCGCAGGTGCTTGCTGTTAGAATACAATAGTTGGTAGTAGACCTGCACGATTAATCGTGAAGAGAATCGCGATTTCGATTCTCCTCCTCCGCGATCTCCCCTCAGAATGACCGACGATTCTCCTACATGTCACCGCCATCACCGCCGTCCACGTAACCAGTGTGGAACGCAAATGCCGCCGACATCGAAACCGACGTCAGCAGCCTGCGCCGCTGGATAGATGCCTGAGCTTCTCTCACAACAGTAGTTTGTATCCATGCGCCACCCAGTGGTTGCCGGCGGTACTGCTTCTGATGTATTAAACCTTCTCACAGTTCTGTACAACTGTGTGTATCCATGCGCCACCCAATGGTTGCTGGCGGTACTGCTTCTGATCTATAAAAAAAGAGACCAGTGATATGTCTATAATGTTAAAGACCATATAACTCCTATGAAAAAATCAGAATCAAAGTTTTATTCTGCTTTTTTCATAGGAGTTATATGATCTTTAACATTATAGACATATCACTGGTCTCTTTTTTTATATATTCATATTTTCAGATAAATCACAGGTTTATTTATAAAAATTTTTTTGGGGGGGGGGGGGGTTTGGCATTACATTTTTGAGAATCGTGAGAGAATCGTGATCTTTTGTCTAAGCAAAAGAATCGTGATTCTCATTTTGACCAGAATCGTGCAGCCCTAGTTGGTAGGAGAGATTTGTCCATCTGAACGTTTGCTTTCCCCAGCTGTTTGCATATTCCTTGTCAACATATGTAAATGCAGCTGAGCATGATTGGCTAATGCTTCCTCTCCATGATTAAATTATGCTATATAGGGGATTAAAGGGGTTGTAAAGGTTTGTTTTTTTATTTTCTAAATAGGTTCCTTTTAAGCTAGTGCGTTGTTGGTTCACTTACCTTTTCCTTTGATTTCCCTTGTAAATGTTTTTTTTTTTTTCTGAATTTCTCACTTCCTGTTCCTCCTCAGTAAACTTCACACTAGGGTTGTCCCGATACCACTTTTGTAAGACCGAGTACAAGTACCGATACTTTTTTTTTTTTACTCGCCGATACAAAATACAGAGACTTTTTTTTTTATTTCATGTGAAAATATTTTTTTTTTTTTTATGTTTAACAATTTGTTTTTAATTTTTTTTTTTTTTTACAATGCTTTCTTATTTTTAAGGGGGGGTGGACCGTGTCAGTGTTTTTTTTTTCTTAAATTTTTTTTTCTACAATCATTTTTTTTATTCTTTATTTTTGTATTTATTTTTTCAGCCCTGTTGGGGGCGCTTTGGTGAGATATCATGGGTCTTAACAGGCCTCTGACATCTTCCCTTTGAGACAGGGAATGGGACTAGGCACACATGTTCCCCTGTCCCTTTCTCAGCAGCATCAGCTGCGCTGGAAATGAATGGAGAGAAGACAGGGTCTTCTCTTCATTCATAAACTGAAACATTGTAAACACAGGTTACAATGTTTCAGTTATGTGAATGGACAGAGTCAGTGATCACTGACTCTGTCCATTCGGAGCAGTAAGGAGCCGGATTTACCGGCTCCTACCCCGCTCTCCTTCCTGACATTTCCAGGGGGTGGGGGAGGAGCACGGAAGGGGAGAGAAACACGGCGGCATACACGGGATACACACGGCGGCTTTCAGCTGCTTTAAAATCAGCGGTGATCTGTGCTTGTAACTTCCCCACGCACTGATCACCGCCGACATTACTAGTATCGGGTGAAGCATCGGGAACATTTGCCAGAGTACAAGTACTCGGGCAAATGCTTGGTATCGGTTCCGATACCGATACTAGTATCGGTATCGGGACAACCCTACTTCACACCATCATCTGAGCTGTGGTTAGTCAGCCTACTGAGGAGGAACAGGAAGTGAGAAATTCAGACAAAGAAAAAAAACATTTAGAAAGGAAATCGAAGGAAAAAGTAAGTGAGCCAACAATGCACTAGCTTAAAGGAACCTATTTAGAAAATAAAAAACAGACCTTTACAACCCCTTTAAAGGAGGCTGATATCAATAAAAATTCAGGTAAATACACTTGATGAATTAAAAAATAAATTTGTGGTCTCTTTAGATCTCTGTGATGCAGCAACACACAATTCTAGGTGTTGTGCATTACAGCTCCATTTATTTTGAATTCCATCTCATCGCACCTAATCTGAGCAGCACAACGCGCTTGTTTTTTTAGCGCACTCAACACAACAATGTGAACAATTGGTGTGTTGTAGTGCATTGTGTTGTAAACGATGCATTTGCAATAACATTTGTGGTGTGTTGCCAGCAGATTCAAAATTAATGTATTGTCTTAAAGGAATGTTTTTTGGGGAAAAAGTAAATAAAACGGTAAAGTTAGCCCAATGTTTTTGTATGATTTGAAAGATGATGTTATGCCATGAGAATCGTGATCTTTATTCTAAGCAAAAAAAATTGTGACTCTCATTTTAGCCAAAATCGTACAGCTCTACTGCATATACAGACTGATTGTGCTGTTGTGGGTTTAGTAACACGTTACGTGTTAAAGGGATTATAAAGGAAAACAAAAATTCCCCCTAAATAGCTTCCTTTACCTTAGTGCAGTCCTCCTTCACTTACCTCATCCTTCGATTTTGCTTTTAAATGTCCTTATTTCTTCTGAGAAATCCTCACTTCCTGTTCTTATGTCTGTAACTACACACCCTAATGCAAGGTTTTCTTCCTGGTGTGGAGAAAGCCTCTTGGGGGAGGGGGCGAGCAGGAGTGTCAGGACTCCCACTAACACACAGCTCCTTTCTCTATCTGCAAAGTAGAGAGCGTCCTGACTCTCCTGCTCGCCCCTCCCCCCTCAAGAGGCTTTCTCCACACCAGGAAGAAAGCCTTCGGATTACGGTGGTGAGTTACAGACAGAAGAACAGGAAGTGAGGATTTCTCAGATTAAATAAGGACATTTAAAAGAAAAATTGAAGAATGAGGTAAGTGAAGGAGGACTGCACTAAGGTAAAGGAAGCTATTTAGGGATAAAAAAAAATTCCTTTACAACCCCTTTAACACTTAAAGTGTTACTAAACCCACAACAGCAAAATCAGTCTGTATATGCAGTAGAGCTGTACGATTTTTGGCTAAAATTAGAATCACATTTTTTTTTGCTTAGAATAAAGATCACGATTCTCCTGGCATAACATCATCTTTCACATCATACAAAAACTTTGGGCTAACTTTACTGTTTTAGGGTCAGATTCTCAGAGGAGATACGACGGCGTATCTCCAGATACGCCATCGTATCTCTGAGTCTGGGCGGTCGTATCTATGCGCCTGATTCTTAGAATCAGTTACGCATAGATTTCTATTAGATCCGACTGGCGTAAGTCTCTTACGCCGTCGGATCGTAACTGCATATTTACGCTGGCCGCTAGGGGCGTGTACGCTGATTTACGCCTAGAAATATGTAAATCAGCTAGATACGCAAATTCACGAACATACGCCCGGCCGATGCAGTACAGTTACGCCGTTTACGTTAGGCTTTTCCCGGCGTAAATTTACCCCTGCTATATGGTGGCGTACCAATGTTAAGTATGGACGTCGTTCCCGCGTCGAATTTTGAATATTTTACGTAGTTTGCGTAAGTCGTCCGTGAATGGGCTGGACGTCATTTACGTTCACGTCGAAACCAATACGTCCTTGCGGCGTACTTTGGAGCAATGCACACTGGGATATTCCACGGACGGGGAATGCGTGAAAAATATCAATCACGTCGGGTCACAAGTTATTAAAAATAAAACACGCCCCCCTGTTCCAAATTTGAATTAGGCGGGCTTACGCCGGCCTTTTTATGCTACGCCGCCGCAACTTACGGAGCAAGTGCTTTGAGAATACAGCACTTGCCCGTCTAAGTTGCGGAGGCGTAACGTAAATCGGATACGTTGCGCCCACGCAAAGATACAATGTTTCTTTTTTATCTCTGCCTAAGCTGTTGTGAGAAACTTTGCTGCCTGTTTTTTTTTTTTTTTTTTTTTTGACAGCTGTTGGCTTGAGCAGAGAACTCTCTGCACTGCATGGAGGAAATGCTCTTTTAAGATTGGGAGGGGGATAGAATCGAAGACAAAGTAGAAACCATTACTCGTAAAATGGTAATTGATGGTCGAACTTTATAGGCAAGACGAGAATATCAAAAAATATAAATTTTATTACAAAAAATATTTTTTTTTACAAAACCGATCAATAAAAAACCATATAGGATATATGATATGGAAAATATCCTCTGCATCGTCTATGTGTTTCGCCGTTGGGCTTCCTCAGGACGAGCAGAAGAAAGTAATAGTAGAAAAATACATTTAATTATCTCAGAATAATCCAGGTCATATACATATATGTCGAGGGGATAATAAGGTAGAAAAAGACCAGAAATATCTCCAAAAAATCCAAAAAGCTCCCTCTACCTATAATGTCAGTTGTGGAAGTGCACCATAAGTTCAAAAAGCCAGTTCTAATGGTTCAAAGATGAACAATAATTCCGGGGCAGACCAGAGAGGGAATAGCGGAGACACGTAGGTATCCAATATACTGCAGCCAGGTACATCAAACCTGGATCCAAGTATATATGTACTGAAATCCCTCAAAGGTAAGACAGCCAGAACAGTCTACAGGACAACAAACACATAATAGACTGAGTAGCACCGTATGCCCCAGGGGATAGCCTGTGCTGGATAGAATCGCAATCTCGATTCCATAATGATTAATCATGCAGCTCTAATATGCAGTAAAGCATGATTGTTATACTCACTGTGGAACCCAAGGAGTTAATCCTTTGCATTGTGAAAAAAGGCTGTTTGATCCTGTCTTCTCTGATCCTCCTCTTCTTACACTGACTCCAATCCATTTCCTGATAGAACAGAGCATTAGGGGACAAGCTGCACATGCTCAGTTTTATGTGTATTGCTAGAGTTTTTTTTTCTTGGGAGAGTGCATGAGATCAGCACAGGGCCAATCGTCACTCTTCAGGCAGAGGGTCAGGGGTCCTGCAGCCTTATAGGACAATCAGCGGAAAATGAAAACTCCTCCTATAAGATTTAACCAGGCACTGATAGAAGTCACAACACTGCTCTAACTGCTGATGAGAAAGTATTTAGCAGTTTATATTTACAAAAAGAATTGCATTTCCATGTTGTGTGTACTGTGGGAGACCAGATATAATGAATACAGGGTCCTGGGTTTAGTAACACTTTAAAAGCTGTGTGTAATCACAAAGCTTAGTGAATTAACCCTTAATGACTCAATCAAAAATGACTTTTATCTACCATTTTTATTTGCAGATTTTGCATGCCTAGCTGTTTTAACCTGTCAAGTGCTTTTCGTTTTGGAATAGTGATTACCTAACATGTTGCCAGGCTTGCCGTTACTGCCAAGTTCCGGTCACATTTATACTGAAGGTGACTTTAGAAATAAACCAGTTCTGTTAGTTGGGAGCTGCAAGTATTGAGCATTGTGTTGCCATACGCTCCCTGTGTATGAATTAGGAGCGTGTTGTATGTTGTCTATGACATGTGGTGACAATGGTAAACCTCTTTCTAAAGTAGGCATGCTGAGTTCTGGATTCAGTTCAATAGCTGAATTCAGTAGATTTACCATATGAAGGGTTTAGGGCCTAAGATTCAAAAATTCCGGGGATTTTATTCCTACGTCTTTCTGGTCAAGAAAGCTTCCGGCGGCTTTCATATGGTCATCAATTTAAAGTGGAGTTCCACCCTGAAAAAAAAAATTCCCTACAAAAATCAAATTTTTTTTTTTTTTTTTTACTTACCCTAAATAGCTGTTGCTATGCGGAAGTCCCAAATCTGCCTCTTCATCCTCTGCGATGGATTCTCTTCCTTCCTCCTCCTACACTCGGTTTCTTCTTGTGAATGGGGCGCGCTGCATTCTGGGAACTGTGTGTATCCAGCGGCCCCTTCACAAAGTGCCACGCTGCTCGCACATGCGCAGTAGGAAACGGGCAGAAACGGGCACTGCCTGTTTCCCTTACTGTGGATGGCGGTGCCTGGAGCTGCCAGGATTGAGGATCGGCCTCGGCGGGGACCGACATTGCTGGCGACAAGGACAGGTAAGTGTCCTTATTAAAAGTCAGCAGCTACAGTGTTAGCAGCTGCTGACTTTTTCATTTTTTTTTTTTTACCGGACCTCCGCTTTAAGCGTCCTGAACAAATTTAGAGTTTACAGACGTTTCCGGATGGAAAATATTTATTCTGTAAGAAATCTGTTATTTCCAGGGGTCTTCATGATGACCCTGGATCTCCATCTTCATGTACCTTCATGTATCTGCCAGAGTCACCGAAAGTTCTTCAGTTTTGCGATTCTCATGGACAACGGGCCGAGTCATTGGCAGTTCTATGCCCTTCCTTTTTTTCAAAAATCATGGCCGAAGTCATGGCCTTTTTTCGGATACAGAGTGTATTGATCGTCCCATATCTAGACCATTTTTTGATCTTTGCTTGAGACAAAGAGTTCCTTGTTCAGGATCTGCAGTTGGTTTTATGGTCCTTTCAGAAATTGGGGTGGAAAATCAACCAACCCAAAAGTGCACTGCCGCTTTTCGGAACCCTCTCCCCTCTGGTGTCACATTTGGCACCTTTCAGGGGGGAGGGGGTGCAGATACCTGTATAATAGAGGTATTTGCACCCATTCCGGGTATAGACTCCCACGGGAGTCCCGCCCCTCGCGTCACCCCCCCCTCAGTTGTGTTTTGGGAAACACACGGCTCCCAGAACACAGCGGGGACCAGTGAGCACGACTCGCGTATGCGCAGTAGGGAACCAGGCAGTGAAGCCGCATTGCTTCACTTCCTGATTCTCTCACGGAGGATGGCGGCGGGGGCAGCCGAGGTAAGTGTCCATTTTTTAAAAGTCAGCAGCTGCAGTATTTGTAGCTGCTGGCTTTTAATCATCTGAGATGGAGTTTTCTAGTAGAGCTCCCTATGGTGGAGAGGTAGCCAGTGTTTATAGCCGGATGTTTTTAGTTGCAACTGATTACCCATGCCAATCCACCAGAGGTAATTGCACCCGACTCACCTTATCCTGCAGATGGTGGGCCCATTGGGTGGCTCTACATTTTCTTATAATGGTGAAAACAGCTGGTTTACAAGGTTAGCCTCGCCACCATGCTTGCAAACACCTCCTATTGGTCTGGCTACAAAGGGGATGTACCAGTACCCCACTTCTGAAGGAGTACCCCACACATGCAGGAGCCTTTTAATTCATCATAACTTTTTTTTTTAACCTGTTGTTAATTCCGCTGATTACAAGCTCTAATGCCTCTTTCTATGGTGTCATGATGATGCTTGTGGTGTCCTTCCTAAGCAGAAGCGGCATTGTCACTCTTGAAACACGCTCTCCTGGTGTGGTTGTACTGTTCCCATGGGCTTCAGCTTGTACAAGAACAGTGTGTACAGTAGGTTTTGGCTTTTGGCAAGCTTTGTTGAAATACTTGAAGTATCAGGTTGGGAATGATACCTACAGATCTTAATGGGAGTGCTGAATGTACAAAGATTTTTCATATGAATATCCTCGTCCGAAAATGGATACGTGTATGGCCAGCATATGGCTCGGTAGACACCTATGCAGCTTGCTTTTGATCTGTTGCTGCTGTGCTTTTTGTAGTGCGTTTTGCACTTTTTATGCTTTTATTTGGCCAATTTGTTGTTACGCAGAATAAAAAAAAAAAAATCGCTGCAAAAACGCACTACATGCTTTTCTGCAGCTTTTCCATTTAAGTCTATTGAAGCAAAAAAAGCACCGTTTTGCATTGAATCCTTGACCTTTCCAAATGCGCAGCGGCTGAAAAAAGCATAGATGTGAACGTGTACCATAGGAATTAATAATAAATGAACTGTAGTGCGTTTCTGAAAAAAGCACCAAAAACGCATGGGTGTGAACCAGGCTTAAGACGTTTAGTAGCAGCAGCATGCTTTTTTTTTTTTTGTATCACCTGTCATAATGGGGTTACATTTTTTTTTTTTTAGCCATTTATAGTACAAAAAGAGCAAATAATCGCTACTATAAAGGTTAATTTATACTGTGAAACGGTGAAAGTAATAATAATATATATTATTTATGAGAGAGAGACCGACCCCAGATGATCAGAGCGCAAGGAACACAGCAATAACGGCTTTCATTTCACATTGCCGTGTTCACCCCCTCTCGCTGTCGGATAGAGCCCCTCCTCCTGGTCCCAGGACTTTGATAGATAGATCGCTCATCCCAGGATTGGACTGGTGATCTGTCAATCAAAGTTCCCCATCCAGGGGGAGGGGCTGTATATGATGTTGAGCGGCGGGAACACAGCAATTGAAATAAAAGCTGTGTTCCCTGTGCTGCGCTCTGCATCCGGGCGACTCTCCCATTGCTCTCCTCCCCTGCACAGGTAGGCTGCACGGTGGGCACAGGCTACATGGTGGGCATAGGCTGCACGGTGGACACGGGCTGCATTGACAGGCACATATAAAGTTGTTGTTGTTAATATTAATTTTTATAACTTAATTCTGCATAAACATTTAAGTGTCATTTCATGAGATAACTTATGAGGGTGCATTTTGGGGCAGAATGTGGGGTTGGGTGGGGCAACAGGTGGCGAGTAACCCTTGAGGTCTGGCTAGTAGCTCAGAAATGTAAATTTTGAGCCCTGATAGATAAATTTTTTATATAATAATTATATTATATTATTATAATTATATTATTTAATAACAAATACACGCAGAAGTAGGATATATGGGCATTATAACTAGGAGTCGGACATAAAGCTATATGAAGGGTGTAAAAGAGATATGAATCTTTTATATTAAAGTAGTACTAAAAGCTGAGACTTTTTTCATGGATGTGATCATTTTGATATATAATGCACAATACTGGTAAAAGTTTACTTTAAATGTATATGTAATGCTTATATTACCTCCAGTCTATCCTCCTCCATCTTCTCTGTATTCAGATGCTGATCTTCAACACACACAGTCTTTAAAGGGATTTTTTTTTTAAAAACAAAAAGCATGTTATACTTGCCTGCTCTGTGTAATGGTTTTGCACAGAGCAGCCCTGATTCTCCTCCTCTGGGGTCCCCCACTGACGCTTCTGGCTTCTCCTGCCTTTAGAGTGCCCGAATAGCAAGTTGCAAAGTATAGTATAGAGAGCCCCTATAGTAAGGTAAAAACAACTTCTTCCTTTAGAACCACTCGCTTCCTGCGCAGGACTACATGTCCCATGAGGCATTGCTCCTCACACATTCACAAGTCCTCAGGCACTTACTGACATGTATGGATGGTGTACTGAGCTGTATGTGTGCTGCACTTTTTTTTTCTGATATGTAAACAAATAATGCATTCTCTATGCAGGCCGATTTAATCAATTATTAAAATAGTTGACAACTATTTTCATAATCGATTAGTTGTCGATAAATCGATTAGTTGTTTTAGCCCTATATAATTTCACAGCAATAATGATGACCTGTTACCTGACGATTTGATGTTAATTTTAGTTTTTAGGCTCCATGCACACTTAAGCTGATAAACTGCAGTTTATTGGCGTTTTTTTTTTTTTAAAGCCCATAAACTGAACTCTATGTTAGCCTATGTGCCCATACACACCTGGGCGTTTTTTAGCGTTAATGAGCTTTGGAGTTTATTGCCTTTTTTCTGAACGCCCGAAATTTGCGTTCAAAGTGCCGTTTTTTGGCGGGGAAAAAACGCTGAAAAACGCAAAACGCTGAAAAACGCGTGCCAGCGTTTTTTTTGCGTTTTTTAATCCATTGAAAAAAAAAATGTAAAAAAAAAAAAAAAAGCTACACTAAAAAAACTCTGATTAAAGCTATTGCAAAAACGCTAAAAAACGTTGAAAGGCTCCCTGCAAAGCTACTGGCGTTTTTTTTATAGCTTTTCTCAGCTTCAGTGTGCATGGAGCCTAAAGCTGAAGTATCAGTTTTGGGTGGACTGACCCTTTCACCTGGTTTTCTAGACTTTGGTGATCTCACCAGGCACAGCCTTGACTTTGTTTTTAGTTTCTCGTCCTTTACAACAAGCCGCTTGTTATCTCCTCTCTGCCCGTTTGGGCCTAACTTAGGTTTTACCAACATTGGATGGTTTTGCTATGTCTGCTTTTATATTAAATGTTTTAATATTACACTGAGAACATTAATGGAGTAACCTCAAACTAGAACCAGTGTTTTTCTTTCTGTTCGTGGAAACTTCCCACAAAACTGCTTCTATAGCTTCGGATGGAAATGACTCTTTCAACAAAATATTGATGTGTTGTATTTCTCTCATGGCTGAGTCTGAGTGCCGAGTCGTAGAATATAAAGAGGGTATTGAGAAGGACGACGTGATTAAGGATTTCTGGGAATGTGTTTTTCATGTTTCCATATAATGGATGTTCAGGGTAAAGTCATGTACATTGGAAAAGACCTGTGGTCATTTTCTATAAAGGAGTGTAGCAGAGTGATCGGGTTCCAAATTAGGAGCATCATTCACTGCATTCCCATTGGAACTAGTTTTGGAAAAAAAAATAGTCAAAAATATGCTACTATTATTTTAATAACCACCTTCCCTCAATTTTTAATTGTTGTCAGCAGAAATACTTCTGTTGTGTATAAGTCAAGTCTCCCTCATCGCATAAAAAGTGCCCCTGCCCTTGATTTCTGCTTAGATGACTGGTCAATACTTCTCTTTCCCCTTCAGCGGGGTAACAGGTCATGTACCTGGACCTTTTGTAGTCTTTTAGGCTACTTTCACACTGGGGCGCTTTTCAGGTGTTTTTGCACTAAAAATAAGGCCTGTAAAGCGCCTCTCAAGCCACCCCAGTGTGAAAGCTGGAGCACTTTGGGGCGTTGCGGGAGCACCCGCCATTGGAATGCTGGCTCGTTTAACCCTTTGTTTGGCCACTAGCGGGGGTTAAAAGTAGGGTTGTCCCGATACCACTTTTTTTAGGACCGAGTACAAGTACCGATCCTTTTTTTTCAAGTACTCGCCGATACCGAATACCGATACTTTTTTTTTAAATGTGTCCCCAAATGCAGCCATGTCCCCCCACATATGCAGCCATGTCCCCCCACATATGCAGCCATGTCCCCCCACATATGCAGCCATGTCCCCCCACATATGCAGCCATGTCCCCCCACATATGCAGCCATGTCCCCCCTATATCCAGCCATGTCCCCCCTATATCCAGCCATGTCCCCCCTATATCCAGCCATGTCCCCCCATACCTAGATGCCGCCGCCGCATGGTTAAACAGCGTGCGGGGAACATCACAGCTTTCATTTGAATAGCTGTAGTGTTCCCCACTGCGCCAGGTATAGACACTCCCCCTTGCTCGGGATTGGACAGATCCATCCAATCCCGAGCAAGGGTAGTGTCTATGCGCGGCGGGAAACACTACAGCTATTCAAATGAAAGCTGTGATATTCCCCGCACGCTGTTTAACCATGCGGCGGCGGTGGCGTTGTTGCGGGTTGCGGCAGCGGGTGGCGGGGTGGGTGGAGGGCGAGTATCGGATGAGGTATCGGGGGCATTTGCGGGAGTACAAGTACTCCCGCAAATACTCGGTATCGGTCCCGATACCGATACTGGTATCGGTATCGGGACAACCCTAGTTAAAAGCGCCCCGCTATCAGGCAAAAAGCCCAGTTGATCCCCGCTGAGCCGGCGGATCACAGGTCCGTCTCTGCTCACTGTGCAGGGACAGGCCTGTCAGAGCTCGTTTGTCCTCTATGGCGAGATTGGATGAAAATGGACAGCCTGTCCATTTTTCATCTGATCCTCTGGACAGATGGCGAAAGTATTGCCATCCGTCTGTTTCGAGCGGATCTTGATGGATCGGATGGCAGGCGGGTTTAAGCAGACACATCTCCGCTGAATTCCACCTGCCCATAGAAGTCAATGGGTGGCCGGATCTATAAAAAAAAAAAAACAGGCAGGCAGACTGATCGTGTGAAAGGGGCCTTAAAGTGTCGCTAAAAAACTATCAATAAATGGTGTATTACAATGCTGTTCATACTCGCTTAGTCACTATAAAATTTTCTTTCTGTATTCTGCAAAAAAAAAAACTGTTTGATCCTGCTGCTCTCTATCTCCCCCCTCCTGTCCATGTCCCCAATTCAGCTAGGGATTTTTCAGCTGTGCACAGGCTCAGTTTTCAGGGAGTTTCTATGCTGAGCATTTCCTCCCCATCACATCTGAGCAGCCTATGTGACTATAGAGTCACACATGTGGATGTATGCACGGTAGTAAATGACAGCCCACTGCCTCGTTCCTCCTCCATGCCCACTAACCAGCTAAACACAATGGGGCAGGATATTACATGTAGATTGATGGAAGCTTCAGGTCCCTGTTATTCTAAGACAGGGCCTGACAAATTTGCTTGGAATCTAGGAGCCAGCTAAAAAAGTTAGAAGCCAGGAACGCGCCCCGTCCCGCTGAGCGCAGAGGCGTAGAAGCGAGCGCATACGTGAGTAGGGCCCCGCATATGAAAGCAGTGTTCAAACCACACATGTGAGGTATCGCCACGATTGCTAGAGCGAGAGCAATAATTCTAGCCCTAGACCTCCTCTGTAACTCAAAACATGCAACCTGTAGTATTTTTTTTAAACGTCTCCTATGGAGATTTTAAAGGGTAAAAGTTTGTCGTCATTCCACGAGCGGACGCAATTTTGAAGAGTGACAAGTTTGGTATCAATTTACTCAGCGTAACATTATCTTTAACAATATAAAAAAATTGGGCTAACGTTACTGGTGCCTTATTTTTTTATTAAAAAAAGTGTTTTTTTTTTACCAAAAAAGTGCGCTTGTAAGACCGCTTCGCAAATACGGTGTGACAGAGTATTGCAACGACTGCCAATTTATTCTCTAGGGTGTTAGAATAAAAAATTATATATATTGTTTGGGGGTTCTAATTGGAGGGAATGAGATGGCAGTGAAAACAGACAGGGGATGCTCCATTAGCATTGCTGGTTGTCTTGTCATACCAACGGCCACCACAAGATGGCACCAGATAACAGAAGGAACCTTAGGCCTGCAGAAGGCTGTGCCGCCCAGGGGCGCCAGGCCACTAATTCTAGTCGCAATTGCGATCTGGCGCCCAGGTTTTGTCGAACCCTGTTCTAAAACATCGGCTGGAGGGGTGTAACACATTTTAAAAAGTTTGAATCTGTTATTAATTTATTTTTACTTTGTATTCCAAAGGTTGTTTTTTTTTTATTTTTTATTGTGAACATGTGACCAGCAGCAGAGGACTAGAAGCTCCTCTTGCTCATGTGACAGCTGTATATCGATTTAGGAAAAAAGGTAATTTTTTTCATTACATTTTTTTACAGTGCCCTCATCCATGTACAGAAAAAGAAGTGACAATGTAAGGGCCCTTTCCTCACGGGATCCGTACGGTTAACACCCGCTTGCTCAGCGGGGATCGGTCCGTTGATCCCCGCTGAGCCGGCAGATGACAGGGCGGTCTCCGCACACTGTGCAGGGACCGCCCTGTTAGATCTCCACTCTCCCCTATGGGGGGATCGGATGAACATGGACCGTCTGTCCATGTTGACCCGATCCGCTCTGCAGACGCATGGAAAAATAGGATTTTCCTCCGTCTGCAGATTCGGAGCATAGCAGACACCGATGAGATCGGGTGTCAGCGGATGTTCATCTGCTGACACCCGATATCTTATAGGGATACATGTATGTCACTTTTTTAATCCGTAAACGGATGGATGAAAAAGCGGACATACGGTCTGCTGGTGTGAAATGGCCCTAAATTACACAGTGTGGGCCGGATTCAGGTAGATCGGCGCATCTTTCTGCCGACGTAGCGCATCTCATATGCGCTACGCTGACGTAACACAGAGAGGCAAGCAGAGTATTCACAAAGCACTTGCTCCCTACGTTGCGCCAGCGTAACGTAAATTATTCGGCGTAAGCCCGCCTAATTCAAAGTAGGTGGACAGTGGGCGTGATCCTTTTAAATGAACCGTGACCCCATGCAAATGATGGGCCGAACGAACGGCGCATGCGCCTTCCCGTAGAGGCTTCCCAGTGCGCATGCTCAGAATCACGTTGAAACGAATGCCTAAGGCCGCGTACACACGGTCGTTCCAAACCGATGAGAATGGTCCGTCGGGCCATTTCCATCGGTTCACCGCTGAAGTGGCCTGATGGTCTGATGTGCGTACACACCATCGTTCCAAAAACCGATCGGGTCAGAACGCGGTGACGTCAAACACACAACGTGCTGAATAAAACGAAGTTCAATGCTTCCAAGCATGCGTCGACTTGATTCTGAGCATGCGCGGGTTTTGAACCAATGCTTTTCTGTACTAACCATCAATTTGGACCGATCGGGCAGCGGGCCATCGGTTCGATTTTGAAGCATGTTTTACAATTTTGGACCGAAGGAAAACCGACCGATGGGCTATACACACGGTCGGTTTGGACCGATGAAACTGAACCTCGGTCCATTCTCATCGGTTTTGTCCGACCGTGTGTACGCGGCCTAGGATACGTTGAATCACTGAACGTAACCTATTCACGTAGTCCTAGGTAAACGACGTAAAATACGACGGCTGTTCCGTGGTCCATACCTTTGCATGGGATGCGCCTCTTTTAGGTGGAATAACTTTACTCCGGACGTACGCCTTACGTAAACGGCGTATATTTCTGCGACGGCCGCAAGTACGTTCGTGAATCGGCGTATCTCCCTCATTTACAATGTGGCGGCCAGTGTAAATATGCGCCCAAGATACGCCGGCGTAGGAAAGTTACGTCGGTCGGAGGAAGCCTATTTTCAGGCGTATCTAGTTCTATGGGCACGGCGCATAGATACAACGGCACACATTTACACTTACGCGGCGTATCTGTAGATACGTCAGCGTGAGTGTTGCGTGAATCCGGGCCTGTGTGTTTTAGTATCACTTTAACAATCATTTAACCCTTGCATGGTGGGGGGGTTGTTGGGACTGTTATGATTCGTACACACGGCCTGATTTTCCAAGGGGGGAAAAAAAGTGAGACAGGATTTTTTTCTCGGAATGTCTGGCCGTGTGTAGCCTCCATCTGACTTTTTAGTCGGAAGTCTGACAGACCTTGGATAGAAAACCCTGTTCTCTAGCTTTCCGTCGGACTCACGGCGGACTTATGCATGGTAAAAAGTAGGGCTGGGGAAATTAAAGATTAATTCCTCGATTAATCTTTAATTTTTTTGATCGATCAAAATTCTTGACGTCACCGGATAGCCTGGACAGTGAGACTTACCCTGCTGGATGCGAGCAAACTGCACCCATTGGATTGAGGTACCTTTGCATCTGTGGAGCAGGAGGATGCATCAGGCTCCATCAGGGGAAGCGGGCAAAAATAACCATCGTTTTCCTGTCCTAAGCAGTTTTGTGCAGACAATTCTTTGTGTATCGGCAACATCTGTTCCATGCGAAAGACTGTTCAGTTCTTCAGGGTATATTGTCAATAAAATGCGATCATGTCTGGCTAAAGTGATGCCTACTTGCCTACTATAAAGTGACTGACAGTCAATATACTAGATACGTTTTATAATTAAAGTTAAACTAACATTCTACGTTTTTCCTAAAGTTTAATAAGAAACAATTACAGTGTCAGTGCTACAGTTTGAATTTAAAACATATTTGTGTGAACTGTGAAGTGAAGTCATGGATTGTGGAAACTAAGTAGTGTCGGGTGATTGTATATAGTGTATACCACATTTACCACTGACTAATGCAGAGTTGCAAGGAGATCAGCTAAAAGTAGTTGGATCTGTATGTGCGTTATAATTAATCAAAATTAGTCGATTAATCGATTAAAAAAAAAATCGATTAATCGAACACGAAAATTTTAATCGGTAACAGCCCTAGTAAAAAGTCAGACCGTGTGTATAAGGCATTAGGGTAGCTTGTTTAACAATCCTGGAGTTCAGTTTTATATCCTAGTAACAGGGAAACTAAGGTTGGCCATGATTTTCAACTAAATGTGGACCTCCCTCCAGTAATGTTGTGTTCTTTTCTAATACATTCATGTTTGTTATAGACATCCCAGAGGACCGGTATGGGATTCCCCAGCATACAGACATCACTAGGAAACACACAAACATCCCAATTCATCACACATTGTAAATGGCTTTGCTTTGGATATGTGGATGCCCAGTCCCACCATAACACAGACCATGATGAATCACACAGACTTGTGTATGGACATTGTCTTCCAGGACCTGTCTGGAGTCTATGAGACAAAAGGGGTGTTGCGTATAAAAGTAACAATGATCCTCGTGGATTCTTATTGGTAACGTCAGACGAACGGTTAGTCAGTATGTGAGACACACAATGCCTCAGCGATCTCCGTGACTGTGTTCTCAGAGCAAAGATGGGGATCTCTGTGTAACCACATATGGGTCAGAGGGCTGGAGAAATCTCCGAGGCCCAAACCACAAACGTAAAAACAATTCTTATAGACCGATCGCTGCTTTGTCTCCCGCCATCCCCAAGGAAGCTGAATTTACTCAATGAGCAGGCAAGACTTACACAGCCACAAGTAATGACAACACGTGGTTTAGTGATTATATCCTCATATATATCCTCTTTTGTGTTTCCATGTCACAATCCAGCTGTCGCGTATTTTTAATAAACAACACATTGGGTTGTCTTGAGTAGCTACCTGCAGCATTTACTTTATACAGGTTAGGCACATAAAGAGACACTGTCGTCAGCTTAAGCAATTACACAGAAAAATCAAGTATTTAAAATGTTTACTTCCAGCGTTTTTTTTTCTTTCTATTAGCAACTTTTTATTGACTTGCATTGTGCTTGTTAATATACTGGGTAGAGCTACACGATTAATCGTTAAAGAGGAACTGCAGTCTGCTCACATCATTTGTAATAAAAATGTTTTTGCAATTCTGATTCTTCCTTTCAACCACTTTGCTTATTACTTTATATATGCTGTGATTCCTTACTTGCCAAATATGCTGCAGAAATCTCCCTCCACCGAGTCTGGCTGCCATCATTTTGACTGTGGGCAGCTGAAGCTGCTGCCTGTTCACTTCCTGGATTTACACAGACACACAGAGGTACACCTCCAGCTCTGCAGCTTTCTTCTGACCTCTTATGAATCCTCCCCCTCCCTTTCTGGTAAACTCTCAGGGGAGTTAGAGAGAGAGAGAGGGAGCTTTGCATGAGCTCATAAGCCTAGGCTAATAACCAGACAAAAAACAGGAAGTGGGCTGTAAAAGGTATTTACTGGCAGAAAAAAATGTTTTACTATCCAAAGTTAAAACAACAAGGGCAGAAGATTTATTAGATAGAAAGTTGAAATAATTACTAAAGGCCTGCTTTAAAGAATCGAGATTTCAATTCTACCCCCATCGCGATCTTAACACATCATTTTCTCGATTCAGTGCAAAGAGCTCTCTGCTCAAGCAGACCGCTGTAAAATACAAAACAGGCAGCCTGCCAAATTTATCACAACATCGCTTAGGCGGAGATAAAGAGGAACATTGTAACATTTAATTATTTTTAGATCAAAGGAATTAAAGTGGTTGTATACCCTTTTTATTTTTTTCATTTTTACCTACAGGTAAGCCTATAATAAGGCTTAAAGCGGGGGTTCACCCTAAAAAAAATTCTAACATTACATCCAGCTCACTCTCTACATTGACAGTATGCCGTTATTTTTTTTTTTTTTCTGTACATACCTCGTACAGCTATTTTCTTCCCCGGCTTCCGGGTAGGGCCTCCCGCGGGAGTGGGGGTTCCTATCCAGCAGGTGATTGACGTGATGACAAAAACGACCTCCACCCGTCGCATAAGGAGCGTCACGGATTGCCGAAAGAAGCCAAACGGCGGTGCGCAGGCGCCGTATAGCGCCGACTCGCCGTTCGGCTTCTTTCGGCAACCTGTGACGCTCCTTATGCGGGGGAGGCCCTACCCGGAAGCCAGGGAAGAAAATAGCTGTACGAGGTATGTACAGAAAAAAAAAAAACGGCATACTGTCAATGTAGAGAGTGAGCTGGATGTAATGTTAGAAAATCGTTTTTAGGGTGAACCCCCGCTTTAACCACTGAAGGACCAAGCCTCTCTCTGAGATGTGAAACAGGTAAAAACTTTTTTTTTTTGCTCGAAAATTACTGAGAACCCCCAAACATTATACATTTTTTCTAACACCCTAGGGAATAAAATGGCGGCTGTTGAAATACTTCATGTCACACTGTATTTGCGTAGTGGTCTTACAAGCGCACTTTTTTGGGAAAAAAAACACCTTTTTGAATTAAAAACAGTAAAGTTAGCCCTTTTCTTTTTTTTTTATATTGTGAAAGATAATGTTACGCAGAGTAAATTGATCCCTATCATGTCACGCCTCAAAATTGTGTCCGCTCGTGGAATGGCAACAAACCTTTAACCTTAAAAATCTCCATAGGTGACGTTTAAAAAAAATTCTACAGGTTGCATGTTTTGAGTAACAGAGAAGGTCTAGGGCTAGAATTATTGCTCTTGCTCTATCGATCGCGGCGATACCTCACATGTATGGTATGGCTCGTTTCTGCACGCGAGCTTGGCTGGACGGGTGCGTTTTAATTTTTTTTTTTTTTTCTTACTTATTTTACCTTTTATTTTTTACACTGTTCTTTTTAAAAAAAATGGTGTCACTTTT
The DNA here is from genome assembly GCF_905171775.1 of Rana temporaria. Taxonomy (NCBI): domain Eukaryota; kingdom Metazoa; phylum Chordata; class Amphibia; order Anura; family Ranidae; genus Rana; species Rana temporaria. Next base: position 183,834,481 of record NC_053494.1, on the reverse strand, counting down.
ATTCCTATTACAAGGAATTTAAGCATCCCTTGTAATAGAAAAAAGTCTTCGATCATGTGTACACAAGTCCATCGGACTAAAGTCCAAAGTACAAACACGCATGCTCAGGACCAATGCTAAAGATCAGACAACAATAGCAGAAGTTGCCCAAAGGGTGGCGGTAAAGAGCAAAAAAAACACGTAGTGCGTCTATTACGTCACTACGTTCTTGTTTGTTGGCTGAAACAGTCCTACTGTGTGTATGCATACCAAGTTCACAGACAAAGCCCTTCAGAGCAAAATCCACATAAATCGTGTGGATGAGGCTAAACAGTTGAACCATCTCTGACCTGGTAGCAAAGTCCTCCGTGAGTTGACAGATCGAACCTTGCTTTTCGATCACTCAATCTTTCCTGGAAATAGCTCTTTATGAACATCCAATCAGCCCTGGTTCACATTGCAGTGATTTTGACATGCAACTTGACATGTCAAATCGCATGCCAAATCTGCAGCAATTGCCAGCAATGGCACAGTCCAGATCGGTGCGATGTCGCAATTATGGCGCTGCACCAATTCCCAAACGTAGTTTCTGTACTACTTTTGGGCGACTTCAGGGTCTGATTTTCATTGACACCTGTGCAGCAACCCTCACAGATTTTTTTTTTTATATCGCCCCTGAAGTCGGGACTGACGTGTAGGAATTGAATCATGCGAGTTCAGCTGATTTTGTTCCCGCTGTCAGTGTGAATCTGGGATAAACATGATAAACTACAAGCTATCGAGCTATTTTGTTCTGCCCACTTCAAACATGGACGTATTCTCTGACAAGTAGATGTAGTTGGGTGATAACAGAATATTCCGTGAATGTTGTTTGCTACTGTAATGTTGTTTTCATAAATGTTATCGGATATTATTTAAGATTCACGCCGATCTAGTCAATCACCACCTTGTATTTTCTGTTTTCTGTGTATTAATAAAAAGCACAAATGGGAAAACAGGACTGCTCGTCAGCAGGTTCCATGTTCTCTAAGTGTTTGCTTTTTTCGGTCCTGTGACGTTGATTATTTAGAAAGAAGCCCATCTGTCCGTTGCTCCATTCGCACTCACGTACAGTAGCAAGTGGAATATGAGGTTGAGGCATGAAGCTGCTCCTTGTTCTAGCGGTGAGCAAGACCACATGCATTAATAGCACAGTGTTTGCTTAGCGCTTGTCCTCGGACCCAGCATGTCATATGGTTTCAGAAGGTGTCTAATAACATCGCTTGCTAAATACAGCATTGAGACCTGGGACTGGACCTGAAAATGCATGATTGAACCTGTTACAATTGGGAGTCGAAAGCCGAGTTCCTTTAAAGCACCAGTTCATAGTTGTACCATTTTCTACCTAAAACAAACTTTCTGCACATTTTTCTTATTTAATTTCCACCATTTTATTTTATTTACCTTTCATCTTGTCTCCTTTTTTTAAATGTTGTTGCTTGCCATGTTTGATCTGTTGATGTTTGGTGGCCCTGTTTTAACCACTAAAGCCCCAGATCCAATATGCAGCTAAAGGACCAGGCCTCTTTTTGCGATTCGGCACTGCATCGCTTTAACTGACAATTGCGGGGTCGTGCGACGTGGCTTCCAAACAAAATTGACATATTTTTTCCCACAAATAGAGCTTTCTTTTGGTGGTATTTGATCACCTCTGTGGCTTTTATTTTTTGCACTATAAACAAAAATAGAGCGTCAATTTTGAAAAAAATGCAATATTTTTTAGAGGTGCACCGAAATTGAATTTTCAGAACCGAAACGAAACCGAAATAAAAAAAAATGTCAGGCCGAAACCGAAAATTACTTTTTTTTGTTTTATAATTGTTAAAACGCCACCCCTACCTCCTGCCCCCACCATCACCTCCTGCCAGCTCTTGCCGCCATCACCTCATGCTCTCGCCACCACCTCCTACACCCACCACCCCCACCTCCTGCCACAATTGGCTCTTGCCACCATCACCTCCTGCCCCACCACCTCCTGCCAGCATTGCCTCACCCACCTCCTGCCACGGTGCCACCATTACCTTCTTCCACCATCACCTCATGCCCCCACCACCTCCTGCCACCATCACCTACTGCCACCACCAGCTTCTTTATTACCTTTGCTGTGCTGGACATGGCTGGGCTGGACATGGCTTGGCTGTGCTGGACATGGCTTGGCTGTGCTGGACATGGCTGGGCTCTGTGCTGCTGGGCTCTGTGCTGCTGGGCTCTGTGCTGTGCTGGGCTCTGCTGGACTGGACTGTCACTGCTCTGTCCTCTGCCTATGGTGAGTGCACTGCACGAGCCAACGAGTCTCACTGCCAAAGTATCCCTCCTGAGTCCTCCTGACTCGGTCGGCTATTCAAAAATGTGCCGGGTGGCGCCATTACGTATCTGCTTATGCGCCGCACCCGGCCGAGCGGATACGAGCTTTCCCAAGCCGAAGCCGACCAGGCTCGGGAAAGCTCGTATCCGCTCGGCTGGGCGGCGCATAAGCAGATACGTAATGGCGCCACCCGGCGCCATTTTTGAATAGCCGATCGAGTCAGGAGGAATCAAAAGGCAGTGACACTCGTTGGCTCGTGCAGAGGACGGAGCCGTGACAGCCCAGCGACCATTTTTTTTTACGGGCACCCGATGCCCATATCGGCAATTTTAAAGCTGTTTCGGCATGTCGCTATGTCGCTATGTATCGGCACAGATATACCGGTGCATCCCTAATATTTTTTACTTTTTGCTATAATAAATATCCCCAAAAAAGATTATATACATTTTCTTTCCCCTTAATTTAGGCCGATACGTAATCTACATATTTTTTGTAATAAAAAAATTGCAATAAGCGTTTATTGATTGGTTTGTGCAAAAGTTAGAGCGTTTACAAAATAGGGGATAGTTTTATGGCATTTTTATTAATAATTTTTTTTACTATTAATGGCGGCTATCAGGGATTTTTTTGTGACTGCGACATTATGGTGGACACATCGGACACATTTTTGTTACCATTGTCATTTTCACAGCAAAAAGTACTATAAAAATGCACTGATTACTGTGCAAATCACACTGGCAGTGAAGGGGTTAACCTGTAGGGGCGCTGAAGGGGTTAAGTGTTTCCTAGGGAGTGTTTACTACTGTGTGAGGGAGTGGCTTTGTGTGACATCACTGATCGTCGTTCCCCTAAGACAGGGAACAGACGATCAGTGGCAGTCACACTAGTCATCCAATCATCGATCAATGTGAGGCATTTTTCTAGACTGTGATATTGGTCTTTTTTACCGGTGATGCGAAGGTAGAGTTGTTAAGCCAGTCCACACCTGTCCAGCGTGACCACTGTCCTTTTTTCAAAAAAGGTCCTGTGCAGTTTTGGGTCCGGTGCAAAGTCAAGTAATAATTTGCACCTGAACCGGTGAACAAAACCACACCGGACTGCAAACCGCAGCCAGACGTGTGAGCCCAGCCTAAAAGCCCCAACAAAGCTTGCTAAAAGCTCTGCAAATGCTTTGTCAAAGCTTGCTGTTCATACTAGTCTTATACAAGCAAAAGCCCATGTCAATGCCTGTTTTGATGCATATCTGTTGATTTCAATAGAAAACTTATTTGGTAGAAATAGACAAGTGTAAAGGGGCTCTAAACATCCTGGAACAAATTCCAACCAAAGACAACCCAAAGGTTTTTTGTACAGTGTTAATTGGCAATGTATCGCTGTAGCTCTCGGTAATGCGTGACATGCTAGTAGGATGGTTGGCTCCTGTCTGTCACTGACCAATCAGAATCGATCTGGTCCTTCCTGATAGTGCTGCGTAGAGAAGAGCGGGGATTTCAAATCCCAGATTCACTGAACCGGTTGTGGAGGCGCTGACAAGTATAGCAGAAATCGGGGGTGGGGAGTATACAGTGGCCCGTATTCAGGTAGAATTGCGTTATTTTTACGGAGGCGCAGGGCAACGTTTTTGCCCTGCGCCCCCCCATTTTTTTTGCGCTGCCCTCGATTCACGGAGCCGAAGCTCCGTAAATTGCACGGGCGCGCCGGCAAAATCCCCTGCACAAGCGCGCGCAATTTAAATAATCCCATAGGGGGCGGGAATCATTTAAATTAGGCGCGTTCCCGCGCCGATCGTAGAGCGCATGCTCCATCGGGAAACTTTCCCGACGTGCATTGCGGCAAATGACGTCGCAAGGACGTCATTTGCTTCAAAGTGAACGTGAATGGCGTCCAGCGCCATTCACGATTCACTTACGCAAACTACGTAAAATTCAAATTTCGCGACGCGGGAATGACGGGTATACGTAACATTGGCTGCCCCTGCTAATAGCAGGGGCAGCCTTACGCAAAAACCGCCATACGGAAACGACATAAATTGCGTACGCAGGGCTCGCGCAACGTTGTGAATCGGTGTTAGTATGCAATTTGCATACTATACGCTGAGCACAACGGGAACGCCACCTAGCGGCCATCGCAAGAATGCAGCCTAAGATATGCGGGCATAAGAGCCTTATGCCGCGCAGATCTTAGGCTGCAGTCGGCGTAACGAGGTTCCTGAATCGGGAGCATTCGTTACGCCGGGGCAAGTAAGCAATTGCGCTGTGTAACCTATGGTTACACAGGCGCAATTGCTTCTTGAATCCAGGCCATTGTTAGCTCACCTTTACATTTTTTCAGTAGAAGTGGTGAACCAACACTTGAGAAATCCTCGGTGTTGTACTGTCTGTGTGACAGATGAGCTGCAGGATCGGCTGCCTTGAGAACGGATTGTCCATAGGGACACTCCAGTCTGTGTGCCTCCAGATTCACGTATTTGTCACCCGTATCAACATTTGTTGTGCAGAAGCATGCTGGAATTCAGAAGAGTATCTTGGACATGCTTTATGAATTCCCCTGATGGACTACAAGCTTTTATGGGGATTTTATAAAGTGCTGCAAAATGTTTTGACAAAACCATGAATTATAAATAAATGATTTCTGTCTATAGTCTGTGGCTCTTTAGGGAAGTGTCCTGACACAGTAAAATGTTTTGCCTTCCCTTTCACCGAAACACAATTAGAAGAAGTACAGTTTTCATGAGCACCGAATGGCTGAAAATGTCCCTAATTTTGTGGAAAAGTCTCTTGGTTACGTTTTCCTGGAAATTGAGTGTTTGTAGAAAAATGCCTTTCTTTACAGTTTATATAAAAGATTAGCAAACTAAACAAAAATGGCAACAGCTCTGATTTATGCCAAACATTTTTTTGAAGCAAAAGGGAACATGGAAAGGGGTACAGGCTGTCAGAATTTGGTAGAGCTGCACAATTCTGGCCAAAATGAGAATCACAATTTTTTTTTCTTAGAATTAATATCACGATTTTCGCGGCATAAAATCTTTCACATTATACAAAAAAAATTTGGGCTAACTTTAAAAAAATAAAAATAAAATAACTAGTAAAGTAATTTTTTCCCCAAAAAATTGCATTTGAAAGAGCGCTGTGCAAATACAGTGCGACATAAAATATTGCAACAACCACCATTTTATTCTCTAGGGTCTTTACTATCAGCCAACTATCAACCATACTGTAGCTGCTGCCTTTTAATATAAGGATACTTACCTTGTCTATGGATCCAGCGCTGTCCTCACCCATGCCGGTTCTTCAATGGGCATCAGGTCCCTGGCGTTGGCATCTTAAGGGGAACCTTCAGAGCTGGCTTCTCACTGTGCATGTGCAGGGGGGTTAAAGGGGGGGGGGCAAACAAGCAGAAGTTACCATTTTTGGCTGAGGTTCTGTTCTAATAACACTTCTGCTTTTTGCGAGGCAGTGGCTTAGCCTTGTCAGCCTGCATCAGGAAGTGCTGTTACTGGCAGGATCTCCGGATAGGAAGCACTGCATCAGTTACAAAAATAGAAAAATTTGCTTAGGAAAACTTTATGAAGTTAAGAGTAGTATAGGTTTTTCTATTTTTTTTTTATTTATTATTTCATGTACTTATATAGCGCTGTTAATTTACGCAGCACTTTACATATACATTGTACAGCCATGGCCAAACGTTTTGAGAATGACACAAATACTAATTTTCACAAAGTCTGCTGCCTCAGTTTTTGAGATGGGAAATTGCATATACTCCAGAATGTTATGAAGAGTGATCAGACGAATTGCAATGAATTGCAAAGTTCCTCTTTGACATGAAAATTAACTTAATCCCATAAAAAAAATTTCCACTGCATTTGTGAAGAAGGCTTCAGGGTGCCCAAGAAAGTCCAGCAAGCGCCAGGACCGTCTCCTAACCACTTAAGCCCCGGACCATATTGCTGCCTAAAGACCCAAGGGGTTTTTACAGTTCGGGACTGCGTCGCTTTAACAGACAATTGCGCGGTCGTGCGACGTGGCTCCCAAACAAAATTGGCGTCCTTTTTTCCCCACAAATAGAGCTTTCTTTTGGTGGTATTTGATCACCTCTGCGGTTTTTTATTTTTTGCTCTCTAAACAAAAATAGAGCGACAATTTTGAAAAAAATGCAATATTTTTTACTTTTTGCTGTAATAAATATCCCCCAAAAACATATATAAAATTTTTTTTTTCCTCAGTTTAGGCCGATACGTATTCTTCTACCTATTTTTGGTAAAAAAAATCGCAATAATCGTTTATCGGTTGGTTTGCGCAAAATTTATAGCGTTTACAAAATAGGGGATTGTTTTTTTGCATTTTTATTTTTTTTATTTTTTTTACTACTAATGGCGGCGATCAGCGATTTTTTTCGTGACTGCGACATTATGGCGGACACTTCGGACAATTTTGACACATTTTTGGGACAATTGTCATTTTCACAGCAAAAAATGCATTTAAATTGCATTCTTTATTGTGAAAATGACAGTTGCAGTTTGGGAGTTAACCACAGGGGGCGCTGTAGGAGTTAGGGTTTACTTTGTGTGTGTTTACTAGTGTAGGGGGGTGTGGCTGTAGGAATGACGTCATCGATCGTGTCTTCCCTATAAAGGGAATGACGCGATCGATGCGCCGACACAGTGAAGCACTGGGAAGCCGTGTTTACACACGGCTCTCCCCGTTCTTCAGCTCCGGGGAGCGATCGCGACGGAGCGGCTATAAACAAATAGCCGCGCCGTCGTCCCGGATCGCTCCCCGAGCGGACCCGACCTCCGCATGTACCGGGGGGGGTCCTGATCGGACCCCCCACCCACGTCTAGCAGAGGACGTACATGTGCCTGTCCGTGCCATTCTACTGACGTATATGTACATGAGGAGGTCGGGAAGTGGCTAAAGAGGATTCAGCTGCGGGATCGGAGTGCCACCAGTGCAGCGCTTGCTCAGGAATGGCAGCAGGCAGGTGTGAGCGCATCGGCACGCACAGTGAGGAGAAGACTTTTGGAAGATGGCCTGGTGTCAAGAAGGGCAGCAAAGAAGCCACTTCTCTCCAAAAAAAACATCCGGGACAGATTGATCTTCTGCAGAAAATATGGTGAGTGGACTGCTGAGGACTGGGGCAAAGTCATATTCTCCGATGAAGCCTCTTTCCGATTGTTTGGGGCATCAGGAAAAAGGCTTGTCCGGAGAAGACAAGGCGAGCGCTACCATCAGTCCTGTGTCATGCTAACAGTAAAGCATCCTGAGACCATTCATGTGTGGGGTTGCTTCTCATCCAAGGGAGTGGGCTCACTCACAATTTTGCCCAAAAACACAGCCATGAATAAAGAATGGTACCAAAACACCCTCCAACAGCAACTTCTTCCAACAATCCAACAACAGTTTGGTGAAGAACAATGCATTTTCCAGCACGATGGAGCACCGTGCCATAAGGCAAAAGTGATAACTAAGTGGCTCGGGGACCAAAACGTTGACATTTTGGGTCCATGGCCTGGAAACTCCCCAGATCTTAATCCCATTGAGAACTTGTGGTCAATCCTCAAGAGGCGGGTGGACAAACAAAAACCCACTAATTCTGACAAACTCCAAGAAGTGATTATGAAAGAATGGGTTGCTATCAGTCAGGAATTGGCCCAGAAGTTGATGGAGAGCATGCCCAGTCGAATTGCAGAGGTCCTGAAAAAGAAGGGCCAACACTGCAAATACTGACTCTTTGCATAAATGTCATGCAATTGTCGATAAAAGCCTTTGAAACGTATGAAGTGCGTGTAATTATATTTCACTACATCACAGAAACAACTGAAACAAAGATATAAAAGCAGTTTAGCAGAAAACTTTGTGAAAACTAATATTTGTGTCATTCTCAAAACTTTTGGCCACAACTGTACATTCACATCAGTCCCTACCGTCAAGGAGCGTACAACCTAAGGTCCCTAACACACCTTCATACATATACTAGGGCCAATTTAAACAGGATCTGATTAAAGTGGAGGTTCACCCAAAAACCTTTTTTTTTTTAACATTAGATTGATGCTCGTTTTGTCAAGGGGAATCGGGTGTTTTTTTTTACAATCGAAGAAGTACTTACGGTTTTAGAGAGCGATCTTCTCTGCCGCTTCCGGGTATGGTCTTCGGGACTGGGCGTTCCTACTTGATTGACAGGCTTCCGACGGTCGCATACATCGCGTCACGGTTTTCCGAAAGTAGCCGAACGTCGGTGCGCAGGCGCCGTATAGAGCCGCACCGACGTTCGACTTCTTTCGGCTACTCGTGACGCGATGTATGCGACCGTCGGAAGCCTATCAATCAAATAGGAACGCCCAGTCCCGAAGACCATACCTGGAAGTGGCGGAGAAGATCGCTCTCTAAAACGGTAAGTACAGCTTCGATTTTTTTCGGGTGAACTCCTGCTTTAACCTACCAGCATGTCTTTAGAGTGAAACCCACACATTCACAGTGAGAAGATGCAAAATCCAGGCAGATGGTGTTGTGGTCGGGATTTTTATATCAGCGACCCTTTTTGCTGCTAGGTGAAATTACTAACCACTAAACCACTCTGCTGCCCATTCATACTTACCTTAGTGACATCTGTCCCCTGGCATCTCTGCACTGAGAACCGAGCCACCGAATGGCGCAGACGGTTCTGCATCACTTCTGCTCTACTTCTCCGCCCTCATTGAAGCGCTGAGCTGTGGAGGGGCGGCTCGCTGAGACTGCCATCAATCAAGGCAGCTGATGGATCCAGATTTGGAAGTTGGGATGACTGGGTGCCTCGACTGATGGCAGTGATGTCAGCGGAGAGCGAACTTCAGACTGCTCTCTGCTAGAGCTGCACAATTAATCGTTAAAAAATCGTGATCTCGCTTCCACCCCCCTCACGATCTCCAATGCAGAGTTTGTGGAGAGACTTATCGGCTGTCAAAAGAAAATAAATATCGGACAAGTTTGTAACAAAATGAAACATTGTTACTAACTTCCTTCTTAGAGCAAACTTCTGTGTGTAAATGCAGGAAGTTTAACCACTTAAAGTCCAAATCTTTTTCTGACAATTGTTTAGGTTAAAATCAATATTTTTTGCTAGAAAATTACTTGGAACCCCCAAACATTATAAATATTATAGCAGAGACCCTAGTGAATAAAATGGCAATTGCTGCAATATTTTATGTCGCACTGTATTTACCCAGCGGTCTTTCAAATGTTTTTGGAAAAAAATACACAATTTTTTTTTGTTTTTAATGTAAAAGATGATGTTACGCTGCGAGAATTGTGAGAGAATCGTGATCTATCTTCTCCTTTAAGTTTGATGCTACTAAACAAACTGGAAATAGCATTTTGGGATTACATTAAATTCAAGTTTAACTGGTTGCCGACCAGCCGCCGTCGTTTTACGGCGACAGGTCGGCTCCCCTGCGCGAGAGCACGTGATATAACGTCGGCTCTCTTGCAGGCCACTGCAATTTCCCGCTCGCCCTCGATTCCCGTGCGCGGCGGGAGAGATCGCCGCCGGGCACACGCGATCGCTCGTTGCAGAGCGAGGACCGGGAGCTGTGTGTGTGTGTAAACTACAATGTATGAACAGAAGATCAGTCATTTCCCCTAGTGAGGCCACCCCCTACAGTTAGAACACACCCAGGGAACATACTTAACCCCTTCCCCGCCCCTAGTGTTAACCCCTTCACTGCCAGTGGCTTTTTTTTTATAGTAATCCAATGCATTTTTATAGCACTGATCGCTATAAAAATGCCAATGGTCCCAAAAATGTGTCAAAAGTGTCCGAAAAAAAAAAGTGTCATAATGTCGCAGTACCGAAAAAAAAATCGCTGATCGCCGCCATTACTATTAAAAAAAAATATTAATAAAAATGCCATAAAAATACCCCCTATTTTGTAAACGCTATAACTTTTGCACAAATCAATCAATAAACGCTTATTGCGTTTTTTTTTTTTTTTTTTTACGAAAAATATGTAGAAGAATACGTATCGGCCTAAACTGGGGAAAAAATAGTTTTTTTATATATTTTTGGGGGATATTTATTATAGCAAAAAATTAAAAAATATTATTTTTTTTTTTTTAAAATTGTCGCTCTATTTTTGTTTATAGCGCAAAAACTAAAAACCGCAGAGGTGATCAAATACCACCAAACAAAAGCTCTATTTGTGGGGAAATCGCATGACCGCGCAATTGTCAGTTAAAGCGACGCAGTGCCGAATCGCAAAAAGTTCTCTGGTCTTTGACCAGCAATATGGTCCGGGGGTTAAGTGGTTAAGCTGTAATTTTTGGAGAGTCATTTGACTGTCATGGGATGTGGTTGGATCTTCAGCATGAGGACGGGGGAAGAGCTGCATGGGACACTAGAAATCTAATATGTTATGCCTTACACTACAGTGATTCTTGCATGTGGCATTTGCTAATTTTAAAGTTCCTTGCTGCTGACATTCTAGCAATACCCAATCCTGAGCCAAGCAGTGACTGGTATCAGGTGCAGGCTCATTCAGAGACTGGGAAGTACGCTAAGAAGTGTGTATGTGTATACAAACTTTGATCATTCTAAATACATGTACCACCATTCTCATTTCAGGAAGCTGTTTAACTACATCTTGTTGTTTTTCTATATTGTGTGCAAGAAAACAAATTTTCCAATTCTAGAATAACATTATACTTTTCTTTCCTCTGCAGGTGAAATGGCCTTCCAAAATGTGATTAAAGGCACGCTCGTCCTTGGAGGGGGTGCTGTGGCTGCTGTATTTGGTCTGTCTCATCTTACTGACACAAAGAAAAAGGTAGTGACTAAACTCTAAGATCCTCTGTTGTATAAAACTGTGTTATCGGTATTTAAAATGAGCCAGTATAACCATATACTGTACAGGTTATAGTGAGAAGGGACTAAATCATTAAAAAATCCTGCAACTGCAATCAGTGTGTAGCACAATTAAGCTTTCTTTACTCCCGTGTCTTATTCCACACATACCCCAAAATAAGTGGACGATTCCTCATTTCAGGACAGTGGGTGAAGCAATGCAAAAAATTACACCACAGCTAAATGCATGTAAAACTAATCAATCCATCTGGGGGGGGGGGGGGATATACAAGTCCTGCCTTTGCTAACTATATTCTAAAAATGCTAGTTGGCTGACTGCTATGTTGACTGTATTTACTGTATATGCTTGAGTATGAGCGGACCCGAATATAAGCCGAGGCACCTAATTTTACCACAAAAAACTGTGAAAACGTATTGACTCGAGTATAAGCCTAGGGTGTCCATCTGCATGTCTCACTGTGCCCATGACTAGACTTACATTTAACATGGGAGTCTATGGAAGGGGTGCCCGGCTTTGAAAAATTGGTGCTCCCCGGCCGTAGGTCCCCCAGACAGCAAACTTTGCACACGTGTAGAGGAGAACAGGGGCTACATGCCAAGTTTTGGGTCCAGGGGACCTACGGCCGGTACCGAGTCCCCAAAGTTACCAGAGAAATTGACGTTTAACATCGGAGTCTATGGAAGGGGTGCCGACTTTGAAAAATCGGTGCTCCCAGGGACAACAAACTTTGCACACTTATAGAGGAAGAGTGGGGTTATAAGTCCTGAAGCAAGGCGGCAAGCTTCTCATGGATTATGGTCCCCCAATATCCTCTGCTGGACCCAGGGCCGTTGCTAAAGGACAGGCAAACCAAGCAATTGCTTGGGACCCCGAGCTGTCCTGCTGCCCCCCCCCTCCCCCGCAACTTGCTGGCTGGCTGCACGAGAGGAGGAAGGAGGATGAGGGAGGAGGAAGAACTAAGAAGTCATTTTCGTCAGCACCCCCTGCTTCTCAACTTAAAAAACTCAGTAGCACCTCCCCCCCCCAGGCTTGTCAGCTTAACTTGAATGTACCACCCCCCTGCTTCTCAACGTGAAAAAACTCAGCATCAGCCGCCATGTTGTCCATTTTGCTTGGGGGCCCCCAAATTCCTTCAAATGGCCCTGGCTGGACCTCAGGGAATTTGAGAAACCGTTGTCTCCAGGCTCTGGCCAATGTTTGCCGAGTTGCCAGGAACACAAATCCGACCAGCTTCCTTTGGGTAACAGAGGGTCAGGTTCGGTTTATGCAGCAGTTCTGCCGACAGGTTAATTTTTTATACAGCATATTGCATTGACAGGTGCTACAGAACTTTATAAAATGTTAATAAAAATTATAGTCCCAAAAAGAAAAAAAAAATTGGGGGTGTTGTAAGACCGGTAGTGGATACCCTTTTTCTGCATTCTAAAAGATGAATGTGATTGACTTTTTTGCCACTTTCCATTTGCTGATCCAACTGACTCATACCAGCAGCTATGAAAAATGTTTAGATCTCTAACACGCTGCGCAACAAAAGAATATAGAAAGTGAACCGCCAGCTGTCACATTTTACACTACGTCTATCCCACACTGTCTCGTGATCCTTTAATTAAAGCAGAATCTTTCGCTGTATCTTTGAACACAGGCAGAATTAGCCTGCCGGACACGTTGATGTAATTAACTGGTATTGATTGGGTATCCTCTTTGATTCAGCATTGTATTCTACTTTACTTTATTGTTAATTGTATTGATCTAAATAATTGTAAAGAAGGGAAATACTCTTATTTCATCAGAGAAAGTGGCACTTGGGCTCTAATATCAAGAACAGGGCTGTAATGAAGTAGTTTGTTTTAATCAAACGACAGAAGTTGTGCGGGGGAAAGTCATACTGGGATTTACTTAGACTAATGCAGCGATAAGTGGTTTTACTGTTGGAAGATGATTAAGTTCTTTTAATTAGGTGTTCTAATTGGCTAATCTGCCATGTTGGTTCATCAGTGAAAAGACTTTTGTTGGGTTTTACAAGGTGCTTAAATCTGAATAAGAGAAATGAAGCACTTCAATTATTTCTCATTCCTGGATGTATTCTCAGCAATTAAGTCTTCATGTGGGGTTGAAATCAGGTTCTTGTCAGTATGTGGGGAGGACTTTTTTTGGATGAGTTCTGTACTGCTGTTTAATACAATTCTCTAATAAAAGACCTTCAATAAACACCTTTAAAAAGTACACTGTGCAGAGTATAGCCATGTAGGAAATGGTGACATAGGCCAGAGGGCACCAAAATGCATTGTGCTACAATTCTACAGCATTCATCCTTTGTAGTTGCCTTTTGTTCAAAAACCTCCTTACCTGCATATCCCCAATGCACCATGAGGCCCATGGAGAGTGTTTTGGATCTTTCACTCCTGCTTATCCAGTAATAATGTGGGTCATAGTGCTTGACCTTACTGGCATGTCCAACTGCCCTCTTTGTGTATGGGCATCCTAAGGCCTCATTTCCACTGGCGTTTTTACAGCCACGTTTCTGAGCGTTTTTTACAGCTTAAAAACGCCTGTCCATGTTATTCTATGGCTTCATTCCCACATAGGCGTTTTTGAGCTGCAAGTGGCATAGACGTTTTTGAGCTGTAAAAAAAACGCGGGACCAGGGCGTTCTGAAGCTCCAGAGTAGAGCTGTAAAAACACCAGACGTTAAAAAACGCTCAAAAACGCTCAAAAACGCGCAAAAACGCTCAAAAACGCGACCGCGGCATTTTTAAAGCTGCAGCTCACAAAAAAAAATTTTTTTTTTTTTTTTTTTTTTTTTTACAAAATAAACATGGACAGGCGTTTTTAAGCTGTAAAAAAGCCTAACAACAGTGGCTGTAAAAACGCCAGTGGAAATGAAGCCTAAAGGAACACTGAGAATGAGGTCTTAAAGTACATACAAGGAAAAAAGGTTAAAGTAGGTCTAAACCACGACTGGTGCTAAAGCACTGTGTATCCTAAGCCTCTGCCATATTTTTTTGTACTGTTTTTATCCTTTTTTTTAATCTCGGCACTTCTGATCTCCTGCAGACTTTCTGTAGCTCCTTCATATCTACAACCACTTATGCCAGTGGCAGCTTCATGTCATTTCTTAGGATTGGCTTACCGGTACTTGTGCAATAAACCTCAACATAGCTACTTGGAGTTTGTACTAAAAGTATGTGAGACAAGGTGACAACACAGGAGAGTAGTTGGGAGACACGTACAAGGTGTTGTCACTCTATAACAGGGGTTGACAAATTTGCTTGGAATCTAGGAGCCAGCTAAAAATAGTTAGGAGCCAGAAAACGCACCCCGTCCCAACGAGCTTGCGCGCAGAAGCGAACACATACGTGAGCAGCGCCCGCATATGTAAACTGTGTTCAAACCACACATGTGAGGTATCGCCCCGATTGGTAGAGCGAGAGCAATAATTCTAGCCCTAGACCTCCTCTGTAACTCAAAACATGCAACCTGTAGAATTTTTTAAACGTCGCCTATGAAGATTTTAAAGGGGTAAAAGTTTGTCGGCATTCCACGAGCGGACGCAATTTTGAAGCGTGACATGTTGGGTATGAATTTACTCGGCGTAACATTATCTTTCATAATATTAAAAAAAAAGGGGATATCTTTACTGTTGTCTTATTTTTTAATTAAAAAAAGTGTAATTTTTTTCCCCAAAAAAGTGCGCTTGTAAGACCGCTGCGCAAATACGACGTGACAGAAAGTATTGCAACGATCACCATTTTATTCTCTAGGGTGTTAGGATAAAAAATATATATAATGTTTGGGGGTTCTAATTAGAGGGAAGAAGATGGCAGTGAAAATGGTGAAAAATTACATTAGAATTGCTGTTTAACTTGTAATGCTTAACTTGTAATACCAACGGCTCACCACCAGATGGCGCCAGCTCACAAAGTCAAAGCCAAGCCAAGTCGCCAGGACACTATTTCTAGTCCCCATGGCGACCTGGCGCCCGGGATTTGTCGAGCCCTGCTCTATAACCAGTAATGTCTAAACTAGGATGTTCATGACAGGATCACTAGGTATTGTTTTATTAAAGCTTTAGAACGGAGGTGTCCAACCTGAGGCCCAAGATGGCTATGAGTGCAGCCAAATACAAAATCGTAAAACTACTGTTGATTTTTTTTTTTTTTTTGTAAAAATTGGTTTTACACTTCGCGGACACATGCAGCCAAAGAACAATTTGACAGAGTCTCTTTACTGGACTTTATTAAAGGGGTTGTAAAGGTTTGTTTTTTATTTTCTAAATAGGTTCCTTTAAGCTAGTGCATTGCTGGTTCACTTACCCTTTCCTTTGATTTCCCTTCTAAATTTTATTTTTCTTTGTCTGAATTTCTCACTTCCTGTTTCTCCTCGGTAAACTTGCCCCCATCATCTGGTTACAGCCAGAACAGCTTACTGAGGAGGAACAGGAAGTGAGAAATTCAGACAAAGAAAACATAAAGAAAAAAAAAAAACATTTAGAAGGGAAATGGAAGGAAAAGGTAAGTGAACCAACAATGCAATAGCTTTAAGAACCTATTTTATAAAATAAAAAACAAACCTTTACAACCCCTTTAAGCTTAATTCTGCCAAAGAAAAATCCCCCACTCTTCACAATCGCACCTTATTCATGTCATCAGTTCTTGTGAGCAACTATTCTCAAGGATGAAGCACACAAAGGGCAAAAAGAAACCAAAATATCTGATGAGCACCTTAAGAATTCATTGAGAATTGCTACTCCATCCATCCAACCAGATATTGATGCATTCGCTTATCAAAAACTGTGTCATATATCACAATCGTTTTTTTGTTGCCCTCTTCTTTTATATAATTACAAAAATTTTAGTTTTAATACTCAGATACATTATCTACTTCAGTTACCTTGTGATCTACCTGATATTTTCTGCTCATCAGCTATCCTTATTATTAGTGTATTTTTTGCATGGCTCAAGACAGTTCCTCTTCTTCCAATGTGGCCCAGGAAGGTCAAAAGGTTTTTTACACCCCAGCTGTAGAAAATAAAAAGATGACCATTACATTGACATGCTAAAATGATTTGAGATTTTAGTGGTTGGTTTTACATATAGAAGTGTATGGGTTCACCCAACTGTCCCCCCCCCCCCCCCAAATCTGATTATTTAAACACCATGTGCATACCTGTTTGTAAAGTTTGGGAGCCATTTCTAAACACCTCTGGTGTAGACAGAATACCCAATGTATCAAAAGGAAAACGTTTCCAACAGCCAGCAGTCAGGTTCAGACTAGGGCAGAATCCTCAAAACAAGATACGACGGCATCTGGGTTAGATCCGACAGGCGTACGCCTTAGGATTTTAGATGCAATTCTTCAGCGTCCACTGGGTGGCGTTCCCGTCGTATTCCGCGTTGAGTATGCAAATTAGCTATTTCCAACGATCCACGAACGTACGAGCGGCCGTCTCATTCTTTTACGTCGTTTCCGTTCGGATTTTTTCGGCGTATGGTTGAAGCTGCTGAAGTGGCGTACACAATGTTAAGTATGGCCGTCGTTCCCGCGTCGAATTTGAAAATATTTTATTTTGTTTGCGTAAGTCGTCCGTGAATGGGGCTGGACATAATTTACGTCCACGTCAAAACAATGACGTCCTTGCGACGTCATTTAGCGCAATGCACGGCGGGAAATTTAGGGATGGCGCATGCGCAGTTCGTTCGGGGCGGGGACGCGCTTCATTTAAATGAAAAACGCCCCCTACTCGCCGATTTGAATTACGCGCCGTTACGCCGCGAGAGATACAATACGCCGCCGTAACTTACGGTCCGAATTCTTTGTGGATTCAAAGATTAAAAAAGTAAGTTACATCGGCGTATCGTATCTCGCATACGCTGCGCCCATGCAATTGTACGAGGATCTGCCCCTTGTTTTGTAAGTTTGCATCTGATTGGTTATACATCAAGCAGACTGAAGCTGACCATACATGCCTTGAATTTTGGCTATTTGCTACTGAATTGGCCACATTTGTGCCACGGGTGGTCCAGAAACCGACACTTCCAGGGGTGTCAAACTCTTGTTTCTCCTACAGTACCCAGTGGTTTCTCCTGCTGACTCGGATGGTACTAATAGACACTGTATTGATGTAAAGATCAGCAGAAGAAACAACCAACCACTGTGTGGGGACTTAGAAGATTGATGCTCAGGGAAGTGGACTGCAGCAGCAGGAGGGGCAAGTATTTACATTCTTCTTGCCAGGTACAGCTTTACTTTAAACATTCGGTTTAGTGAATCCTTTCAGGGAGGACAGAAGATCTAATTGTGGAGAACCCCATTGGGCTGAGTTCCTAAGGCCCCTTTCACATTGGCGGACTGTTCGTCCGTTTATTACAAGTCCGTTTACGGACTTGTAATGCATCCCTATGGGATCGCGTCCGTTAGCGGATGGAGCATCCACTAACGTCTGCGTCCTTCAGGATCCGGTTTTTCGGACGGAAGAAAACACTATTTTTC
Source organism: Rana temporaria (assembly GCF_905171775.1). Lineage (NCBI taxonomy): Eukaryota > Metazoa > Chordata > Amphibia > Anura > Ranidae > Rana > Rana temporaria. The sequence goes on along the minus strand of NC_053494.1, from coordinate 183,816,830 downwards.
TTCCATCCGGCGGAACGGATCGAATGAAGACGGACAGACGGTCCGTCTTCATCCGATTCCCCATAAGGGAGAGCGGAGGAAAGACAGGGCGGCCTCTGCACAGTGTGCGGGGACTGCCCTGTACGCCGACAGCTCAGCGGGGATTACGGATGATCCCCGCTGAGCCGACGGACACACACGGAGCGGACACAAAAATGGTCCGCTCCATGTGAAAGAGGCCTAAAACTGGAGGACACACAATCTGGTGCCGCTGTTCATGGTAGCCAATCAGCTTCTAACTTCAGTTTGTTCAATTAAGCTTTGAAAATAAATCCTGGAAGCTGATTGGTTTGATGTGAATCTGTAGCAGATATTTCATTCTTCAGTTTTAGTAAATCAACCCCCTGACCTTTAGCAGGTTTGCCATTGTGCTTGCTCTATTAGTTGCTTAGTTTAAGTAGTTGTATTATGCATACAGTTCAGCGTTGGTAAAGTAACGTAGTCTTAAATATTTTGGTAAGCCTGATTTACACTCTTCTCCTTTATCTTCATGTTTAGACTGAACTAATTTTATGATGAGCCAATAATTTCCACATTAAAATGCAATGAATAAAAAGAGTTCTTGAATAAAGTAGGGACCGCCTCAGTACTAACAAATAAATTTCAATAAAATGGCTCCATCCATTAACTCTTTCATTAGCAGGTTGTTGGCGCACCCAGGAGAACCAAAGCCGCCGCCGCTGTTTAAGAGAGTAATTTGCATGAAATTCAGCGCTACACTCAAATTAATACCGTACGTGATTACAGGACAACCTGGTTGTTAATTGCCTGTAGTCTTTAAATATGCACTTCTTTCAGAAATAGACACTAATTATTAGATCTTGTTTGCTGCTACACCATAAGTTGCAAATGTCTAGGAAGGTTGGGAAATTTGCAATTCTAATGGGGCAGGAGCGCGGGGAAAATTGATCTAATCATTTAAGAAGAGGGCTGCATACAAAATGAATAAAATGTTTCCCTGAGATCAGGAAATCTTTAATGTGGGCTTATCAAACATTTGCTTTCATAAGTTCCCTTTTGTACGTCTGGTCTTTTTGCGTATTTGTGAATTCATTAACCGTAACTGCCACACGTTGTTAAGCCTTTGTAAGAAGAAAACAAGCAACATTTTTTTTTCTTTTGTTGTAAAAAAAAAATGTCTTGGTTTTTTTTTTTCTCTGTTTAAAGCGACTGCATTGCTAAACACAAAGTTTTAAGAAGGGATCTTCCTGTAAAGAAGAATGTACATAGTTGCCTCTGCTGCTGCCTACACTGCTGTAATGCAGAGACATCTTCCTGCAAACTTTCCACAGAAACCGACACTTCCAAGAGTGTCAATCTTATCATCTGTTGTTGCGCTCAGTGGTTCCTCCTGCCCACCTCTACAAAATTACTTTGTCCTATAGTTTTGTAGCATCTGGCACAGGAAACCACATCACCTATTGGGGGATGAGGAAATGAATACTCTTGGAAATGAGAGTTTCTAAATACCGTATTTATCGGCGTATACCGCACACTTTTTTGCAAAATCGTGGGTGCGCGGTATACGCCGTTACCCGCTTTCCCGCGCCGAGTTTTGAATACTGCTCCGACATATACCGAGCGCAGTACACTCGGGTATAGTCGGGCAGTTTCGGGTCCTTCCGCGCTCACGTCCTGGACGTACAGGACGTCAGCGCGAGAGTTACCGAGCATTGCCGACAATACACGAGTGTACTGCGCTCTGTATATGTCGGCGCAGTATTCAAACTCGGCGCGGGGAGGACGCGAGGATGCCGCAGAAGGACGCCGGACCCGACGAAGAGGACACCCGAAGCCGCAGAAGGACGCCGGACCCGACGAAGAGGACACCCGAAACCGCAGAAGGACGCCGGACCCGACGAAGAGGACACCCGAAACCGCAGAAGGATGCCGGACCCGACGAAGAGGACACCCGAAACCGCAGAAGGATGCCGGACCCGACGAAGAGGACACCCGAAACCGCAGAAGGAAGCCGGACCCGACGAAGAGGACACCCAAAGCCGCAGACGAACGCCGGACCCGACGAGGCCGCCGATGGACGCCACGCAAGACACCAAAACTGTAAGTACAAAAAAAACTTTTTTTCCACAGAATTGGGGGCAACTTTAGGGGTGCGCGGTATACGCGGGAGCGCGTTATACCGCGATAAATACGGTAGTTTTCAGACATTTAAACCCAAGACCCTGCATTCACTATAACTGGCCTCCCACAGTACACACAACATGGAAATGCAATTATTTTAGTAAATAAATACTGCTAAATACCTTTTCTCATCAGTATTATATAGCAGTCTTGTGACTTTGATCTGTGTCTGGTTAAAGCTTGTAGGAGGAGTTTTCATTTCCCCCTGATTGCCCTATGAGCATGCAGGACACCTGACCCTCTATCTGCACAGAGCCGATTGGCCATGTGCTGATCTCGTGCACCCTCCCATGAATAAAAAACTCTCTAGCAATACACATCAAACTGAGCATGTGCAGCATGTCCTCTAAGCCCTGTTCTATCAGGAGATATATTGGGGACTGTGGAAGAAGGGGGGATCAGAGAAGACAGGATCAAGCAGCCTTTTTAAACAATGTGGAGGATTAACTCCTTGGGTTCCACAGTAAGTATAACAAGCATGCTTTACTGCATATACAGACTGATATTATATATAACTGTATGTAGCTGCGGCAACATAGAGCATATCACACTGTGTTCTGAGTGCAAGCCGAGACTTCCTGTCTCATACCTGGAACACAGAAGAGTCTACTAGAGCGGAGCTCAGAGCAAGCAATGTATTCTATCGAATTAATATAAAGCTTCCTCTGATTGTCGGAGGGGCAGGCTGATGATGTCACAACTTTTGACTCAGCCAATCACAAGCTTTGTATTAATTTAAGAATAAATTGTTCGCTCTGAGTGGCTGAGCGCCACTGCAGTAGACTCTTCTACCTAAAACACAGTGGGCCATATTCTGAGTAAAGTTACGATGGAGTATCTCAGGATACTCCGTCATATCTCTCTTTTTTGGCCAGTGTATCTATGCGAGTGATTCTTGGAACCATTTTCGCATAGATACGCTGAAGATCCGACATGTGTAAGTCACTTACACTGTCGGATCTTAAATGTAATTACTCCGCCGGCCGCTAGGTGACGTTTACGTTCAGGTCTCATTTGTTTATGCAAATGAGCCTGATACGCCGATTCCCGAACGAATTCGCGTTGCGTAACCGTCGTTTGCGTAGGCGTAAGGTTACCCCTGCTATATGAGGGGTAACCTTACGCCATTCCCACGTAGGCCATGTTAAGTATGGCGTCGGGTCCGCGTCGTGTTTTCCCGGCGGGTACGTCGTTTTACTAAGTCGTTCTTGAATACGACTTTACGTCAGTGACGCACAAGTGGGCGTCATTGACGTTTTACGCCGAGAACTGGAGCATGCGCACTGGGCTATTTTAAGCCCGGCGCATGCGCAGTTCGTTCGAATCGGGGGCGCGCTTAATTTAAATACAAGCCACCCCCTTGGAGTTACGCGGGGATATGCCGGGCCAAATACACTACGCCGCCCCAAACTACGGAGCAAGTGTTTGGGGAATACAGCACTTGCTCCTGTAGGTTGGGGCGGCGGAGTGTAAATGGCTTACGCGCCGCCCGCCTACTTTCTTTAAGAATATGGCCCAGAGTGGTATGCTCTATGTTGCCGCAGCTACATACAGTTTATACCGCACATTTAGCACCCTCATAGGTTAGTGAGGGACATAGTTAGTTTGAGCAAGCTTTGTCAAATAAACTATATAAAGTGTGTGGAAAGATGGAGTTCTTCTTTTAAGCCCCAGTAGGGAGCAAATGTATCCGAGGAAGGTTGTGGGTGTAGTGTCCCTTTTTGCTGTTAGGTGGATTAAGTTGTTTTTAGTTGTATGGATCAGCGATGTGCAGCTTTCCTCAAGAAAAAAAAAAGATGTGTGTTATGATGGTCAGGGGTTGTGCTGCTCCTACCCTGCCCTTCCAACAGTGACTATAATACAGCTCAGGCTTTGGAAATCCTGTGAAAGCAATGAGATTCTGAGCCCACTAAACAACACTATCCTCACCAATGTTAACTGTTCACAGAGTAAAGAAGTTTTTCAATTTATTAGCTGAAGGTGTAAAACCTCATTATTAAGTTCCTATAAGACAAAACTGTGATATTTGGTGCCCTGTTTAGGAATATATGGGGTTGAGTCAATTTTATGTTAGTTGTTTGGCTTTGGTAAGATTTAAAATATTTTTATATAAATGTTTCTGTTTATACAGAATCTTTTTATATGAAATATGCTTTTAATACATTCCCAGAGCACTCTTGGTTAGCTAAATTGCACAGCAGACACTTTTTTTTCTTTTAGATTTCCTTTATCTGACTGAACGTTCAGACTAAGTGAAAAGTCCGTTATGAAATATTCATTATGTGCAAATTTCAGCTTGAGCTACTGAGTGTTATAAACAGAGAGGAGCATTGGAAATATGAAAATCGCTCAACATGCTAGATTAAAATTAAAACGGAGTTCCACCCAAAAGTGGAGCCTACGCTTATTCGTCTCCTCTCCGGTGACACATTTGGCACCTTTCGGGGAGGAGGGGGGAACGGGGACCTGTTTTTGACAGGTCCCCTTCCTCACTTTTGGGAGACCGGGCTGTGGCGAATTACGACAGCATGCCTAGTAGGGACCCGGCCGTGAAGCCGAAGGTCTACACTGCCGGGTTCCCTTACCAGCAATGGCGGCGGTAGCACCCAACCAGCTGATGTAAACATCGGCTGCAGTGCCAACTGTGCTGGACTCCAGGACAGGTAAGTGTCCTAATGTTACAACTCAGCTAAAGTATGTGTAGCTGCTGACTTTTTAATTTTTAAAGGGGCGGGCGGAACTCCTCTTTAAGATGCAGTATTTTATGTTCCTTTTTTATATACTTTAAATGCATTTTTAGTCCTAGCCAAAAGATCTAAAGACATTTTATTATGTATAAAATGACTATACATTACATTTTGAAATATATCTTGTATCTTTTTACGTTTTCCCCCCTTTTTACTATTATGATTGAATATTTGTTTTTAAAATCTATTTATTTTTCCTTTAGTTGTTTAATGACTTTTACATCTCAGGTCCTGTTTCCTATTTTGGTTTTCCTGTGACTTGTATGAAGGAGACAGTTAAGGGTCAGTTTAGGCTCAAACAGAGCTTGGCTAGCAGCATCACATCACCCGTCAAGCACAGGGCAGAGAGGATCGCAGGAAGGAATGGCAGAAGGTCATCTGTGACTTTTCTCATGCCTTGGGGTCAGGAGTCGGGGCTGGAGGAGTCGGTGTCATTGTGCTTTGAGACAAACCTGAGCTACAATAGATCCAATGTGAACATATGGTGGCCGCTCAGTTAACCCTGTGCTCTCTGTCGTAGTAAATATTGCAGGCCTGGTTGTGAAAGAAGCTTGTTTATGGCTTGTAGGCTTCTCTCTATTCATAAGCCACCTAAGCAAATAAGTGCATTTCGAATATTTTCATTTTGGCCTTTGTATATGTGAACATGAAAGAATATGCAAACGAAAACCCTGCTATGCACCTAACTTTTCTTGGTACCAAGTTTGAAAGAGTTGGATTGACCCATATGACTTCATATGCTTACCAAGGCATTTGCCAAATCGACATGAATCCACTGTGCCAAAAATAGGTGTGAACCCCAACTGAATGGCACTGTGCATCAGGATCAATTGCCTTTATTTTTAAATACACTGCTTCTTTCCACCCCCCCCTTTTTTTTCCCATCCTTTGTTACATCTCATGCCGCGTACACACGATAATTTTTCAGCATGACAAAAAAAAAAATGTTTTTCGGGATTTAGAAAAAACATAATTTTTCCAACTTCATCATTAAAACGACATTGCCCACACACCATCGTTTGAAAAAAATGCTCTAGCAAAGCGCGGTGACATACGACAGGACTCTAAAGGGGAAGTTCTATGTGGATGACGCCACCCTTGGGGCTGCTTTAGCTGATTCCATGTTGGTAAAAGACGTTTTGCGCTTTTCTGTCTGTTACAGCGTGATGAATGTGCTTACATTACGAATGGTAGTTTTACCAGAACGAGCGCTCCCGTCTCATAACTTGCTTCTGAGCATGCACGGTTTTTTAACGTCATTTTAGCCCACACACGATAATTTTTTACAACCCGAAAAACTACATAGTTTAAAACGTCGTTAAAAAATGCAGCATGTTCCAATTTTGTTTTTGTCGTTTTTCAGAACCCGAAAAATAATGTGAAGCCCACACACGATCATTTTAAATTACATTTTTTAAAAACAACGTTTTTTTCATGCCGAAAAATGATCGTGTGTACGCGGCATCAGAGCTGCTGATCTTCTGCAGCCATTTCCTGTCTCCATGTACTCCAGGAATGTGTGTATGCCATTTCTCAGCATGGTTTGCTGACAGGGACAATAGTGGGACACACCTGCATAATGTGCAATTAAATGGCCACTTGTAGTCCCCACTTGTAGTGGACTTGAAGGGGCGACACCACAGGGGAACAGTTAAGAGGCAAGGGCAGAGCATTGTCACCTTATAACAGGAAGGGCCTGAACGATTGCCTTCATAGCAGGATCACCAGGTATTTTTGTGTTGAAGTTATAGATTTGAAAAAAAAAAAAATAGAAAATTACTTTTGAAATGACATAGGCATGTTAAAGTGATACTAAAGGCAACATTTTTTTTCTTTTAAAAATAGCAAACATGTTATATTTGCCTGCTCTGTGCAGTGGTTTTGCACAGAGCAACCCTGATCCTCCTCTTCTCTGGTCCCCCGTAGGCACTCCTGCCCCCCTCCCTCCTGCTAAGTGCCCCCAGAGCAATAGGTTTGCTCCTGAGCTGCTGCTCTGCATGTTCATTTTACACACAGAGCTACGGCTCAGCCCCACCCCCTCTCCTGCCTCATTGGCTTACTGGCTTTGATTGACAGCAACTGGAGCCAGTGGCTTCCACTGCTGTCTCAGCCAATGAGGAGGGAGAGACCCAGCAGAACCGAGGCTCCGGTGCACATTGCTGGAGAAAGGTCAGGCTCAGGTATATATTGGGGGGGGGGGGGGCTGGAAAGCATAAAGATAAAAAAAAAAACCTGATGCCGCATACACACGACCATATTTAATGGTCTAAAAAAAGCAAAGTTTTTTTCGACGTGATTCTTGTCAAGCCTGCCTTGCCTACACACATGTGAAAAAAAAAATGCTTGAGCAAAGCGCAGTGACGTACAACACGTACAACGGCACTTTAAAGGGGAAGTTCCATTCGGATGGCGCCACCCTTGGGGCTGCTTTTGCTGATTTTGTGTTAGTAAAAGTTTGGTGAGAGACGATTCACGCTTTTCAGTCTTAGTGCTTTTCAGTCTGTTACAGCGTGACGAATGTGCTATCTCCATTACGAACGCTAGTTTTACCAGAACGATCGCTCCCGTCTCATAACTTGCTTCTGAGCATGCACGTTTCTTTCACGGCGTTTAAGCCTACACACAACCGTTTTTCACAACGTGAAAAACGACGCGAAAAAAATAGAGCATGTTCTAAATTTTTATGTCTTGAAAAATTCTCTGGAGCATACACACAATCGTTTTTAATGACATTTAAAAAAAAAAAAATCATTTTTCACGTCATGAAAAATGGTCGTGTGTACGCGGCATGAGCCCTTAGAACCACTTTAACCACCTCAACACTTCAGTGCTCTCACACTTTAAACAACAATTGTGCAGTCATGCATCACTATACCCTGAAATTGTTATAATTTATTTGAGGCAGATAGAGCTTTCTTTTAGTGGTATTTAATCACCAATGTTTTTTTTTTTTTTGCTAAACAAACATTTTTCTTACATTTTTTAAAAATGTAATTTTCTTCTTCACTGATGTGTGCTGATGAGGCTGCACTGATGAGGTTGCATTGACGGACACTGATAGGCACTGATGATCAATGCCCTGATTATCAGTGTAAGGAATGGACTGAGAGCCTTGCCGGTTATGGAGAAAGGACTGCCGATAACCAGCAAGTCTGTTTACAATGTGATCAGCTGTGATTGGACACAGCTGGTCACATGGTAAAAGGCCACTGTGATTGACCCTTTGGTAAAGGATACAGCAGTCACAGAGTATGCCTGATGCGCACCCAAGGGGAGAGAGACATGCTTTAGCCATCTTTCGGCTATAGCGTGGTACTGAAGTGGTTTAAATAGAAGTTTAGGGTACTTAAAAAACAAAAAACATACTTCTCTCAATGCTGCAGCGTTGCTGTGATGCTGCATCTGTTCCCTGCTGGCTTTAAAACAGAGAGCTGAGTGATAACATGACCACTGATTGCTCAGTTCTCTGTCTTCTCAGTGCAGAGAGCAGTTGCCATTCTCCGCTCTGCCCCTTCCGCACTCACTGGAGTGCCGGGCTAGAGAGGGGACAAGCGCAGCTGTCTTCACCTCTCAGCTGCCTGTGGAGAGCCAGAGCCAGCTGTCAATCAGGCAGCTGGGTAGATCCCGACAATATGAATGTGTGATCACAGATCGGTGCTGTAATACTCTTGAGTTCAGGCTTCTGATGATGCTTCCCCAGTGGGTGGATCTATGACTGTATATAGGCTCAGAGGAAGGGGGTTAAGACACGGACTATCATTTAAGCGGAAGAATAAGAACAACTATTGTTGAATGTAAATTAGGCGATTTTCGCTAAAACTAACTTCTACTTTTATGCACTTAGAGGCAGAAAAAAAAGCCAGACACCCCTAGGAGGAACGTTAAAAACATTCAGTGTGCATGAGGCCTAAGTTGTCCTGGTTCATAACAGGCTTATTTAATTGATGTGAGACACCCACAATACCCCTGGTAGCTAGAGACCATTTGATTTAGGCTGTCTAGGCATAAGAAAAGTTAAAGGGAAAAAAGAAGACCGACAAAGTATGAACATATCGTTGTGAAGTCTTAAGATCCAAATAGTAAATAGATCATAGACACACCATCCATAAATAATAATGCATTACATGGAGTATTGGATTTCTTCACATATTTCATGACCAGTTGTTTTTCATTTGTTTGGCTTTGTCACATGGTACTGAGCATGTTTTGTATTTTTCAGACAAGAATAACACACGTGAATGCAGCGGAGTTGGTCAGACAGACTAATCAGGATGAACTGCCATCCAGAGAGGCTCAGCTACTCACACTGGAAAACACTAAGGAATTTGATGTTCTGGTGATTGGAGGAGGAGCCACAGGCTGCGGCTGTGCCTTGGATGCTGTTTCCAGAGGTATAAAGCTTGGAATTTTGTCAATTTATCTTTTTTATAGCATTAACCCAAGAATACATGGACATTTTAAATTGTTAGCTTTGAAAAGCATCCTGTTCTTCAGGCATTTCCCAAGTGTTTACTAAGAACTTGGTAAGTGTGGGCAGTGCTTCGAGCAATAGTATCCCAGAGATCGCTGCATTCCACCCAGTTTTGGTAAATGTTTCCTGAGGCCTTTTAAATGCTTATTCAAGTAACCACCAGCACTTCCTGTTGCCAGACCACTTATTTCAAGAAAAAGGTTCATGCAAGATTGCATTTGAGATATTTTATACTGTACATGTTATTAACCACTTCCATACCAGGCACTTACGCACCTTCCCGCCCAAGCCAATTTTCAGCTTTCAGCACTGTCGCACTTTGAATGGCAATTGCGCGGTCATGCTACACTGTACCCAAACAAAATTGGCGTCCTTTTTTCCCCACAAATAGATCTTTCTTTTGGTGGTATTTGATCACCTCTGCGATTTTTTTTTTTTTTTTTTGCGCAACAACTAAAAAAAGACTGAAAATTTTGAAAAAAAATTAGGTTTTTATTTTTTTCTGTAATTTTTTTTGTAAATAAGTAAGTTTTCTCTTTCAATTACGGGCACCGATGAGATGGCACTGATGGACATCGATGAGGTAGTACTGACGGGCACAGATGAGGTGGCACTGATTGGCGGCACTGATGGGCACACATAGGCGGCACTGATGGGCACACATAGGCGGCACTGATGGGCACACATAGGCGGCACTGATGGTCGGCACTGATGGGCACTCATGGGCGGCACTGGGCACTCAGGCGGCACAGATGGGCACTCATGGGCGGCACTTATGGGTGGCACTGATGGATACTTATGGGTGGCACAGATGGGCACTGATAGGTGGGCACTGGGCATGGATGGGCACTGTGGGGTGGCACTGATGGACACTGTGGGGCGGCACTGATTCCCATGTTGCCAGTCAGTGCCCATTTGTGGGCACTGATTGGCATGTTTTTTTTTTTTCCAGACTTTTTTTTTGCCCCCCTTTTTTTTTGCCCTTCCCTGGTGGTCCAGGGTGGGCTTCCCTGGTGGTCCAGTGTGGCGATCCGAGGGGGGGGCTGCGCTTATAAATAATCAGCGCGAACCCCCCCTGTCAGGAGAGCCGCTGATCGGCTCTCCTTTACTCGCGTCAGACGCGATTGAGGAAGAGCCATCATTGGCTCTTCCTGTTTACATCGTGATCAGCCGTGATTGGACACGGCTGATCACGTGGTAAAGAGCCTCCGCCGGAGGCTCTTTACCGAGATCGGAGATGCAGGGTGTCAGACTGACACCCCGCATCACCGATCGCCGCGCGCCCCATGAAATCCTGCAGGACGTGCATGGACGTCCAGTCAGGATTTCAAAACCACTTCCCGGACGTAAATCGGCTATAGGCCGGGCGGGAAGTGGTTAACTTGCATAAGGCTCACTTGTGTAGACATCACATCTTGGATGTGGTGTCAAGTGATACCCCATGGTAGCCAAAATTTTGAAGGAGAGCACTCCTGTGGCCCCATCCGTATGAAAGTTCTGTATAAAAAAGAGGAAGGGCAAAAATAACCCATGGTCAGACTTTAAGGGCACAATGAACAGTGGAGAGTATACAAACTAAATTGAATAATATTTATTAAATACAGTATCTGGTACAAAAAGAACATTTGAGAGCATTAAAAAGGCACATATATAAATTGCATGATAGAGAATGAGCCCCTGTCCGTCAACGCGTTTCGCTGTTTAGCTTCGTCAGGACACATTCAGGGATTGTTGGAAAAGGAAACAGGTGTCGCTGTCTTGTAACAAGGAGGAGTCCATGAGAGATAATCTTACCCATGGAATTTTGAAATATCACATCCAATGGTATATCAGATATTATTAGCTCCCTTTGAGCTAATAGCTGGCTCCTTTGAATACCCAGAATATTTGATATACCCTTGGATGTGATATTTCAAAATTCTATGGGTACGATTATCTCTCATGGACTCCTCCTTGTTACAAGACAGTGAGACCTGTTTCCTTTTCCAACAATCCCTGAATGTGTCCTGACGAAGTTAAACAGCAAAATGCGTTAATATAAATTATATGTAGGATTACGGTCTGAAGACTAGGCCACTTCATGACCTTTAATGTGCTTCTTCTTGAGCCACGCCTTTGTTGCCTTGGCAGTATGTTTTGGGTCATTGTCATGCTGAAAGACCCATCCATGACCCATCTTTACTGTCCTGGCTGAGGGAAGAAGGTTCTCATCCAAGATTTTACAATACATGGCCCTGTCCATTGGCCCCTCAATAGGGCAAAGTCAGCCTGTACCTTTAGCAGAGAAACATCCCCAAAGCATAATGTTTACCTCCGTGCTTGACTGTAGGGTTGGTGTTCTTGGGGTCATAGTCAGCATTTTTCTTTCTCCAAACACGAGTCCCCCTCCTCAATAAGGTACAAGTACAGTCATGGCAATGAACATCTAAATTATTCAGAGAAAGATTGTGAGAAAGTCCTCGGATGAGACCAAAATTGTGCTCTTTGGCATTAACTCGACTTGCCGTGTTTGGAGGAAGAAAAATGCTGACTTTGACCAGCATAACAATGGGTCTTCCAGCATGACAATGACCCAAAACATATGTCAATGCAACAAAGGCGTGGCTCAAGAAGAAGCACGTTAAGGTCATGGAGTGGCCCAGTCAGTCTCCAGACCTTGGGCAGGTCCACAAAAGGATTACGCCGGCGTATCTATTGATACGCCGGTGTAATTTTAAATTTCCTGCGTCGTATCTTTGTTTTGTATCCACAAAACAAGATACGACGGCATCTGGGATCGATCCGACAGGCGTACATCTTGGTACGCCGTCGGATCTTAGATGCAATTTTCCCACGGCCGCTAGGTGGCGTTTCCGTCGAAATCCGCGTCGAGTATGCAAATTAGCTATTTATGGCGATCCACGAACGTACGTCCGGCCGGCGCATTTTTTTACGTTGTTTTCGTTCGGCTTTTTCCGGCGTATAGTTAAAGCTGCTGTTATGAGGCGTACTCAATGTTAAGTATGGCCGCCGTTCCCGCGTACAATTTTGGATTTTTTACGTCGTTTGCGTAAGTCGTTCGCGAATAGGGATTTGCGTAGAATGACGTCACCGTCGGAAACATTGGCTTTTTCCAGGTTAATTTCGAGCATGCGCACTGGGATACCCCCACGGACGGCGCATGCGCAGTTACAATAAAAACGTCCTTTACGTCAGGTCACAACGTATTAACATAAAACACGCCCCCATCACATCCATTTGAATTCCGCGCCCTTACGCCGCCAGAGATACACTACGCCGCCGTAACTTACGGTGCAAATTCTTTGTGGATTCTAAATAAAAACAATAAGTTGCGGCGGCGTAGTGTATCTTAGATACGCTGCGCCCGGCGGAAGATTACGCGCAGGTACGTGGCTCTGCCCCCTTAATCTTATTAAGAAAATATATGGAGGGAGCTGAAACTTCGAGTTGCCAAGAGACAGCCAAGAAACCTTAAAGATCTGTAAAGAAGAGTGGACCAAAATCCCTCCTGAGATGTGTGCAAACCTTACCTGTGTGCTTGCCAACAATTGTTTATTCACCAAGTACTAAGCCATGTTTTGCTTAAGGATCAAATTCTTATTTTACTCACTGAACTGCAATTTAATTTATAGCATTTGTTTTATGTGTTTTTTTTCCTGGATTTTTGGTTGATATTCTGTCTCTATCATTTAAAATACTCCTATGATATTTTAACTCTTTGTAAGTGGGCAAACTTATAAAATCTGCAGGGGACCAAATAATAATTTCCCCCACTGTAGCAGCATGGGGAAAGTTTACCAGAGGGACTCGGTGAACATTGGATCTTTTGTTTTACTGCAAAGGTTTGTATGCTTTTACAGATTATCTGTTCCCTTAACATTGACAGCACTTTCTTGTACTGGTCATAAATACCATAGAATGTTACCGGGAATATTACTAACTGCACTGGTATGTTATGTTATTGGTTGTTTGTGTACAATCATTTTAATGCTGTGATAATTTAATCAATAACTCCAAAGTCTGCTTGTCCCATGGCCACCATTCTATCTTAGTGTGTGGGCAGACCTACAACTAAAAACGCCTCACTCTGCTGAAGTTTGTATGAACTGCACTATGGACTTGACAAATCTGACAATTATCAAATGTACTAAAACTGGCTTTGCATGGTAGCCAATTGGCTTCTTACTTCAACTTGTTCAATTAAGCTTTGACAATAAAACCAAGAAACTGATTGGTTACTATGTACAGCCATATGGATGGGCAGCGCTTGGCCCAACTCCATTTTGTTCTGGGTGTGAGAAGGGAAGTGCTGTATACTGTGTGTGTACCTGAGGTGTTACATACAGTGCAGAGAGCCGCTGCATCTCTAAATTAAGTAACACTTGGTTCAAATGAACTTTTTAAACTTTACTAAAAGTTGGAGATCAAAACTAAAACTGAGGTATCCTCTGCACAATGTGTGTAAATAAAAAATATAATACATATATGATAAAAATATAAACCGTGCATGTTGCAGATAAATCACTGACATGAGTTCTCACATCCAGCAAATGATATATACATGACAGAGGGCAGCACAACTATATACCATCAAAAATAGTCCCAAAACACAATTAAGACCTGTGTATACTCAACAATCAAAAGTATAAGGGCCAGATTCTTGTAGAATCTGCGGCGGCGTAGCGTAAGCCATTTACACTACGCCGCCGCAAATTACTGGAGCAAGTGCCGTATTCTCCAAGCACTTGCTCCGTAATTTGCGTATTCGTGAAGGACTTACGAAAACTACGGAAAAAGCCGACGCTGACCCGACGCCATACTTAACATGGCATACGACGGACCTACGTAAACTTGCCCCTCATTATAGCAGGGGCAAGTTTACGCTTACGGAAACGTTGTAAAATCACTGCGTCGTCCGTGCGTACGTTCGGGAATCTCGCGTAACTAGCTAATTTGCATAGACGACGGGGAAAACGACGATGCGACACCTAGCGGCGGAAAAAAAAATTGCATTTAAGATGTGACAGCGTAAGAGCCTTATGCCTGTCAGATCTAATGGGTATCTATGCGTAACTGATTCTAAGAATCAGTCGCATAGATACCTTGGGCCAGATTAGGACTTACGACGGCGCAAATGGTGTTGCGCCGTCGTAGCGCCTTTGAGAATCTGGCCCTTAATGTCCATGTTCAAATTGCATAAATAAATGTCCATTTGGCACCGCCAATTTGTGTCTTCGGTGTGATAATTATATATTTATAATGCACCACAGTCTTTCTCCTTCACATACATATATGTGCCGACTGTTATTATGTTCACCACCTGTGCAGTGTTCTGCCATCTTCTACACCAACTGCTTGTCTATATATTTGACCCACTGTTTAGTAAGGTCTATATATAATTCAGATGGTCAGTCTTTCACCAGATGTACCAATCTTCACTTGACCATAAACAACCATTTCTTCCTCCAACAATATCGGCTCAAGAAACTTTAAAAACAGCCCTCATAGTTCAGTATATTGTAAATAACATTCCCTTTTATTAAAACCAATAAAATGGCACTCACAAATATGGTGCGCTAAATCCAGTACACAAAGAATACTTGCTTTATAAATACATGCATTGCTCCCTTATGGAAAATCATCAGCATCAGTTGCATGTAGAAACAGCTCACTTATGCCTTTGCCTGTGCGTGATGACATAACGTGGTCCTGCCCCTGATTTTGAGAAAATCACGGAATTATGATTTAGAACAATCAACTGGCTCTTTATTTAAAGGGACTTCCATTGGATTTTTCCTAAGGGTTCTGTCCAATATGGTACCAATTATTTGATGCGTTCAGGACCACCTTTTTGACAGTTCCACCAAGTATGTCTAAATGTGCCATCGGCAATGCATCCCCAAAATCTTTGGAGGGATGTCCAGGGATCAATTAAAAGGGTCCCAAATACCATTGCAATAGTATTCTGTAATTGTTTCCTGTAGCTAAAACCTTTATAGAACTCTTTGATGCGTTGGACCAGATTTTGTTTTCTGAGGAGGTAGAGATCTCAAGATCCAGTTCCCAATTTGTAATATTTTTAGGCGCCTGAGAGGGAACATAATGAAATTATTCATGCCTTAGAAATACTCCCTGGGACATAGGGGTCTGTGTTGCAAATATGCTCAAAAGCCGTAAGTCTCTTAGGGATTTTAGAATGTCACAATAGTGAAGAGGTATAATGTTTCATTTGCATATATGTCAAAAGATTTCCCTAGGTCATATAGTGTGTGTCTTTCAGAAATTCAAAAGACACAAAGTCTGAGGGGCATATAAGATTGTGGATTAGAATGTGTCCACCTTGGCAAAACTACAAGGGGAATTCCAATCCGGAACGAAAAAGTGGGCATGAGGGGATAGGAGTTTTCATAAGTATTTAAGATTAACATATCCCTAAAAAGTGGGAGGTGAGAGAACTGGGGAGACATTTAATGCCGCGTACACACGGTCGTTTTTCGGCATGAAAAAAAAACAACGTTTTTAAAAACGTCATTTAAAATCACCGTGTGTGGGCTTCACATCGTTTTTCGTGTTGTAAAAAATGATCGTGTGTGGGCTAAAACAACGTTTTAAACTTGCGCATGCCCAGAAGCGAGTTATGAGATGGGAGCGCTCGTTCAGGTAAAACTACCATTCATAATGGAGTAAGCACATTCATCACGCTGTAACAGACAAAAAAGCGCGAATCGTCTTTTACTAACAAGGAATCAGCTAAAAGCAGCCCAAAGGCGAAAGGAACTTCCCCTTTATAGTGCCCTCGTATGTGTTGTACGTCACCGCGCTTTGTTCATCATTTTTCAAAAACGATGGTGTGTGGGCAACATTGTTTTTAATGATGAAGTTGGAATAACTTCGTTTTTTGGACATGCTGAAAAACGACGTTTTTTCCATGCCGAAAAACGACCGTGTGTACACGGCATTACAGTATGAAGGAGGGAGCCATAGAAGGAGTAGAGATAGGTGATATTAATTGAGAGTGCCAATTGGGAGATTTGTGCAACTTTTAAGTAACTAATCATACGAGGGACGCCAAGACCTCCTTGTAATTTCTTGATCTGAATAGTGTTCATCTATTAACCTTCCATCTAGATTTGCCCCAAATAAAAGCAAGGATCGTTGCATGGAAAGATCACAGAACATGTAAGGGTACCTGTACTGGAAATACTCTAAAGTAATAGAACAATTTTAGTAAGGTCGTCCTTTTAACTGCCATGATCCTTTTAAGCCAAGAAATAGGATAGCATTCCCATTCCAGCAGTAAGTCTCATAGGTAGCATATTAAGGCATATTGGGTAGTTTTCCTGAAATAGTTTGTTAGAAGCATTAATAATTAAACACCCAAATAGGGAGTTTGTTGAGGATCCATGTAAATTTGAAGTTGTTTTAGATGCCCTGGAATGCCTCTCGTGGGGGTGCAATGAACATTTTTTTATTTGTTTCAGGACTTAAAACCGCTCTTGTGGAAAGAGATGATTTTTCCTCTGGAACCAGCAGTAGAAGCACAAAACTGATCCATGGTGGTGTTCGATACCTCCAGAAGGCTATTATGAGGTTGGATGTGGAACAGGTGACTATTTTATATGGATAATTAAATGTATACAATTTTTGACAATATTACATAAGCAATTATCCACTGGTATCCCTGAGGCTCTATGCAAGACTTCTAGAGTGTTCCTGGTATTCATGCTGACTATAAACATAACAATAATCATTTTTAGGTTTTGTTGGATTTTAATGTTGAATTGTAGCTTTCCAACAAAATTGTATACATTAAGTTAGGGTGTATAAAACATTAGGGGCCCACTTACACACTTCCAATATGCTAAAATGCATGTGTGATGGTTGCCTATAATAAATAGTGTTGGTTCCCATCTCAGTGCAGTATGCTTTAAAAAATATGTCTGTCTGTTTTTTCCTGAATTTTAGTGGGTTGGAAGGCACATAGGAGTCAATTGCATTTTGATTAGTTGGCAACAGGTAATAAAATGCCTTGGTCAGTGGCTATTAACGCTATTCACTATAAATACCAATTTAAAAAAATGCAATGTAAATGTGCTTCAATGTGTGTCAAAGCACATGTCAACGCACAAAGAAAATTAAAGTTGTTGCATAACCATTCATCTGCGAAATGCCACAAAAAAACGCACCTCTGTGCACACACATGGATCGAAATGGCCCTGATCAAAAGTTTACATACCCTTGAATGTTTGACCTTGGTACAGACACAGAATCTGGCACACACAGGTTAAAATGGCAATTAATTTTCCACACGTGTGGCTTTTTAAATCGCAATTAGTGTCTGTGTATAAATAGTTAATGAGTTTGTTAGCTCTCACATGGATGCATTAAGTAGACACTGAGCCATGAGGAGGTAGACAAAAACAGTCAAAAGACCTGCGTAACAAGTAATGGAACTTTATAAAGATGGAAAAGGATATACAAAGATATCCAAAGCCTTGAATATGCCTGTCAGTACTGTTTAATCACTTATTAAGAAGTGGAAAATTTGGGGCTCGTGTGATACTAAGCCAAGGTCAGGTAGACCAAGAAAGATTGCAGCCACAATTGGCAGAATAATTGGCCAGAATACAAAGAAAAACCCACAGGTAACCTCAGAAGAACTACAAGCTGCTCTCCAAAAAGACAGTGTGGTTGTTTTTAAGGAGCACAATTCAACGATACTTGAACAAAAAAGAGCTGCATGGTTGAGCTCCCAGAAGGAAGCCTTTAATGCACCAATGCCACAAAAAAAGCCCAATCAGGCATGTCAAGGTGGACTATGTTATTTCCTCCCCAATATGTGAACTCTTCGCTCTTCCTTGGTCCTGCAGTTTAATACTTTTACAGACTCACTCCCTTCTGCTCCTCCACCTCAGCAACACATATATGTTTAAAAAACAGCCAAAATAGTGCTTTATCTTAAAAAATGTATTATGCTCTAAAACCATGCCAGACATACACTCACTTTTTCATGGTACGAAAATGCACCCGATATAAACATCATGGGCCAAATTCTCAAAAGAGATACGCAGACTTAACTCCATTTTTCTAATTTTACACGGCGCGTATATTTGCGCGCGATCGTCAAAATGACTTAAGCAAAGATTTCCGTATTTTCAGCCGTACTTAAAGTAGTTACACCTGCGCATTCCCGGGCGCAAATTACGCTAGGCTCGCCGCTGTTTTTGATAGGCAAAGATGCAAATGAGGGAGTTAGGGCGATTCTCAGAATTAAGTGTGTGTGCCGTATTTTCCGCCCTGTGCGCACCTGTTAGTTTTTCTGACTAAATTTCCACATTATAAAACCAGCCCTAATTTTACACATGCTGTGGAAGGGTTTGCAGAAGGGAGTTACAGCTCTAGTTGTGAAGTTTGTTGCTGAAAAATGCCAGGACCAGCAATGATTTTGACGGCACTTGCTGCCTTACAGGCACAAAGGAGGAGGAGGGCACAGAGGAGGAGGATGAGGGCACAGGCGCGTGTTTATCGGCCACGCCGTGATATTTGGCAAATGCCAGTTTATGAGGTCATTGGCAACTACCGATTTGATAGGGAGGCCATCCTGGAGATTACCCAACTCCTTCATGAGGATCTAATCGCCCCAACCCTACGTTCCCATGCCCTGACACCTCTGGAAAAAGTTATGGCAACACTGCATTTTCTAGCGAGTGGCTCCTTCCAGCGAGCATCTGGAGGTGTGGCTGGGATGGTGCAGTCCACCATGAGTAAATGCCTACATCAGGTGGTCCCTGCCATACTGCGGCGCATGAGCCATCAGTTTGTCATGCCCACCCAGGAGGACCAGCGTGTGCAAGCCATGACAGACTTCTACAATATTGCTGGCTTTCCTAAGATCATCGGTGCGATTGACTGCACCCATGTGGCACTCCAGCCCCCCCATGAAACTGAACACCTGTTCAGAAACAGAAAAGGGTGGCATTCCATCAACGTCCAGATGATTGTAGATGCCCATGGCCTCATCTGGCACGTTTGTGCCAAGTTTCCAGGGTCGTGCCACGACAGTTTTATTCTACGGCAGACCAAGATCTACCAAGACTTGGAGATGAACGTTTATGGAGACAGCTGGCTGATTGGTGAGTGACATTGGTGTCAGGTATGCCCCCCCCATGATGGAGACATCACAAGGGGCACATGCATGACTAATATTCTCCTGTCTTTTCCCTTACAGGTGACTCAGGATATGCATTGGGACCCCACCTGATGACCCCCTTTAGAAACCCCCAAACACCCGGAGAACGAAAATACAATGAGGTGCACGTCCAGACCCGGGCTATAGTTGAGCGGACTTTTGGCATGCTAAAGTCACGATTCCGATGCCTGGACAAGACTGGGGGTACACTATTGTATTCCCCAGACTTTGTATGCAAAATTATTGGTGCATGTTGCATACTGCACAATTTTGCATTAAGAAAGGGCATGCATGTGGGGATATCTCCTGACCTAACCCCCCACCCAGGCAACCCCCCCCCCCCAAACCCCTCTACCCGGTCTGCTGAGGGCCAGGCAATCAGGAGACAACTGTCTGAAGGCATCTTTGCCCAGTAAATGCATCCTAATACAATTTTTGTTTTTGATTTGCCAAGACCAAATCACAGAGATTATGTGACCTTTAAATCTTTATTTTGTTAAATAAATGCACATTACTTATATGCCAAACAGAATGTTTATTTTGATTTACAAAACGCACATTAATTATCTCACAATGAGAATGCATGAATGCACGTCACTGTGGTCCCTAGCACAGACACATCACATGCACATAGAATTGGATTAGATCCAAGTACCCCCCCCCCCCCTTTGGTACTTGGGAGCAGTAACGCCCCGCCACGGCTCCAATTATGTCACTGTGCATTCATACACCATTCAGGAACCTAGGATGACTTCTCCCTGGTCCTGGGGATCCCTACTCCACCAAAACTGAGGGTGACACCCTTATGTTTTCAGGAATGCCATCCCCCCACATTCACACATCATTCACACACATATACCAAATCATAAGTACAGTGTAAAAAAAAAAAAAAAAAAGTACCCCTGCAAATTAGGGATGTTGCCGAGTGCTCCTTCTGGGCTGCCCACGGGCACGGGCACGGTCACGGGGACAGGCACGGGGACGGCCACGGGGACGGCCACGGCCAACTGGGGGATCTTCACGGGGGGGGGGTCTGTGCAGGGGAGGGAGTATTTTCAGGGGAGGGGAATGTGCAGGGGAGGGAGTATTCTCAGGGGGGGGGGACTGTGCAGGGGAGGGAGTATTTTGAGGGCGGGGGGACTGTACAGGGGAGGAAGCAGCCTCCCCTGGTGTCTGTCCTCCTGCTGGCCTTCCCTCCAAGGCAACGGCTATCCTTGTCAGACAGGAAGTTATGGCAGCCGTATTGGCCTGCACAGCCCGGGTATTGGCCTGCACAGCCTGGGTGAGGGCAGTCACCTCCTGGGCCACACCTGTTGTGGCGTTCCTCATGTCCCACAAACAGGTGATGACCCCCACGGAGTTGGTGGCCACGTCACCCAGTGACTCCCTCATTGCACCCAGGCTGCGCTCCACCTTGCTGATAGTTTTTTGTATTGCAGACAGACTGCGGGTCTGCCGGACATTGTCCCTCAACAGACTGACCGGCAGACGCACCAACCCCCCCCTGTTTTCAGGGGTCGGCATCCTACTTGCCCCTGAGGCTTGTGGCCTTGGAGGAGGAGTTGGAGTGAGCCATGGGTGCTGCTGCATGTTGGAGGAGGGTTGGAAGGGGCGACCCATGATGGTGGCCTGACTTCTGGGCGCCTGTGGGGTTCCCTCAGGGGATGATTCAAAGGTCATATCTTGGCCCATCATTATTTCCTGCCCAATCAGAATATTGTCATCTTCCTCCCCCTCATCCTCCTCCCACTCAACATCCAAATTATCCTCCCATGGCGAATCCTGCCCTTCTTGGGACTCTGCATGAGCCTGTCTTGGGGGTGGTGCAGCAGCCTGCCCTGATGGGCCAGCAACCTCCTGACCTGATGGGCCAGCAACCTCCTGACCTGATGGGCCAGCAACCTCGTGACCTGATGGGGCTGCCACCTCCTGGGCTGATGGGGCTGCCACCTCCTGGGCTGATGGGGCTGCCACCTCCTGGGCTGATGGGGCTGCCACCTCCTGGGCTGATGGGGCTGCCACCTCCTGGGCTGATGGGGCTGCCACCTCCTGGCCATCTGGGGAGGACACAAAACAATCACAGGTTGTTGGATCCATACACTTGGCACATCTTCCCTTCCCCCACCCACACATACTAATCACCAGATAGAAATTCCAAAAAATTACCTGTCCTCATAAGAGGATCATTGTCAAAGCCAGGCAGGCCCACCACCTGCTGTGGGTGGAAACACTGGGCCACTGCCCATTCCTCCTCACTCATCCTGACTGGGCAGGGTCCCCCTCCTCCAGTGCCCCTGGTATGGGCATGCAGCGTTGCCAGCTTGTTCCGGGACACGCTCCTCAAGTCATTTATTTTTTTTTGAACTCCAGCGATGGTCCTGGTCTCCCCCCCCCCCCCCGCCGCATTGATCCGATCGGTGATCTTTTGAAGGATCTCCTTCCTCCTGGCCGGGGTGGTGGTGTGGCTCTCAGGGCCATGGAGAAATCGCCCAAATTTAAGGACGCCCTGAGCAAGTATATGCTTCTCTGCCGGTGAAAAATTTAGCTTCCTGCGCTTGGGAGCCATGACAGACAACACCCAGCAACAGGGAACTCAGCCAACAAACAAACAACAATACACACACACACCAAAGAAAATACAAACAAGCCAAAATAAAAAATAGACAGACAGCTACTATTAATTCGAAAACAAACAGGCAAAAAAGAAAAACAAAAAATATAAACAAAACCCAAAAAAAACTATTAGTAAAAACAAACAGGCAAACAATCAAAACAAAAAACAAATTAGCAAAAACAAACACCAACTATACCCTCCAACTCCACAAACACTTTTCTCACAAAACAATCTTACCAACAAACACTGACAAACGTTCAAAGCAGAAGCAACTTGCTTTAGGAAGGGAACACAGGGAAATACTTTTGCAATTGAAGTGTGTTTGACTGGGGCTATTTAGACACAGGGCGATCTTCAAACTAAGTACGCTTGGCCTTTTACCTATCTCACTGATTGCGCTGACCAAAGTTCTGCACATGCGCATT
This sequence comes from Rana temporaria, assembly GCF_905171775.1. Classification (NCBI taxonomy): domain Eukaryota; kingdom Metazoa; phylum Chordata; class Amphibia; order Anura; family Ranidae; genus Rana; species Rana temporaria. Next base: position 183,794,203 of record NC_053494.1, on the reverse strand, counting down.
GAGGTCCAGATTCGTGCGCGCATGCGCAGTACGGCCGGCACTTCATTTGCATGGGGTCACGGCTCATTACAATGAAGCACGCCCACTTCAATCCCACTTGCCATAACCACGCCTTAGGCATTGAAACTTAAGTTAAGGATGGCGCAGTTTTGAGCGCAAATGCACTGAGAATACGGTAGTTACGACACCAACTTAGGGCGCCCTAACTTAAATGACATAAGTTAGATAATCCTAAATTTACACATGGTTTTGAGAATTTGGCCCCATATACCCATATCAGCAGGTATTTTGCGCCAGCAATCCTCAGTATGAATTACTGCACTTCCCCATGCTCCAAACGTTGTGATGTCATCTAGCCCCTCCCCTACGTGTTACGCCACAGGGTGATGTGGCTTCACTAGGAGGATGAAGTGCTTCTTCGAACACTGTTTTGACCATTTCCCCTCCCCCCGATATGTGATGCTTAGCGGAGGATCAGAAGGCAGTGAGTCTGTAAAAAGTATTACACTGCAGACCAAGGAAGTCCACTTATTGGGGAGGAAACAACATAGTCCACAAGTGCTTTATGGACCTACTAAATTGTAAGGTCATCTGGTGGTGATTACAGGCATAGGCACAAGTGGCTGATTCACTATAAGAAGTTTAGTACAAGGAATAAAAATGACTTTTAATATTATGGACTTTTGATTTATTTTGGTTTTATTTATTTTTTAAGCAGGACACTGTTTGGTTTATATTAATTGGATGCATATGATTATGGGAGTATTAAAGGGTGGGCACCTAACTGAATAAGAGAGGAAAGAGTACTTTATAGTTTGTTTTAAATTCTCATAGCCGCTCATAAGGCAATTTGTTTGATCAAGGTATTATGTACTTGTAGCATTTATAATGAGACAAATCATAGGCAAGGTGCATGTATTACAGGAATATATTGAATGCTTTTTTATTTTGCTCACCTATACCATCATAGTTTATTCCAAAACATGTAAGGATTTTATCGTTAATGTTGCATAAATGTTTTTGTGCACTTAAAGGAGTTCTCTGACCTAAAACTTTTAACCCCCGCTGTGCCCGGGCTGTAAAACTATACAAAATAAACTTTCACTTACCTGCCTACGATCCCCCGTTGTTCCGATATCGCCGTCCCGGTCACTTCCGCTTCCTGCGTGTCGGTGACTCACAGTGCGCTCAGCCTATCAGCGGCCGCAGCAATGTCCCGTCGCGGCCGCTGATAGGCTGAGCGCACTGTGAGTCACCGACACGCAGGAAGCGGAAGAGACCGGGACCGGAGAACGGGACGGCGATATCGGAACAACGGGGGATCGTAGGCAGGTAAGTGAAAGTTTATTTTGTATAGTTTTACAGCCCGGGCGCAGCGGGGGTTAAAAGTTTTAGGTCAGAGAACTCCTTTAATTATCTACATACATTAACCCCTAGACAGTTTCTTCATGTGATCCTTGACCAGGGTTTTGCTGTAATCTTCTTTGTAGTCATTACATAATAAATACTTTTATCACACCTAGGGCACTGATAATGATAACTCTCTGCTGTGTATTTTACAACATTTCTTTTTTATTTTTTAGCTATTTATTTTAATTTTTCCGTTCATTGTAGTAAAACAGCGGTTTGTGGCTGAGTTATAAAGAGCGTTGGCAAGCCATGTCATGACCAAGTAAAGGGGTCATTGAGTTTGTTATAAACAAAAATCGTCAATAGATTTCAAGTGACACATGCCTGGTCACTTCCTTTTTTATAATCCTGACTGTTAGCCTTGATGTCACAGCGCTGTATGAGCAACGGGCAGTGAGCAAGGCTTCATTGAAGTGGTCTGCAGCGGCCTCATCGTATGCGGCTCGCTGTATGCCAAAGAGCTTCTACCGCCTTAGTCATTTCACTTATGTTGTCCTGCATTTATATTGTTGTTCTGTAGATAAAGAAACAAAGAATGACTGTTTTTACCTTATGACATTTTTAAAGAATGTACAGTTTTTTCTTTTTTTCTTCGAAATCTAAGATTTTGATACTTATTGTCTTGGCAACGTGACGGGTTATTGTTCTGGACAGTGATCATATTTAGTAAATAATCTGTTTTAGGTCGGCAGCGGAGTAGGGGCAAGTGCAAAGCGGAGGACACACATACTCTACATGGGATCTTTGATCCTATGAACACGACTGGTTTCATGTACCACTGAATAATTGTTTTGAACGTATAAGTTGGAACAAATGCTATGCTGAAGTGATTGGTTGTGCTGTATGGATATTTCTGTGTCCTCAATGCTTTTGTTTTTTGTAGCGCATTGAAAAATGTATTTGTGTTTTTTGTGTCGGTTTTTAATAAAAACTATCTGATTTAAAAAAATTAAAATAATCTGTTTAATCTTTAATGATCTATTATGGTTCCTTGTACTAGAAATGCTGCACTCCCTAGAAGGATATTTATTTGTCGCATGTCACCGGATTTTTTAAAATAAGTAGAGACTCTCGCTGTTATAGTTTTAGACAGACAGTCTTTTGGTCAAAAATATTTCTTCAACAAGGTAAGGGCAGAAATACACCGCTAAAGCACAGGCAAAATGTTGGGCCCCCAGAAGCTTTTTGTCATAATCTGCAAGTAATTACAACATTTTTGCTCATTATCACACACAGGGCCGTCTTTAATATTGATTGGACCCTGGGCAAACATTTTCTCTGGCCCTCCCGAATCCACTTACTATTTTTGGGCAGTGCAGGTTCAAGGGGCAGCTGCTTTGGGCTCCACAACAATGACTTGGCCCGGGGCAGCTGCGCCTTTTGCCCTACGTTAAAGACAGCCCTGATCACACACTTACCCAGCAAAGTGACCCATTCCAAAGCTGCAATGTCCACCCTCCCCCTGATGGCCGGTGCGTAACTCTCACGCATACTCACAAGATTTACTTTGTCCTGGCATACAATCTTCCTGGCACTGTAAACTAAATAAGTCTGTTCTGTCCTAAAAAGCCTGCTTATCGGCATTCTAAATGTAAATGCCCTTGTACTTTTAAAGGTGAGCTCAGAAATCCAGACTAATGTACTGTAAATGCTTCTTTGTTTACATTCTGCCTTTGGTAGTGAACATGGATGCATTGGTCTACCCATTGCCAAAACATATCACCAAAGAAGTTAATGCCACTGGGTTTTTTCCTTTTTTAAACGCAGTATGAAGTTACTATGCTGTTATGGTGCCCCCTGGCAGGTGACGTAGGCTCACCTGAGGCACCCAATCGAAGTAGAATTTGGTCCTCACCTGAGCTCCTGATGATGGAGGTGGACTGGGAACCCTTATGACATCCAAGCACGGGTCAAGGCAGGAGGAGACTAGTTGGGTCCAAGCACAGGTCTATTCAGGCAGCAAGGAAGAGCATTCAGGTCTGAGGAGACTGGCAGCAAGCAAGAGAATACTTGGGACAATCTGGGTCTGCAACTGGCAGGCAAGTATTGTAGCTCTCTAGCTCTTAGCTAGCTCTTGGTATGATGCAGCCCTAGCCACTTCAAAGGTTTAAATACACCTCTGATCATAGGACATGTCCAACATCATTACTGGGAACTCTAGAAGTCATGGCAGGGATTCTGTGAGTACCATTGGAAGTCCTGGCAGGAATTTTGCTTGTACCATTGGAAGTCCTGTCATGGATGCTGAGACTAGGAGCTCTGAATGTCCTGGTGGATATAGGAGGAGTTCTGCAAGTCCTAGCAGGAATTTTGAGAATGCCGTAACATGTGTTGTGGTGCATGGTAACGCATGTGCGTTAGTAAAGTCCATTGGGGTGCCATTAAGAATGAATTGGAACACGTACACCAGGTATGTCCAAAGTCCGGCCCGGGGGCCAAATGCGCCCCCCCTGTTCATTTAATATGGCCCCCCTGGGGATTTGGATATATACAGTGAGGAAAATAAGTATTTGAACACCCTGCTATTTTACAAGTTCTCCCACTTGGAAATCATGGAGGGGTCTGAAATTGTCATCGTAGGTGCATGTCCACTGTGAGAGACATAATCAAAAAAAAAAAATCCAGAAATCACAATTTATGATTTTTTCACTATTTATTTGTATGATACAGCTGCAAATAAGTATTTGAACACCTGTCTATCAGCTAGAATTCTGACCCTCAAAGACCTGTTAGTCTGCCTTTAAAATGTCCACCTCCACTCCATTTATTATCCTAAATTAGATGCACCTGTTTGAGGTCATTAGCTGCATAAAGACACCTGTCCACCCCATACAATCAGTAAGAATCCAACTACTAACATGGCCAAGACCAAAGAGCTGTCCAAAGACACTAGAGACAAAATTGTACACCTCCACAAGGCTGGAAAGGGCTACGGGGAAATTGCCAAGCAGCTTGGTGAAAAAAGGTCCACTGTTGGAGCAATCATTAGAAAATGGAAGAAGCTAAACATGACTGTCAATCTCCCTCGGACTGAGGCTCCATGCAAAATCTCACCTCGTGGGGTCTCAATGATCCTAAGAAAGGCGAGAAATCAGCCCAGGACTACACGGGAGGAGCTGGTCAATGACCTGAAAAGAGCTGGGACCACCGTTTCCAAGGTTACTGTTGGTAATGCACTAAGACGTCATGGTTTGAAATCATGCATGGCACGGAAGGTTCCCCTGCTTAAACCAGCACATGTCAAGGCCCGTCTTAAGTTTGCCAATGACCATTTGGATGATCCAGAGGAGTCATGGGAGAAAGTCATGTGGACAGATGAGACCAAAATAGAACTTTTTGGTCATAATTCCACTAACCGTGTTTGGAGGAAGAAGAATGATGAGTACCATCCCAAGAACACCATCCCTACTGTGAAGCATGGGGGTGGTAGCATCCTGCTTTGGGGGTGTTTTTCTGCACATGGGACAGGGCGACTGCACTGTATTAAGGAGAGGATGACCGGGGCCATGTATTGCGAGATTTTGGGCAACAACCTCCTTCCCTCAGTTAGAGCTTTGAAGATGGGTCGAGGCTGGGTCTTCCAACATGACAATGACCCGAAGCACACAGCCAGGATAACCAAGGAGTGGCTCTGTAAGAAGCATATCAAGGTTCTGGCTTGGCCTAGCCAGTCTCCAGACCTAAACCCAATAGAGAATCTTTGGAGGGAGCTCAAACTCCGTGTTTCTCAGCGACAGCCCAGAAACCTGACTGATCTAGAGAAGATCTGTGTGGAGGAGTGGGCCAAAATCCCTCCTCCAGTGTGTGCAAACCTGGTGAAAAACTACAAGAAACGTTTGACCTCTGTAATTGCAAACAAAGGCTACTGTACCAAATATTAACATTGATTTTCTCAGGTGTTCAAATACTTATTTGCAGCTGTATCATACAAATAAATAGTTAAAAAAATCATACATTGTGATTTCTGGATTTTTTTTTTTTGATTATGTCTCTCACAGTGGACATGCACCTACGATAACAATTTCAGACCCCTCCATGATTTCCAAGTGGGAGAACTTGCAAAATAGCAGGGTGTTCAAATACTTATTTTCATCACTGTATATTGTTTGTGGCCCCCAGGGCCACAAAAGATATATACTGTATTTATTGGCGCTACCTTGGAGGGGGCAGGACGAGCCCTGTCAGATTACATGAAGAGAATCTCCTGTTTACTCAGCAGCGTCTCTATTGGAAGTCCCGTCTCCTGGGATGCCATTGGACGACTGTTCTGTCTATTATAGAAGGCGGAACTTTGTATTAAAGAGGCCACAGGGTAAACAAGAGATTCTCCTGTTTGTAATCTGTCGGCACTCGTCCCGCCCCCCTCCCTCTGCCTTTCGAGGCTGCAGATGGGCATCATTCAGGCTGATGTCAATGGTAATGCTGCATTCATGGCACATGTGAGGCTGCATTTATGGCACATGTGAAGTTGCAATGGTAAGGCTGCATTGGTTGCAATGGTAAGGCTGCATTGGTTGCAATGGTAAGGCTGTATTCATGGCACATGTGAGGCTGCATTCATGGCACATGTGAGGCTGCATTCATGGCACATGTGAGGCTGCATTGGTTGCAATGGTGAGGTTGCAATGGTAAGGCTGCATTGGTTGCAATGGTAAGGCTGCATTCATGGCAATGGTGAGGCTGCATTCATGGCAATGGTGAGGCTGCATTCATGGCTATGGTGAGGATGCATTCATGGCAATGGTAAGCCTGTGTGTGTTATACGCCGATAAATACGGTATATCCAAATAACACGCCCAAGCTCATCCTTAGTCCCAAGCAGCGCTCTGGGATTAATTGGGGCCACAAAAGAAATATATACAGTATATCCAAATAACACGCCCAAGCTCATCTCTTCGCCACACACAGCCACAAAGGCAAGAGAATTCTTGTTGGGCAGTGTATTAGTGCTCAGACGAACACACTTAGACCGAATTTTAATGGTTCAAAGAATGTCAGGCAAAATAGTCGGCCCTCATGCATGTTCACTTAATCAAATTTGGCCCTCTTTGAAAAAAGTTTGGACACCCCTGACGTACACTGATGCAAAGGGAGCCTAAAGCCTCGTACACACGATCAGTCCATCCGATGAGAACGGACCGATGGGCCGTTTTCATCGGTTAACCGATTAAGCTGACTGATGGTCTGTCGCGCCTACACACCATCGGTTAAAAAAACGATCGTGTCAGGCCCTGTACACACGACCGGTTCATCCGATGAGAATGGTCCAACGGACCGTTTTCATCGGTCCACCGATGAAGTGGCCTGATGGTCTGATGTGTGTACACACCATCAGTTCAAAAACCGATCGGGTCAGAACGCGGTGACGTAAAACACACGACGTGCTGAAAAAAACGCAGTTCAATGCTTCCAAGCATGCGTCGACTTGATTCTGAGCATGCGCGGGTTTTGAACCGATGCTTTTGTGTACTAACCATCGGTTTGGCCCGATCTATCAGCGGTCCATCGGTTCGATTTTAAAGCAAGTTTTAAAATTTTGGTCCGAAGGACAAAAGACCGATGGGCCGTACACACGGTCGGTTTGGACCGATGAAACTGAACCTCGGTCCATTCTCATCGGTTTTGACCGGTCGTGTGTACGCGGCCTCAGAACGCGGTGACGTAAAACACAACGACGTGCTGAAAAAAATGAAGTTCAATGCTTCCAAGCATGCGTCGACTTGATTCTGAGCATGCGTGGATTTTTAACCGATGGTCATGCCTACTCACGATCGTTTTTTTTCCCATCGGTTAAATTTAAAGCAAGTTGGCTTTTTTTTAACCGATGGTTAAATAACCTATGGGGCCCACACACGATTGGTTTTGACCGATGAAAACGGTCCATCAGACCGCTGTCCTCTGGTTAACCTATCGTGTGTACGAGGACTTAACCACTTGCTTACTGGGCACATAAACCCCCTTCGTTCCCAGGCGAAATCTCAGCGTCCGGCACTGCGTCGCTTTAACTGACAATTGCACGGTCGTGCGACGTGGCTCCCAAACAAAATTGGCGTCCTTTTTTCCCCACAAATAGAGCTTTCTTTTGGTGGTATTTGATCACCTCTGCGGATTTTATTTTTTGCGCTATAAACAAAAAAAGAGCAACAATTTAAAAAAAATATATTTTTTTTTTACTTGTTGCTATAATAAATATCCCAATTTTTTTTTAAAAAACTATTTTTTTTCTCAGTTAAGGCCGATACGTATTTTTCGACGTATTTTTGTAAAAAAAAAAAAAAAATCACAATAAGCGACTGGTTTGCGCAAAAGTTATAGCGCCTACAAAATGGGGAACAGAATTATGATTTTTTTTATTATTTTTTTTTTTACTAGTAATGGCGGCGATCTGCGATTTTTATTGGGACTGGGATATTGCGGCGGACGTATCGGACACTTTTGACACAAATTTGGCGCCATTCACATTTATACGGCGATCAGTGCTATAAAAATGCACTAATTACTGTATAAATGTGACTGGCAGTGAAGGGGTTAACACTAGGGGGTGAGGAAGGGGTTAAATGTGTAGCCTGGGTGTGTTATAACTGTGTGGGGGGAGGGGGGTGACTGGGGGAGGTGACCGATGCTGTGTCTCTATGTACAAGAGACACAGATCGGTCTCCTCTCCTCTGACAGCACGTGGAGCTCTGTGTTTACACACAGAGCTCCACGTCCCTGCTGTCACCTGCCGTGTCACCGACGATCGCGTGTACCCGGCGGACATCGCGGCCGCCAGGTACACGCATCGGGTCTTCGGCGATGCGTCGGGACAGTTTTTACCCGCCGCGCGCCACCCAGTGGCGCGCGCGGGTAATGCACATAAAGGCCGTTTTTAAACGGCCACTTGGCACTTGAGAGCCGCGCTGCGGACGTATTTCGTCTATAGCGCGGATCTCAAGTGGTTAAAGTATATGTGAACCCTTTACCTTGTAAAACAACCCATTCCGATTATAATAGAAATGAAAGGCAAAACATTTGTGTGTGTGTGTGTGTGTGTATGTATATATATATATATATATATATATATATATATATATATATATACACAGCCCTCAAAATTTCCACTCGCCTACTAGCATTTGGCGAGTGGATTTAAGCTGGGGGCGAGTGATGACAGGGATGCATGACCAATCTCCCTCCAATCTGTGCCTACACTTAGAGTCCCGATGAGATTGGCGACCGAAGAGAAAAGGTGCATGCTCAGGAAAAGTAGTCGGGGAGCCGCGCACAGGCAGAGCAGTACACAGGTGCTCTCCTTACAATCCTCATTAAGCCATGGGACCTAACAGTATGACCTCTCTGAGCCTGCCCCCCTCCCCCCGACCAATGTAGCTGGAGAGCAGGGAGCAGGAAGTAATGAGTGAGGTGGAGGATTGCGAAAATTACCACTCCGGTGCAGCGCTCACTGAAAGTTGCCCTGACATGAGAGCGGCAGCCTTCCAGTTTGTGCCGTTTTCTTCTCCTTGTGCTCTATGTAGGTGTTCACCAGTTCAGCCTGAGCACTGTGAACAGACTGGTCTCAATGTGTGCTGTGCGGTGTCAGTGTGCGCTGTGCTATGGTGTCAATGGCTGTGCAGTTGTGTGGATCTCAGCGCTGGATTGTACTCCCTCCCGCTGTGCTGCAGCTCCTCTCCTCACTGCCAGCCTGAATAAAAGGGGGAAGTGGGGACATGCAAGCGTGGAGCCGCACACACAGGCTCCTGATGATGAGATGAATGTGAGAGAGAGAGAGGATGGATGGGAGTTGCAGAGGAGACAGCAAGAGAATGGGGAAGAGACCCAGTTCTAGTGCCCTGTCCCTCTGGTCTGCCCCCAGTGCCCTGTCCCTCTGGTCTGCCCCCAGTGCCCTGTCCCTCTGGTCTGCCCCCAGTGCCCTGTCCCCCTGGTCTGCCCCCAGTGCCCTGTTCCATTTCGTTAAATTTGTTGTTGGTAATATTTAATTGTGTAACTTGATTCTGCATAAAACATTTAACAGTGTCATTCTATGAGATAATCTACGAGGGCGTGTTTACAGGTACAATTAGGCGCAGGGCAGTGTATGAATTAGGTGGGGCAACTGGTGGCGAGTAACTCTTGAGGCCTGGCTAGTAGCTCAGGACTTGAACTTTTGAGCCCTGTATATATATATATATATATATATATGCCTTGTGTTTTGCCTTTTTTTTTGTTGTTGCATAGGGGGCTTGAAGAGCTAGGAGTGAAGAAGCAGCAGTACACTGATCTTCTCAGTTAATGGTTGTTTAGGGGGAAAGCAGGGTGTACTCCCAGTACAGCCAGAAAACAGAAAAGCCGTAAATCAGGAGGTCTGGTAGGAACACCACGTATTTCACACAAATGAAGCAATACAAAGAGAACGGGATCCTTTTTAACACAACTACATGGTACAGCAGGCACATATCAAGGATATAAAATGTTGTAATAAATTCTTTATAAGCAATATGTCTGTAGACCAAGACTGAGGAATTTAAGAAGGTTCTAGGAATCCTTCTACACAAGACTTCTGCTTTTCACAATTGGCTCTCTGATATCACATGGGGTGGGGGATGGGTAGGGCTTGGCTAAATTTGTGTAGAGGCTGCCTCTTTCAGCAATTTGTAATTTGTTTGTTCAGTGGATATATGAGTGCATTGAAGCACAGAATCCATCATTCACGGCTTCTGGCAATAAAGGCATCGAATCAAATGGGTGTGTGGAGCAGATGGTGCTTTGTTGTTCTTAGCCTTGGACTACAGAAATATTGCTGTCTATACTACGCACCATGCTGCTTCACTTTACAAATCTTTTTTGTTAGTGGTAGTCAAATCGTCTGGGACTTTCGGTTTCCGGTCATGTGAGTCTGCAGGCTAGGTAGTACCAGGTACCAAGACTTGTCCATCAGAAAACAATAATGGGGATTTTTTTGTTTTATACATTTTCCTTTCTAAATCTGTACGTCTAAATTGCACTATTCAGAGTATCCTTACTCCTGATTATTTACATCCCTTTAAGGAAAAATGTCAGGTTGTAAATATGGGATACAACTTCTGCCATGTAAGGTGGAAAGTGTTTGCCAGGAAAGTGTTTGGCCGTCTCAATGAACCTGCTGTAACAGTTCAAAGAACTCAAAATCTGAGATTAGGAGGTGTGAGAATTCCGGTTAAAGTGCATTTCCACATTTGCAGCAAAATTGGGATAACACCTACCTTTACATTTGTGACAAATCCCTATTCGCATAGCATAACTTAAAAAAAAATCAGCTTATCTTTGTTAGATGCTCTATTACTGACCATCTAGCAAGGACAAATCTTATATTGTTCTCTTTGTTTATGAGGAGGCTGGGCAGCTGTTATTGCCATAATTAACCCTGTCTGTACTATTCAGGCAGATCCTCATTTATCAATTATAACTAGAATTGAACACTACCGGTTAAAGGTGTAGAGGCTGGCCTTCTTGCATTCTATGGGCCAGATTCAGGTAGGGCGGCTTAATTATGACCCGGCGTAGCGTATCGTCTTTACGCTACGCCGCCATAAGTCAGAGAGGCAAGTTCTGTATTCACAAAGCACTTGCCTCCTAAGTTACGGCAGCGTAGCGTAAATGGGCCGGCCTAGGCGCGCCTAATTCAAATGTGGAACAGGGGGGCGTGTTTTATGTTGATGACTGGTGACCCGACGTGATTGAAGTTTTTTATGAACGGCGCATGTGCCGTTCGTGAAAGAATCCCAGTGCGCATGCGTCGGATAGAATGCCTAAGATACGTCAAACACTGCCTACGACGTGACGTAACTTACGCACAGCCCTATTCGCGTACGACTTGCGCAAACGACGTAAAAAGATGGGCCTGTTCCGACTTTCTATACCTTGCATGGGCTGCGCCACCTAGGGAGCAGCTTTATCTTTACGCCGGCGTATCTCTTACGTAAACGGCGTAACTAATTGCGACGGGCGCACGTACGTTCGTGAATCGGCGTATCTTGCTCATTTGCATATTCTACGCTGAAATCGACGGAAGCGCCACCTAGCGGCCAGCGTAAATATGCACCCTAAGATACAACGGCGTAAGAGACTTACGCCGCTCGTATCTTAACCTAATTTAAGCGTAGCTGATTTCCAGAATACGCTTAAATTTATGACGGCGTAGATTCAGAGTTACGACGGCGTATCTACTGATACGCCGGCGTAACTCTTTGTGAAATCTAGCTATATGTCATTAAAGTGGATGTAAACCCAAATTTTTTTTATTTTTTTTTGATGTCACAATGTAGAGTATAAGATTTCCTATCATCTGTGCCCAGTCTTGCCACACAGAGTTAATCCAGCTCTCGTCTTTTATTGTTCAGTGAAATAAAACGGACTTACAGAGAAAAACCTTAGTCCATTCCGCCCCCTTGCTGTGAGTGACAGGTTATATACATATCTCATGCACTAACCTGAGACGGGCATTATTTTTTAATTCCCACCCCCACTCCTTTTCTGAAGTCATGTGGTTACTTTTCTGGATTTTGACTGGATGTTGGTGATCATAGCAGAATTTAGTGAAATGAATACACAGGAAAAAAATGCATGTTGACAAGGAGTGTAGAGGAGGGCGGGGAGTCTACTGACATCACCCACAGAGCTCCAGACAACAGACCCACCCACAGAATCTGCAGTTTTTCAGTTCTTATAACAGACAGAGGGGAGACATTTGACAGGTAAGGATACATGCAGGAGGCATTTATATCCTTATAGATCAGCACTATGGCCGTAGTTTAGAAAGATGAGAGTATATCCATAGAGTTGAAAGATATGACTTTTGGTGTGATTCATAATGTTAGTTACTGTGAATTTGAACAAGAGTTAGGGGATGACTGGGGATGGGAAATTACGAGTATTTACTAGATTTCAGTTAGGTTGGTTTACAGAAACTTGTGTTTTTTTTTTATTGTATTCTTTATCTCTGGCTAATACGGTATTATTAGTAAGAGTATACTACTTAATATGTCATTGTGTAATGCAATATAATGACTTTTTGTTGTATTATATCGAATGTACCGTCTATATTTTGAAAATAAACTTAAATGAGAGAAAAAAAAAAGAAAAAGAAAGATGAGATAGGGTTTACATCCACTTTAAGGACAGACTTGGGACAGACTCACTCTGACAAAAAGTCTTGCAGTCAGCCATGACACGTTCTCTTGAGAAACATAGAAAGGATAAGAAATATTTAAAAAAGAAATGTAAGTATGGTTTGGGGATGGGGATACACAGCACACACATAGAGGGGCTTCCTCAAATTTAACTGCAAGTTGGGAAATATGATATAAGGTTGCTATTAATTCTAGGGTATCAGAAGAAAGCAGTAGAACCTGAGGTGTGACAATACAGAGAAAAACGAATTGAGCACCAAATTAAAAGTTGAGGAAGACGCTATGGATTTTTTATTTTATTTGTGGTGTAACAAATGAAGGCAATAAAGGAATTTGTTATCCCACCAATTGTACATTTTAATCCAATATTTCCCGGACTTTAAGTTGTCTCTCTACTTGTTTCTCTGTTATCAAGGTGGATGTTTTGAGGCTTTCATTGGGATATTGGGTTCATTATCTAGTGAGATTCTGATCTGGAACAAGCATGCAGCTATAAAGTGTCAGGACACCAAGCGTCTATTTTATATATATAAAAAAATGTATAGCCATTCGTGCATTGAACGTTCATGTACAGCAGGGGTGCCCAACCTTTTGAAGAGCGAGGGCCACCTAAGCGACTTGGTAAACGGGCGCGGGCCACAGTGAGCGGAGCGAGTGGATTGCAGCCCACTCTATTCTATAGAGCCCACCCATTTTTTTTTTTTTGCTGATCGGATTGGAGGTAGGCATTTGTAAACAGACACAAGCCCATTTACATCTGCTACTCCTTAGAGGTAAATGGAGGGTCTAATTGGGTCGGACTGTCAAAGGGGCCTAAGGCTCAGTGCAGGTAACCCACAGATGCACTGCTCTGCACCTGCGGATCAGTTTTTAAAGCAGCCCAGTAACCACTGCAGAACAGATATGCCCATATATACACTGATTTTAGTAATAAACTTACCTTTAATAACCGTATTCTATTCTATTCCATCCCAGAGCAGGAGGTCGTGGGCCACATCAGAGGGCTCCGCGGGCCACATGTGGCCCCCGGGCCACTGGTTGGGCACCCCTGATGTGCAGTATTGTGTAAATGAGGCAAAATTTAATGTTCTTTGGGCTATTTCATCTGCCTATAAAAAAAACAAAAACAAAAAAAACAAACAAACAAATGTTCTTTTTATTATAGGTAGAAGTAAAGTACCACTAAATGGTCACTAGTTGGAGCTGAGTAACATAGGAAATACATAGGTGTTTGAAACGAGATACAATGCAACATTCACAAAGTGAATGACGGAGAAAATTAGAAATGAATGGTTACATTTATTCTGTAACTCCCTCTAGTGTTCTGTAGCATTTTTACACGGTATCTCTTGTTATGCAATCATTTGGCCATTATGTAATATTTTACTACTGTTCATGATAAAAGAACATTTGTTCAAAAGAGAATATAGCCTAAAGCACATACGGTACATTTTTGCCCAGTGTGCTTGGAATAATTGTACATGCAGATTTGCTATTTTTTTAATAATTGGAAACGCTGTGCACGTGTGCACATGCCTGTTCCAAGTCACTAACTCACCATGTGGCGTAGCAAGGATAAGAATGACGGCACGTCAATCGATTACCTTAACAATCATGAAAAAAAAAATAGCAAACATGTCTATAGTCCCCTGCTCTGTGCAATGGAATTGCACAGAGCGGCCGCAAAACTTCCTTTTCCCCTGCCAGCACTCCTCCTCTCTGTTCAGTGCCCCCATGGAAAGCCGCTTTCCATAGGGGCACTTGTGCGTGCTCACCCAGAAGCCCCACTGTCTGTGTCTCGCCCCCGCTCTCTTCACTGGCTTTGATTGACAGCACCTGGGAGCCAATGGCTCCCGGTGCTGCAGAAAAGCCTGAAAGACTGGAAGTGAGGTGAGAGAAGAGCTGTAAACATGCACAGTGCTGGATCGAAGGAGGGCTCACATAGGTAAAAAGAGGTGGGCGGGGGGTGAGGGGGGATGCTGATGCCTAAACATGTTTTATCCTAATGCAAGGAATGCATAAAGGTGAAACATATCCAGGCTTTAGAACCACTTTAAAAATAAACCTTCAGTAACAGATCAACAATGGCAGTTCCGATATTTTAGGATCCTTTTAACTGCTGTTTTCTGGGAGCGTTGTATTTATTAATGAGTGATAATTACCGGTATATAAAAATCTAGATTAAGGCATGATGGCCAAGAGGCTGCTCCCGTCCAAAAGCACTCTAGAAGCCCTGCTTGTATTCATGAGAAAATATGATCCTCAGTTAAAATTATTTGAGTTGACTGAATGCAGACTTGTTTTGTTTTTTTCTGCATAGTTTTTCAGTCTGAGCCCCATAGAATTTGGTTTCTAAAATATTTAGTTGTGTATATTGGTATCATCACCCAGAAGGCTCCGGTTATAGCTTTGCACTCCTCTATGTGAGGTTTTCTCTAGAATAATGGTTTTCTTTCAATCTTCTTTTTATTGTTTTTTTTTAGCAAAGCAAGAGTATACAGAAACCTAGGAGGCATTCCTCTGGTTTAAATCAGTCGATACATAAGTAACAGTATTATCTTCATAACAATTCATATAATAAAAGTAAAAACAAAAAGTAAAGGGGAAGTGGATCTCTTTTGGGGGAAGAAAAGAGGCTCATAATATGTTACATTATCTCTCTTCCTATACTTGTTCCTTCCCTGCTACCCCAAATCTACTTTGTTGATCCGCTCCCCTAATACCATTTTGCCCTCCTTCCCTTTCGCCACCTGTCCGACGGGAGATCCATATCCCGTCGGGCTTGGGGCACCTAATCTGTTCCTCCTGCCTTACCTCCCCTATAACCCCCCCCCCAAACTAAACAAAACAAACACCAAAAAAAGAAAAAAAAAAAAAAAAGGAAAAAGAGACAAAAAATACAAAAAGAAGAAAAAGCTCATAATTCCTCCCCCCATCAGGTCCCCCCCCCCCCGTCCACCCCTCCCTCAATCCGCGTCCATCAAGGCCTTTCCCTCCTCCGAATATCTAAATGTGTTCCACTCTGCCCATATTTCTAAATATACCTTCCGTTTTTGCCTTGAGGTCCAAACCAAATCCTCCATTCTATTCAGATTTTCAACTCTATTAAGCCACATCCTTATAGTTGGAGGGGATGTCTGCTTCCACGTCCCTGGTATACATGCTCGGGCAGCATTTAAAAGATGGCAGGTCATTGTTCTCTTATATTGTCTCGCTGGCATCTCTGTATCTTGCAACAGATAAAAAGACCATTCGTCTGGTAGCTGCGTCCCACTAAATCTCTGTGTTATTTCCCGGACCCTACCCCAATAGTTTAAAATCTTAGGGCAGGCCCAGAAAATATGCATTAGGGTTCCTCCCCTCTTCCCACACCTCCAGCATCTATCTACCATGTCTGGATAGCACTTGTTCAATACCTCCGGTGTCCGGTACCACTGTGACAGGACTTTGTAATTCATCTCTTGTGTCTTTACACACATAGATGTTTCAAAAATATTCGGAATTATTTTGTTCTTTTGTTCATCTGTAAAAGGTCTCCCCAGTTCACGCTCCCATTTATGGAAGAAGGGTATCTGAAACTCCTCTGTTGGGGTGTTCGGTAACTCTCTAATTCTCGATAAAGAGTGCCGTAGGGTCCCTCCCCCGCTGCAGTACCTCTCAAACCTTGTCAAAGTTTGTGCGTAACTAGCTGGGGATTTCAAGGTGTTAAAATAATGTTGTAATTGTAAAGACCGCCAAAAATCAAGTTGATAGGGTAGCTCACCTGATATCATCTCCTGTCGAGTAGTCCAGGCCCCCTCCTTCAGGAAGTGCGAAGCCTGGAACCACCCCTGCTCTATTAATTTACTAAATGGTCCTTTCATCCAGCCTGGTTTAAACTGTGGGTTTCCCAGGATTGGGAATAGTGGTGAATCATCCGTTGATAGTATCCCTCTGGCAAATAACTTATGAGCCACCCGGAGAGTAGGACCTATCAACGGATGTTTCTTAACGTCACTTGGGAGCTCCCGGTAGCACCATGCCGCCCTCTGCAGTATGCAGTCGCACTGATCTTGCTCCAACCCTGACCATAATTTGTCTCCTGCATGTCTGCTCCAATCAACAAGTTGACATAGTAACGCTGCCTGGTAATATCTATAGATATCTGGGACCGCTATTCCTCCATCCCGTTTGGCCAGTGACATTACCCGAGCCTTAATTCTTGGGCGTTTATTCGCCCAAATAAATCTATTGATAAGGGACTGTGTTTGCTTAAAAAAGGATTTCGGTATTGCAATCGGAAGGGTCTGGAAGAGGTACAGATACTTGGGCAACACACTCATTTTGACGATGCTAGATCGTCCAAAGAATAATGGTTTTATAAATAGAACCCTATACCAAAAAAGTTGGGACGCTGTGTAAAATCTACACGAAAACAGAATGCATTGATTTGCGAATCTCATAAACCAATATTTTATTCACAGTAGACAATCAAAAACATTTTTGAACAGTTCTGAATTTGTAAAAAAAATTGTGAACGCAGCTTTTTAGGGATTGGTGACTATTCTGAATAAAATAAGTGTTATGAGATTTTCAAATCATTGCTTTCTGTTTCTATGTATATTTTAAACAAAGTTCCAACTTCTTTTGAAATTGGGGTTGTAATTGTATTTGACACTGTGAGTTGATTTTTAGTTTAAAATAAAATGTGAGTAGTTAGGTTTGCATACCAGTATCCCTACAGAATAATTTTTATCTTGCATTATATTTTTAACACTCATATTAGAGCACCACATGAAGAAAACATAAGGCCTTTTGGTGTCCCTTTAAATTTCAGTGGTTTATAGCTCTGTGTTTCATTTAATACGCTCTGATAAAAAAAATAGAAGGAAATTATTTCTCCATGGCGGAAAGACTCTGTAACAAATTGAACAAGCCCCTCAGAGTCTTAAATCTTTATTAAATTGTAGCTAATTGTATTATTGACAAGTAAGCTGACAGGCTTATTGTCCCCTGATGGCATTCATTGGTTCATTTACTGCATCTACAAGTCCGCCAAAGGCTGTGTGTTTTATGAATCAATTTAACTGGGATGGTATTTTTTTTTTTATTTCAAGCCTTGCTGATGGGCAAGATAATACAATCTGATTCATACTTTACAGAACTGGGATAGTCATGAAAAATACATTGAGGTTTTCAGATTTTTGTACTTTGGTCCCTTATAATATTCCTCATCTGCTACATAAAAAAATTAAGTTCACCACCTTTAAAAAAATAAATGAAATGCACATCTTTTTACAAGTAAAAAAATGTACATTTATTTTATTGGGAGCCTGGAAAGCATTGCACTCACAACCAGCAGATCGTGGGTGCAATGCAGGGCTCTTGCAGACTCTTAGGTGGATTCAGAAAGAGTTAGGCCGGCGTATCAGTAGATACGCCGACCTAACTCGGAATCTGCACCGTCCTAAGTTTAAGTGTATTCTCAAACTGAGATACACTTAAACCTATCTAAGATACGACGGCTTGCGCCGTCGTATCTTGGGGTGCAATATTTAGTCTGGCCGCTAGGTGGCGCTTCCGTTGAGTTTGGCGTAGAATATGTAAATGCATAGATACGCCGATTCACGAACGTACGTCCGCCCGTCGCAGTAAAGATACGCCGTTTACGTAAGGCATTTTCAGGCGTAAAGTTATTCCATCAAATAGTTGGACTAAGTATGGCCGTCGTTCCCGCGTCGAAATGTGAAAATTTTAAGTTGTTTGCGTAAGTCGTCCGTGAATAGGGCTGGACGTAATTTACGTCCACGTCTAAACCAATACGTCCTTGCGGCGTACTTTGCCGCAATGCACACTGGGATATGTACACGGACGGCGCATGCACCGTTCGTAAAAAACGTCAATCACGTCAGGTCACCCCCCATTAGCATAAAACACGCCCCCTCAGCCTAATTTGAATTAGGCGCGCTTACGCCGGCCACATTTACGCTACGCCGCCGTAAGTTAGGAGGCAAGTACTTTGTGAATACAGTACTTGCCTATCTAACTTAAGGCGGCGTAGTGTAAATACGCTACGCTACGCCGCCGCAAAGATGCGCGCCCCTACCTGAATCCAGCTATCTGTGTGTAAGCTGTCTTGACCATACAATGTATGGCCAAGCAGTTACCCATTAACAGGAAGCGTCAATGAACTACCACATTGCTCAAACACTTTGAACAAAAAAGGTAATTCTGCTGCTCACTATGTTGGTGCCCGATGAGCAGGTATCTTCCTGTGTGACTAAGATTTGCCCCAACGTGTTTCATTAATGTAACCTTATCAAGGGTCAGTAATCAAGAAAACAACTAACCTGTTTACATCTTCTCCTGATGTAGCTGGTGGGTTTTATTCTGTTTTTTTTTTTTTTCAGCTAGAATAAAACTGGAAGACAGAACGTACAGGGATAGTGTAGTAATAACATTAATCCAATATACAATAAAGATGAAATGCATTCACAAAAGGAAAGTTTCAGACTTGCTCATCTGTGGCCCAGAATTGTTTCCCCGTTATCCAGTCCAGGGGGACTCTCCAGCCGTGGCCAGCATCAGGAGTTGGAGCCGAAAGCTGTCCAGGATGCTACTATCGGCTCAGTTAAACCCGCTGATGCAGTGTGCAAAGCTGCAAAGTGAGTCCCTCTAGACTGGATAGCGGGAACAACTCTGGGCCACAGATGAGCAAGCTGACACTTTCCTTTTGTGAGTGCATTTTATCTTTACTTTGTATTGGACTAAAGTTATTAACACACTATCAGTGCACTCGTTGCTTGGTTGTTTTGCTTCCAGATAATTGGCGGGTTTTCCCAGACCATTTTTATTAAGAGCAGCAAGATGGTTGCAATATCCCAATTGGATTTATCCCTATCAGATCTATGTCTATTTAGGCTCTGGAAATGTTATGTTTTTTAGGGTACAGCTATGATTTTATTTATTGATAATGTAACTGAATTCTCTTTGCTTTTCAGTACAAACTTGTAAAAGAAGCTCTTCATGAACGTGCCAACCTGCTGGAGATTGCTCCTCATTTATCTGCCCCTCTGCCTATTATGCTGCCTGTATACAAGTAAGAAATTGAGCATTTCAAATTTGTTTTTAAAGGGAGAGTCTGTAGAAGAATGTTCAGTTTTGAGTGAGTGCTGGTGAATGCATAACCTGCCAGATCTATATAACATATAGAATTAAAGTGTTTGTTACCCTAAAAATAAAAAATAAATAAAAAAATGGATCCTGCTCCTTTTTAAAGCATGTTATATAGCACAGTGCTTGTGCTGTGTAATTTTGGCCCCCTATAACACCTGAAAGATCTGGCTGATCCTGCCTGGTTCTGCCCTCCCCCCTGTAAACTGACCACGGTTTATCATGGCTGCTGAGCCCTGACACCATGGTCAGTTTATGTGCCTCTGTCAGCCACAGCCCTGCTCTCTATCCCCTCTGTCATCCTCCCTCCCTGCCAGTCAGCTCTTACCAATCCCACCCCCCGCCCGCCTCCCCCTCCTGCTGCTGAAATACCTTTATAAACTACACACAATCCCCCCTGTTATAAATCCTCCTATGCTGCAATGTATGTTCTTTGTAAAAAGAATGCCTTTTCTACCTTCACAGCGCCGATTGACGGTCACGTGACTCCTCGAGGCTCCCCTCTTCCCCAGCTGACATCTCGACTCTCTCCTCCTCTCCTCCCGACTGACGTCAGCTGGGGAATTTCGGCCGCTCTAGCTGTCAGATCAGGAGAGGGAGCCTCGGAGTCACTTGACCACTGATCGGCGCTGTGAATTCAGGTAGAAATAGGCATCATTTTTACAAAGAACATGCACAGCAGTATAGGAGGCTTTATAATAGATGGGGTTGTGTATAGTTTATATAAAGTGGCTTAAAAACCACTTTAACTTTCTTCAAGATTCCCAGACTGATCCTCATCACTGTGGCTAAAAACGCTTAGGCGCGTCATACACAGGGTTGCCAACTTTCAGTAAATTTACAAACAGTTTGTAAGATCTGTAATTTTTTCATCTGTCCATAAATGTCCATTATGGACGTGTAGTCTGTATGTCAATAATGGACATTTATGGACAGATGCAAAAATTACAGATTTTATAGACTGTTTGTAAATTTTCTGACGATTGGCAACCCTGGTGTGAATGGTGTGGTGTGAATGAACAAATTCCTCTGCTGGGCTGTTGTATTTTGACAGCCACCAGTGGCGGCTGTCAGACTATCGAAACAGTGCTTGCAGCTTATTGGATGCAGTCACTGTTTGGTCGACAATTTTTGTCCCAGCCCCCTTAAAAAAAGTTGAGCCATCTCGAGCAGGCAAGGCCACCCTTGGTTAGAATTTTAGCTAATTCAGAGAAATCACTAAAAATACTTTTGCTGCGCTAAACAAATAATTATGGTGCATCGATTAGTGAAATACCAAAGATCTTATTTAACATTAAATCATTACAAAACCTATAAACGGGAAACCATTTCCTCTTGTAACTCAGTCCATGGGATGATCCCACTCCTCACTGAGAAATCAAATTAATTAGTGCATCCTCTACCAGTGTCATAAACCGTCACAAAAAATGAATGTATGGAGACTTACCAGAGTACTGCATCAGTGGAAGCTCCCTGGCACACAACTTGATAGTAGATCAAATGCAAAGCCACCCAAAGATGTCATATTATTCTCACATTAAGGGTTGAGGGCATCCCCAAGGCTGGTTGCCACTCAAAAAAAATTCATAAAAGAGACCAATGCGCCACATAGTGTGAACCATATACCACAATTTTATTAAAAACTAGAAACTGCACTTGCATAGAAAAAAGCCAGATACAGAGCTGTATAATCACATCAACATGAAGTACACATCCAGGTCATGATGACGTCACTTGCGCATCCTTGCCCTGACCGGTTTCATCAAATATGACATTCTCAAAGGACAATTCTGAGGAATTGTCTGAAATTCAAACTGTGTATGACCAACGTTAGAGTTAGTGTACTTGCACTTATCGTTTAACGTTTATTTATTTATTTTGCTCTATAAACAAAAATAGAGCGACAATTTTGATAAACATGCAATATTTTTTACCTTTTGCTATAATAAATATCCCCCAAAAATATATAAAAAAAATCGTTTTTTTCCTTAATTTAGGCCGATACGTATTCTACCTATTTTTGGTATAAAAAAAATCGCAATAAGCATTTTTGTTTGGTTTGTGCAAAATTTCTAGCATTTACAAAATCAGGGATAGTTTTATTGCATTTTTATCTTTTTTTTTTTTACTACTAATGGCGGTGATGAGCGTTTTTTTTTTTTTTTCGTGACTGCGACATTATGGCGGACACTTCGAACAATTTTGACACATTTTTG
Organism: Rana temporaria; assembly: GCF_905171775.1. NCBI lineage: Eukaryota > Metazoa > Chordata > Amphibia > Anura > Ranidae > Rana > Rana temporaria. The sequence continues at coordinate 183,772,281 of NC_053494.1, read as the reverse complement.
GGACCATTATAATTTTCACAGCAAAAAATGCTATAAAAATGCATTGTTTACTGTGAAAATTACAATTGCAGTTTGGGAGTTAACCACTAGGTGGCGCTGAAGGGGTTAAGTGTGACCTCATATGTGTTTCTAACTGTAGGGGGCGGGGCTGGACGTGTGACGTCATTGATCGCCTTTCCCTATATCAGGGAACAGACGATCAATGACAGCGCCACAGTGAAAAACGGGGAAGCTGTGTTTACACACACCTCTCCCCGTTCTTCAGCTCCGGGGACCGACCGCTGGACTCCGGTGGCCATCGGGTGCGCCGGTCCTGCGGCCGCGGTCACGGAGCTTCGGACCGGGTCGCGGGCGTGCGCCCGCGACCCATAGCTGGGCACTTAAAGAGGACGTACAGGTACGTGCTTTTGCCTAGCCATGCCATTCTGCCGACATATATGTGCAGGAGGCGGTCCTTAAGTGGTTAAGAGGCTCCATCCCTGGACTTGGTAAAAAGGAACTGAACACTTTAACTTAACCCAACAGGTCATGTTTTCAGGATTTCCCTCAGATAAAACAGCTGTCGTAATTGCTAAGGCAGTGAAACTGATCAAAGCAACTGCGCAAAATAATGGAAAGCCTGAAAACATGACCTGTTGGGGTGCCTTGAGGACTGGAGTTGAGAAACACTGATCTACAGTATGGGATCTAAGGCACTGTTGCCTCTTACTGCTAGTCTCAGAAGATTTGGAGTGAGATTTGGTGACGTCACTACTATATGGCTTACTGTTCTCTGTTCTCTACAGGGGGCCTTGAGGTTTCTTCAGAGGTGCCTTGGCAAAATGCCTAAAAATTGCCCAAAAATTTGCAAGACTAGTGATGTCATTAGCGTTTATAAGAAGGGTGTTGATCACCTACACCGCATCCTTGTCTGACTCTCCCCTGCCACTCTCCGTCAGCACTGGGGTCACATTAGCTGAGTAATGGAGAGAAACTCAGGGAGAGGAGAAACACTGGAATACTAGTCAGTACTTGTGTGGAAAAGTGTATGTTTAGTGTCCTACGTGTGTAAAAACAAATGGAATCATTTTTATTTTTTTATTTTAGAATGGTGTGCCTTGAAAAAAACGTATTCTCCCTTCAAAACACATTAAAGCGGAGGTTCCCCCTAAAACAATTATATACCATCCCATCCAGCATACTTGCGTCAGCTACATTTCATTTTCTTTTCATCCTCCCGCGGGGAATAGGCGTTCCTATCAAGAGGCGTAGATGATTGACGTGCGGAAAAGGCGCATTACGCGTTCCGAAAATAGCCGATCTGGGACACAGCGCTATACGGCGCCTGCGCACAGACTAGGAGCTGCCTGCGCAGGCGCCGTATATAGCCGAGTCTCAGATCGGCTATTTTCGGAACGCGTGACGCTCCTTTTCCGCACGTCAATCATCTGCGCCTCTTCATAGGAACGCCTATTCCCCGCGGGAGGATGAAAAGAAAATGAACGATTAAACGGTAAGTACAGCGAAAAAAAAAAAAAAACATACTGTAGCTGACGCAAGTATGCTGGATGGGATGGTATATAATTGTTTTAGGGTGAACCTCCACTTTAATATGTAAGTCCATTTGGTTCCCATGGAATATTGGTTATGACGGCTCTTGCTGCCATAACAACCAACCGTCCCCATCTTGGGTATTGCAGAAGGTAGAACCAAAAAATGACTGTGATTGGTCGCTACTTTTAAATGATAAAAGATTAACGTATTATTTATTTAATGTATGTGCCATTGTTCTTTGTTTTGAATTAGGTGGTGGCAGTTACCGTACTACTGGGTTGGCATCAAGGCCTATGATCTTGTAGCTGGCAGCCAGTGCCTAAAAAGCAGTTATGTTCTCAGTAAATCCAAAGCCTTAGAATTGTTTCCAATGCTTCGAAAAGACAAACTTGTGGGGGCCATTGTCTACTATGATGGTATGTATCTGATGTATCATTCTTTTAATTTCGTGTTTTAAACAGATTAATGCTTATCTGATCAAAAAACAAATACAAATGTGTATTACAAAGGTCTTATATTTATATGTTGTGGCGAAAATTGTTTTATTTTTTTAGCCTTTTTTTCCCCTTATCTTCACCTGGTGGTCCTACTAATAATACACCACCTGGCCTAGGGTGGCTCACTTACTCAACTGTATCTATAGAAAAGCAATGTTTGTCACTCGGCTGTTATCCATATCTGAACAACAAACACATCTTCCTTCCTTCATCTCCAATACATAGAGGGCCAGGAAATAGTAGTTCACAGAAGATGGCTTGGAAGGAAGATAACACTGTTTGAGATTTCAGCTACATTTGCAGAAAGCTAAGCATACTGACTATAATAATAACATATATCAGAATTATTCCTTAGGTACATTTTATTGCCCTCTCAGCCATTAGGGTGTGGTCCCAGAACCTCAGTATAGCACAAAAGGACTACTATGTTCAACAAGTTTGGTCACAATATAGGAGGCTCAGAATGGGCCCAAACATTTATTCCTATACAAAATTATAAATAGAATACAAATACAGTGAACCTCGTTTTAAGAGGGCCTGAGGTACGGGGGCGCAGGAGCCGAGAAAAGCCGAACATTGGCCTGCAGTACCTCATTTGGCCTGAGGTACGGGGGGCGCAGGAAACTAGCCGAAGTGTCCTCGGACCTTTTCTGCAGTTTTTGATGCTCTTTGTCAACCCCCACTTCTGGCCGCATTCGGTATTGCATCCCATTGAAGTCAATGCGGAACTAATTATTTTTGTTTCCCATGACTTCAATGGGAAAACTCGCTTTGATATGCGAGTACTTTGGATTATGAGCATACTCCTGGAACGAATTATGCTCTTTATCCGAGGTTCAACTGTATTACAAAGTTCATTAGAAATCCACAACATGGCAATGTTGTCATTATAACCTCACCACTGGTTTGGACCACCCATCAGTGCTGTATTATGGCCTAGGCCGACAAGGCCCAGGCCTAGGGCGGCACTTTGCAGGGGGCGGCAAAAAAGCCTGTCCCCCTGTCCTAATCCCATCCTGTCCCCCTATCCTCATCCCATCCTTTCCTTCTTTCCTCATCCCATCCTGTCCCTCTGTCCTCATCCCATCCTATCCCTTTGTCCTCATCCCATCCTGTCCCTCTGTCCTCATCCCACCCTGTTCCTCTGTCCTCATCCCACCCTGTCCCTCTGTCCTCATCCCACCCTGTCCCTCTGTCCTCATCCCACCCTGTCCCTCTGTCCTCATCCCACCCTGTCCCTCTGTCCTCATTCCATCCTGTCCCTCTGTCCTCATCCCACCCTGTCCCTCTGTCCTCATCCCACCCTGTCCCTCTGTCCTCATCCCATCCTTCCCCCCTTGTCGTCTTCATCCCACCCTGTCCCTCTGTCCTCATCCCACAGCATCCCTCTGTCCTCCTCCCATGAAAATGACAGAGCGGGTCTTAAAAAGGAAGGGGCGTAGTCTTGACAGGAGGGGGTGCGTCATATATAAAGTAGGGGGTGTGCGAGTTTCGTCAGGCCTAGGGCAGCACAAAACCTAAATACACCCCTGCCACCCATACAATGCTACCTATAGATAACCTTTGGATCTACAATAATAAGCTGGAAAACACACTGGTCCCAGGAGACAGCGGGGACCAGTAATGATGGACCGCGCGACTCCCACATGCGCAGTAGGGAACCAGGCAGTGAAGCCGCAACGCTTCACTTCCTGATTCCTTCACCGAGGATGGCGGCGGGGGCAGCCGAGAGATGAGCGATTGCTCGGTTTGAGCAATGAGGCGATGCGCTGGCAGGAGGAAGCAAAATCTCCTGCAAGCAGCATCTTTGGAGCGGTGAGAGGAGCGGTGTGTATACTGCTCCTTCACCACTCCTTCCCATTGAAAATAATAGGACACCGCGGTAATACCGCCGGCAATGCGCCTCTGCAGAGGCGCATTGCCGGCGGCATTAACCTCTCTTCGGCCGCTAGCGGGGGTTAAACCTGCACCGCTAGCGGCTAAATACCGCTGCAATTCCGACGGTATATCGGCACTATTTCGCCATTGCACATCCTGCCCCAGTGTGAAAGGGGCCTTACTGAAAATGTTCTTAGCCTGAATAATGAAAACTATTGCAACCACAGCATCTAAGGCCCACAAAGCTGCAATATAATATTTTTTATGTTTTTTTATTTTTTTTGCTTTGTGTTTTTTTTTTTTTTTGCTTTGTGTTTTTGTTTTGTCATTCTGGAATGCTTAATTTTCAATTTTGGGTGATTTTATGTTACAAACGCAAGTGTTGCTTTTTTTTAGTTATTTTTTTGAGGTATTATTTCAATGGAGATGGAATTTTTTTTCTTTTCTTGATTGATGGCCAATTCTGCTGTATTCTGGTTTCCTTGTGAGAATGTCTTTGGACAGATTGGTATTTCTGTGGATGGCCTGTGCTTTGACACCGCAGCAATGAACTTGATTTTCTTATAGGGAAGCAATTGTAAAATAAGTTAAATGCTTCCCTTCAAACACGGTGTGCAGGTTATAGATTTTAGCACCTTCTTTATAATCTGCCTTTGCGAATTGTAACCTATGAATCACACCTTGGTGAGACTCCCATCCAATGATTTAGAATTCTAGCAATGACTCTGGGCAAAGCCTACAGGGTCCAGGAAGATTAAGAAATACATTTTTAACAAATGAGGAACATCAAGAACAGATCATTGAAGACAAAAGCTATAATCATTCTCCTGGGCAAAACTATGCAAAGATTATTGTACCCAAAAGAATACTGTTCTCGAAAAGCGAGATGTCAAATGAAAGTTTCATAAAGACGATAAAATATGGTTTAAATTGCCATGTTTACCTGGCAGAGCTTGTTAACTTTGAAGTTCTATTTAAAGGGGTTGTGCAAGCTAAATATGGTAAGTTGGTTGTAGGGGCTAAACTCAATTTTCTTTAGAAGAATAAAACATCTACCGGTATTTGTTACATGTCAGGCATAAAACCAGTAAACATAAAAATATTACAACTATGAAGTACTGTAAGCAATCATTAGATGGGTGTCTGTTTATTATTTTTAGCCACCCTACTACTGCCACATTGTAAAAAAGATGGTGAATAGCGTTTATAAGTGGAGCTACTGAAAATACGCAAGTTGCCAGTACACCCGTTGGATGCCTGTGGTTATTGGAGAGCACACAATAAACGGATCCAATCAGAGTGGCTCTGTGCCTTGTGATTGCTGTAATGGCCAATTATAGTGATCACAAATGTAAACGCTGCCTGAGCCCACCTCTTCTCTAACAACCGCTGATCACTGAAGCAGATTGTTCTGCTGGAGAGAGATGAGGGGAAAGCCAGGCTGCTGCCCCAGTAAAGTATATTATTAATATTATCATTATTATTACAAATTAATAAGTGAAGTTAAACCTTGATCAATAGCGGTCAGACCATAGATTTACCCAGTGATTTCTGAGCCACCCCCTCCATATGCCTGTACATGTTTGAATATGACACCCCCTATATAACCCCCCCCCCCACACACACACACACACACACACACACACACACTTCCTGTATATTTGTAAATACGATAATCCTCCACCCCCCCTCCCCATAGAATGTACACACCCCACTCCTGCCTGTAATTGTGTGCATAAGAGTCCCCCTCACTCCACCCAATGAAATACATTTTGGCCTAAATTTATAAAAATGTTTTATAGCAGAGAGTAAGGCAAACAAGTTTTTTTTTTTTTTACATTTTCCTTATTTATTTGTATATATAATGTATTATACAAAAAAAAATGAAATACTACAAACATAAAGCTGTATTTGTAAAATGGCTGAGAAATGGTCTTGTAATAAAGGGGTATATACAGACTGGTAAGTGATTAAGAGTCCTATAGTAGGTTGGAATCAAACCAGGTTGCCTATGAGATTGGATTGTGCCTATGAGGTTGTTGGCTAGTTTTATTTCCAGGTCTTGCAAGTAATGATCATTTTGTAACAATCACACACAAGAGGTAATGGGGGGCCATAGTTAGAATTACAGTTAAAATTGTAGAAGATAAGAAAAATTAAAGCGGTTCTAAAGGCAAGACACTATTACATTTTTTGCCTGAATATATTCCCTGCACTAAATAATAAAAAATAAAAATCTTATGTCTTAAACACCCCCCCTGCCCAAATATTTATTTGCCTCTTTTCTCTATCCAGTACTGTGCCAGCTCTCCATTTTCTCACTGGACACAGAGGGAGCAGCAGGAGCCATTGGCTCCTGCTGCTGTCAGTCAAATCGTGGGAGGAGGGAGGGCTGAGCCACACTGTTAGGAAGCCTGGTTCAGAAATGCGCCTGCATGAGTGCCCCACAACACACAGCTTGCTATGAGGCACTCAGAGAAGACGAGGAGCAGAGACTCCGAAGGAGTAGATAAGGGACCGCTCTGTGCAATACCGTTGCACAGAACAGGTACTAGTAAGTGTAACATGTTTATTTAAACAAGAGCCTTTACAAACACTTTTAACCTTTATGAAACGGTCTCTTGGTCCTTTAGGAGCCAAACCATTTTTGATGCCTTTACGTTGGATAAAAACACAAATGAAGAAATGGTTTGCTTTGAGCAGCACAAACAGTTCTCCTTTTTATGAACTGTCTATTCTGAGGCTCTTTATGAGCCAGCAGCAGTTTCTGAATGTTAATGTCTGAGTGCTTGGTGCTTATTCTGTGGTGTGATGGAGGAAGGGGAAAAAAAAAGGAAAGCAACATGGTAACACTGAATTCCTGATAAGGTTCTCTGCCAAACTGTCACAGATTTGGAACAATATTTTTATGATTGGAAAAAAGAAACACATTGGCAAACTGAGAATCTGCTTAATACAAAAGGGCAGCCATTTTACTTGAAATCTTGGTGCACAAACAGAGTAAAAAGATAGCGGCTCTAAATGTCTCTCCCGAGATTCCTGACAAGTTGAAAGACGGCTGGTTATTGTTCAGCTCAAATCGCTCGCTTTGAAACAGATGTGACAGCTATGAAAGTGGATGCTGGTGTTCTGACTGCTGAAAGGAACAGAGACTGGCTATATAAATGAGATGCATGTACCTGACCACTTCGTCTGGTGTGTTTGGGTGCAATAATAGCAATCTGGCATGGTTCGCTTAAATAGGAATTTAAAGGACCACTAAACTTAAAAAAAATAAAAATAATAAGTTACGTTAAATGTAAGATGTAATATTATTCACACCGCTGTGTGTAAAAGTCCCCAAGTCTGCGGAGGAATGTACTGTACAAATATTTAAAGGGGTTGTATAGGCTTGTCCCAAATTTGCCCCCTCTACTTCTCTAGGGCATGTCCTGGCATAAATATTTTCTTTTACATTACATTTTTACATTAACTGTATATCAAGAAACATCTTTTATTATCCCAGTAACATCATCCCAGGATTGTAAATTCTTGCGGCGACAGAACTACATCTCCCAAGATCCCTTTCCCTACACACAGTATGTCGGCAAGTTTATGGTAGTCAAAAGAGCTGTATTGTTTTACTAGAAAATAAATCAATGTATGCAAGGGACAAGAACATGGTGGTGACAGGCAGGGTCCAGCAGATGGAGAACTTGGGCAGGGGCGTGTCTTTGTCTTCCAGCAGCTGCCTCTGCCGACTATTGTATACTGACATCTGGCACTACCGGATGTTGACACACACACATTAAAGCCTAGTACACACTAATAGTATTTTTTTCGTTCAACCCATCGGGCTGAACGAAAAAAAACTGAAGGAGCTCAAGAGGAGCTGCTGCACTAACAATCATATGTTAGTACATCCATCTCCCCTGCTGAGCTGCTGTGCCAATCGGCAGACCCTTTTCGGTCATGCCCCCTTGACGGAAGCTGGCTTCTGTCAGACCGGCTGCCATACACATGTACCGAATGTCGGACGGTTTCTATTGAACCAGCCAATGCCGCTGGATATTTGGCCGTGTGTACTAGACTTAATAGTAAAGACATCTGATTGGCTGAAGTCACTGTTCTGTTGACTTTTTTCAGCTCACTTATAGCTATATAGTTTGTAAGGGTGAATAAAGACATCAGTCTATCCAGTTCAGCCTGTGTGGGTGTGTGTATGCATTTATGTCTCTAATACTTCCTATATCCCTGTATATTGGTTACGCTAACAGTTTTTTTTTAAGTTGTTGCCACTTTTACTGACACCACCGATTGTGGAAGGGAGTCCCACACCTTTACCATTCTAACAGTAAATAACCCCTTATGCAGTTTAAGGCTAAAGCTTTTGAGCAACCTGAGACTAAACAGTTTTCTTTCTATGCTACAGTCACCACTCACCATTTACATATATATATATATATATAAGGGTTGTCCCGATACCAATACTAGTATCGTTATCGGAACCGATACCGAGCATTTGTGCGAGTACTTGTACTCGCACAAATGCTCCTGATGCCTGAGCCGATACCCGGAAGTCGGCGGACGGAGAGGGGGCAGTGGGGTAGCGTGGGGAGCGCCGTCTTTACATACGAAACAACCCTTATCTTCTCCCCCTCAACCTCCCCAGTTACAGAAAAAGGAAAAAGAGATCATATTTGCAATACATTTTTTTAGTTATGTGTTCTATTCCAAGTCCCCTTTTCTCCCATAAATGTATTATTTGAAACCTCCACTCCTGCCCTCATATAGCCCCCTGTCGCACCATTGACTCCCCTTCTATTCCATCTCTTTCCTCACCATCCCAATACCTGCTCTCTCCTCCCTCCCCTCAACCTTTTGCCCTCATTCACACTACTCAACCATTCCTATTCATCACCTCTTATTTTAATTGCGTTAGTTCTCTGCCCATTTTCTTTTTCCTTTGATATAGGTATCGTTTATCCCTTGCCTCTCTTAAAACCTCCTTATACTCCTTCCTCTTTACAAATGGTTCATAACTATTAGTGTCTTCCACCTCACTCTAGGAGGGGTATTCTTTTGCCTCCCACCAGGGTTTCCAGATCTCTTCATATTTCTTTAAACAGCCTTGTCTGACATATACAGATTTTTCCTTCCAGATTGTCTCGTTCATGCCTCGCTCCCATTCTATACAGGATGGGGGCGAGACGGACTGCCACCTTTTTGTGCTATCAATTTCCTCGCCTGAAATAAACATCTGCGGATTGCAATCTGGGTGCATCCGGGGTTTCCTTCTCCCTTTACAAGCCCAATACACAAAGCCTCACATCCGGATTTAAAGGTCCTCTGAATACCTAACTTATAACTCCGGACACTTCCTTCCAGTAACGGAATAGCTTCGGACACCCCCAAAACATGTGTATTAAATCACCTTCCCTTTCCCCACTTCTTGGGCTACTAGCGTCTGAACTATGGCCTAACAAAAAGAGTCTTTGAGGAGTATAATAAGCTCTATATAGCAGGAACAAATGTGACATCTTTTGGGAGGGGGATAGTGAAACCAAAGAGCTCAATTCAAGGATTCTGCTCCAATTCTCTTCCGATATAATTCCTACATCCTTGTTCCCATCTACTACTACTTAGTGGGGCCCTTAGGTGTTATTGTATTTTTTAAAGCTGAGATACTGTCTGTTGTAAGTTTGCAACTGTGCACCCCAATTACAACTCCAGACCGCTCCTTTGATTTTTCAATCAAAGTCTGTCAAGGCAGGTGGTGCTGACAGGGCCACCCATAGCTCCGATTTTGGCCAATTCACAGTATACCCAAGACAGTAGACACACGTTTAAAAAAACTACAAGTGCAAAATTGGTTTTGGCCATCTGGAGTGATCCTTTTAATCTTGGCACTGGCCCTGCGAATGCACATTTGTGGGTTTTGAAGTTTTTAAAGAAAGGATATTGCAGTGCACCATACATCAACCTTCTTGTGACACATCCCTCCTTAGAATCCCACCTGCCACCATACCTCTGAATTTTATGTACTAGAAGAGTTGTAAAGCCTATAGCACTCTGCAGTAGGTCCAGTGATTACTTTAAAAAGATTATTGCTCTATGTCCTGTGGTCCCAATCTGTGCATGATGCTACGTTCCCCTCGGTATACCAGCGCTAAGACCATTATATTTTTATATTTCAAAGCCTCCAGATCTGGCCTAGAGTAGACGAAGAAAAGAATTATATGTTTGGATGATCTCATAAAATCACATTGATAATTATGCTGTGGTGCTTATGAGCAGAGTCGCTTTGTGGCTATTTTTAATTGATATCCATTCCCGGAGCCAGAGAACACAAAGAGCAGTATAAAGGGTGTAAGTACCAGCAGTAGCATTTCACAGACAACACCAGGGGCTATGCTTGCTCTGTCTTAGCATCTGGAAGCCAAAGCATATGTTGGATGTTAGCCTGGGTGTATACTATGTGTCCTATTTATTTAAGGCTGCCTTGGAAGGCACAACTTGCAAGAGTGTTTCTTAGGGGTACATGTCAGAGTTGATTTAGCATTGAATTGAATTTGGATACTCCTGAACGGCAAAAAGGCAACATTTTTGGGCAGGAATGTGGCTGCTATGTGAGCAGCGATCTGTCACTTTCATTTATGTAGCTCTAGGTCATCTGTGAAAGCGCTATTGCGGAGATTTCAATAAATTAAAATAAGCTTTGTTTAAAGAACTGTTTATTTTTTTTTCTTTGAGGCACTTCTCATACTTAGAAATAATCTAAACTATGCAAGGATATGTATTAAATGGTTTGGAACTGGAAGACATTGTTTGCTAAAGCACTGTAGATCATAAACAATCAAAAACAAAAAGTGTAGCACACTACCACTCAAAAACATATATTTGTATAAAAATATCTGAATGTTAGTCATTCATATAATATTTTATGAAAGTCATTAGTCATTCAAAATACTTAATCATAACCCTCATTTTATATATATATATATATATATATATATATATATATATATATATAGTTGTGAAATAAAAATGTGCAAAGAATAAATATAGGCCCGGATTCACAAAGCACTTGCGCCGACGTATCTCCAGATACGCCGCGTAAGTGCAAATATGCGCCGTCGTATCTATGCACCCGACCCACATACTAAGATACGTCTAAAAACAGGCTTCATCCCACCAACGTAACTTGTCTACGCCGGCGTAGAGTGGGCACATATTTACGCTGGGCGCATTTGGCGCACCCATTGATTTTTTATTCAAATATGCAAATGAGAAAGATACAGCGATTCACGAACGTACGTGCGCCCGACGCAGTGCGCGTAAAGTTCTACGTCCGGCGTAAAGTTATGCCCCATAAAGGAGGTGTAACTCAGCAGCATCCATGCAAAGGGCTGCACCAGGCAACACAAGCCGGCGTATTTTACGTAGTTTACATTGTACGTGACTATTGCTGGGCGTAGCTTACGTTCACGCCGTAGGCAGTGATCCGTCGTATCTTATGTAGTTGTTCCGACGTATTTGTGAGTATGCGCACTGGGATGTGTCCACGGGACGGTGCATGCGCAGTTGGCGATACGTATCTGTCTGGCGCTCGGCCCATCATTTGCATGGGGTCACGCCTCATTAGCATGGCTCACGCCCACTTCCATTTACGCCTTGGAAACCCAGCGCAGTTTTGGGAGCATTGGCTTTGTGAATTTAATGCTTGCCTCTCTGCGCTGCATCGGCGTAGCATACAGGAGATACGCTACGGCGGCATAAATGTGCGCCAGTGTCTGTGAATCCGGGCCATAGTGTATAAATAAATAGGATGAAGTCCACACCGATTTAAATTTAATGCCCTGCATTAAGATTGCATGCGTTCTCCAGGAACAAACGTGTCCAAATAAGAATGTGCTCCAAATCTCATGTGCAAAAAATATAAATAAACATATTATGCAGGAGTGCTCCTCCTCTATGTATCCACCAGCAGTCTGAGCTGCCTCTTACCTCCACGGCCGACCTACACAATGGTAAGGTCAACCAAAGCTGTCCCAGACACCTGGGTGTATAATACTGCATAAGTCCTCCAAGAGTAGGTGAGACCAACCCAAACCATGCCACAGGTACTACTCAGCAGAAAAAATGAAACAACAAACCTTCCATAGTGTAATTAGTTTAAATGAAACCATTTATTCATTAAGAGATGAAAAAGTACTCACAAACACAGTGCACTATAAATCCACCGCACAAGATATAATCACCAAATTGCATTACATATACATTGTAAATAAAAGAGTAAATTCTGCACTAATAGTAAAATTTGAGCAAAATGCTGGTGAAAGCTAAGCTGCGACACAAACATGTGAAACCATGCAAACAGAAATATGTAAGAGAAAATAGTCACGCTAAAACAACCTGTGTATGAGGTCGTGTACAAAAACCTAATAGTGCACCAAAATGAACAGTATCCAACAAAAAACGATTGCTGGCTGAAATCACCTATATAATCAAATATAAACAACGATTAAAAAAACAAAAACCAAAGTGAATATATAGAATAGAGATTAAACCTATACATTTAAAACTCACACTGGTATGCAATAAATTAGTAAAATTAAGAAAAATACGTGTATACAGGGAGTGCAGAATTATTAGGCAAGTTGTATTTTTGAGGCTTAATTTTATTATTGAACAACAACCATGTTCTCAATGAACCCAAAAAAACTCATTAATATCAAAGCTGAATATTTTTGGAAGTAGTTTTTAGTTTGTTTTTAGTTTTAGCTATTTTAGGGGGATTTCTGTGTGCGCAGGTGACTATTACTGTGCATAATTATTAGGCAACTTAACAAAAAAAATATATATACCCATTTCAATTATTTATTTTTACCAGTGAAACCAATATAACATCTCAACATTCACAAATATACATTTCTGACATTCAAAAACAAAACAAAAACAAATCAGTGACCAATATAGGCACCTTTCTTTGCAAGGACACTCAAAAGCCTGCCATCCATGGATTATGTCAGTGTTTTGATCTGTTCACCATCAACATTGCATGCAGCAGCAACCACAGCCTCCCAGACACTGTTCAGAGAGGTGTACTGTTTTCCCTCCTTGTAAATCTCACATTTGATGATGGACCACAGGTTCTCAATGGGGTTCAGATCAGGTGAACAAGGAGGCCATGTCATTAGTTTTTCTTCTTTTATACCCTTTCTTGCCAGCCACGCTGTGGAGTACTTGGACGCGTGTGATGGAGCATTGTCCTGCATGAAAATCATGTTTTTCTTGAAGGATGCAGACTTCTTCCTGTGCCACTGCTTGAAGAAGGTGTCTTCCAGAAACTGGCAGGAGGACTGGGAGTTGAGCTTGACTCCATCCTCAACCCGAAAAGGCCCCACAAGCTCATCTTTGATGATACCAGCCCAAACCAATACTCCACCTCCACCTTGCTGGCGTCTGAGTCGGACTGGAGCTCTCTGCCCTTTACCAATCCAGCCACGGGCCCATTCATCTGGCCCATCAAGACTCACTCTCATTTCATCAGTCCATAAAACCTTAGAAAAATCAGTTTTGAGATATTTCTTGGCCCAGTCTTGACGTTTCAGCTTGTGTGTCTTGTTCAGTGGTGGTCGTCTTTCAGCCTTTCTTACCTTGGCCATGTCTCTGAGTATTGCACACCTTGTGCTTTTGGGCACTCCAGTGATGTTGCAGCTCTGAAAAATGGCCAAACTGGTGGCAAGTGGCATCTTGGCAGCTGCACGCTTGACTTTTCTCAGTTCATGGGCAGTTATTTTGCGCCTTGGTTTTTCCACACGCTTCTTGCGACCCTGTTGACTATTTTGAATGAAACGCTTGATTGTTCGATGATCACGCTTCAGAAGCTTTGCAATTTTAAGAGTGCTGCATCCCTCTGCAAGATATCTCACTATTTTTGACTTTTCTGAGCCTGTCAAGTCCTTCTTTTGACCCATTTTGCCAAAGGAAAGGAAGTTGCCTAATAATTCTGCACACCTGATATAGGGTGTTGATGTCATTAGACCACACCCCTTCTCATTACAGAGATGCACATCACCTAATATGCTTAATTGGTAGTAGGCTTTCGAGCCTATACAGCTTGGAGTAAGACAACATGCATAAAGAGGATGATGTGGTCAAAATACTAATTTGCCTAATAATTCTGCACTCCCTGTATAGAAAAAATTCAATGAAAAAATTGAAAAATATAGTTGATGTAGAAAGTCCCCTTATTAGTGCAAAGCGTCCAATTCCAAAGTATTAGGATAAAAGGTGATGTGTGAGTACATTGAATAAATTGTGATGGAAGAACTAGGGGCCAGATTATCGTACAATTGCGGCCGTGTAACGTAACCCGTTTACGTTACACCGCCACAAGTTTTCAGTTTTAGTGCCCGATCCACAAAGCACTTACCTGGAAACTTGCGGCGGTGTATCGTAAATACGTCTGGCGCAAGGCGGTCCAAATCGAATGGGCGGGTACAATTTTAATTTGGCGCGCTCCCGCGCCCGACCTACTGCGCATGCTCCGTTTCGTAACTCCCGCCGTGCTTTGCGCGAAGTGACGTCATTTTTTCGAACGGCGACACGCGTAGCGTACTTCCGTATTTCCCGGACGTGTTACGCAAACGACGTGAAATTTTAAATTTCGACGCGGGAACGACGGCCATACTTTAGACAGCAATATGTTTGCTGACTAAAGTTAGGGCACCCAAAACGACGACTAACTTTGCGACGGGAAACTAGACTAGCGGCGACTTAGCGAACGCGAAAAACCGTCGTGGATCGCCGTAACTCCTAATTTGCATACCCGACGCTGGTTTACGACGCAAACTCCCCCCAGCCGCGGTACTGCATCCTAAGATCCGACAGTGTTAAACAATTAGACCTGTCGGATCTTAGGGATATCTATGCGTAACTGATTCTATGAATCAGTCGCATAGATACACTGAGAGATACGACGGAGTATCTGAGCTACTCCGTCGTATCTCCTTTGTGAATCTGGGCCTAGATGTATATCCACCTGAGCGACGCGGCGTGCAGCGCTGCACCGATTCCCAAAAGTAATTTCTGTACTACTTTTGGTGACTTCGGGTTGCGATTTGTATAGACATCTGTGCATGAACCCGTCCCGGATGACTCTGAAATCGCTCCCGAAGTCGGACTGGCATGGGGGTATGAAATGAAACGATTTCAATCCCGCTGTCAGTGTGGTGAACTTGGGCTAAAAGAAGTATGGCCAAAGCCCTTTTGGCCCTACTTCTCATGTGGGTCACAGGAGTGCACTCAATTGTGATCACGTGATCATTCAGTTCTTGGCTTAGAGCCGACAGGGGGCAGCTGGTAGGTAAGAATAGATGTTTATTTTTTTACTATTTCCACACTTCCCCTTTTAATGATTTTTAAATATAGTATATTAATGAAAGAGAAACTAAAACAAAAAAAAAAGTGCAGGAAAATTATTACATTAAAATATATATTATTAAACAAACGATAACAATAGTATACTATATATAATATATACAGTAGTAAAATAAACAGGATTATATTGGTAGGAAACCATATGCTTTTGCATACTAGCACATTATGAAAGACTCCTCGTAGAATAAAGCCCTCCAGTAGGTGAACTGTCATATGGCTCCCTGACGCTTCCATCTTCACTGGTCTTCCTTCCAGGTTCGCAGGATTTGGTTGTTTGATTGGCTGAGCCGCGATGACGTCACTTACATGTGCTTTAGTAAAAAAAAAATCTGAGCTGCAAGTCTGTAATCTTTGCATATTTTAAATGCCTTAGTTTCTAGGTGCCAGACCTGTGGGACAGGGGCCACATGGGGTTCTTGTGGCACTTGTTTTCTGTGTAGGAGCCCTAAAAACAGTCATCTATTTTGGTGCAGTTGCGTATGAATTAATAAATATTCTTTAGAATTACTTCTGGTGGTTACATGGTGTGGTTTATGTTTTCACTTTTTTTTAAATATCTGAGGGGACTGTAAATGGGGAGTCCTATATAAAGTAAGTTAATCCCTATGCTGTGGAAGCTCTGCACTGGCCAAAATGGGAAGTTTCAGACGTGTGTGGCAAGTATGTGTGAAGTATAAAACTGGATGTAGGAACGATAAGTACAAATTTTGGTGACCATTTTATATTTACGGGATTGAGCATAGGCCTCCAGCTGGCCAATCTCATGGGACCAGTCCAGGCTAGAGAACTTTGCTGATGTTTTTACCAAACCGAAAGCAAGAGCTGTCTGTCTGTGACACCTTCCCCACCCCATCCCCTGCAGGTGCATATTTATATGTATAAAAAAAAGTACTTGCCCCTCATAGTTCTGCCCCTCGATCTCTAGCCTGCCTGCCTACTGGATAAAAAAAAATTCAGTTTACTACTTTTTTTAGTGGTTTCTTTGCAGTCATGCGACTCTGCAAAGTTTTCTGTATTGTCTTTTTACTGGATAGTGGGGGTAATGTTACTGTGCAAAGTGCATGGAGAACAAAGAAACGGGCGAATATATTATTACATACTCTGCGGGGGTTATTTACGAAAGACAACTCCACTTTGCTCTGTAACTGCACACTACAAGTGCAAAGTGCACTTGAAATTGCACTGAATGTGCACTTGGAAGTGTAGTCGCTGTAAATCTAAGGGAAAGATCTGAAATGAGGAGAAGCTCTGCTGATTTTATCATCCAATCATGTGCAAGCTAAAATGCTGTTTTTTATCTTCCTTGCATGTCCCCCTCGGATCTACAGCAACTGCACTTCCAAGAGCACTTTCAGTGCAATTTCAAGTGAACTTTGCACCTGTAGTTTGCCCTTGTAGTGCAAATGGATTTGCCTTTAGTAAATAACCCCCATTGTGCAGGTGCCACATCCTCAAATTTTAAAGAAGGTATATTTATTCGTGAGACACCACAGGGGTTATTTACGAAAGGCAAATCCACTTTGCACTACAAGTACAAACTACAAGTGTAAAGTTTACTTGAAATTGCACTGAAAGTACACGTGGAAGTGCAGTCGCTGTAAATCCGAGCGGTAGATCTGAAATGAGGGGAAGCTCTGCTGATTTTATCATCCATTCATGTGCAAGCTAAAATGCTGTTTTTTATTTTTCTTGCATGTCCCCCTCGGATCTACAGCGACTGCACTTCCAAGTGCACTTTCAGTGCAATTTCAAGTGCACATGGCACTTGTAGGCCCGGATTCAGAAAGGAGTTACGTCGGCGTATCTCCAGATACGCCGTCGTAACTCCGAATGCGGGCCGTCGCATCTCGGCGTCTGATTCATAGAATCAGATACGCCTCAATGTTGCCTAGATACGAGTGTTGTAAGTCTCCTACGCCGTCGTATCTTAGGGTGCAATTTTTACACTGACCGCTAGGGGCGCTTCCCAAGACTTTCGCGTTGAATATGCAAATTCGGTAGATACGCTGATTCAGAAACGTACGTCCGCCCGGCGCATTTTTTTATGTTGTTTACGTAAGGCTTTTTCCGGCGTAAAGTTACCCCTGCTATATGAGGCGTAGCCAATGTTAAGTATGGACGTCGGGCCAGCGTCAAATTTTGCGTCGTTTGCGTAAGTCGTTTGCGAATAGGGCTTTGCGTAAGTTACGTTCACGTCTAAACCAATGAGGCTTTGCGGCATAATTTGGAGCATGCGGACTGGGATACGTCCACGGGCGGCGCATGCGCCGTTCGTTAAAAACATCATTTACGTGGGGTCACACTGAATTAACATAAAACACGCCCACATCCTCAAATTTTGAATTAGGCGGGCTTACGCCGGCCCTCATACGCTACGCCGCCATAACTTAGGGCGCAGGTTCTTTCTGAATACAGAACCTGCCTCACTAGGTTACGGCGGCGTAGCGTATCTGAGATACGCTACGCCCGCACAAAGTAACGCCGGGCTTTCTGAATCCGGGCCGTAGTTTGCACTTGTAGTGCAAAGTGCATTTGCCTTTAGTAAATAACCCCCCATGTGTATGCTGTCTTCCATACAACTGATGCAGCATTCCAAAAGGAGCTTTCAGGAGCCACTGTAATCAAGTGAGCAGTGCTGGGTGAGGACCATCACCCCTTCTATGACCAAGGGAGCAGAGATCCTGTGTTTAAGAGGAAGCAGCCGGGGTACACAAGCTGACCACACCAGCAAGGATCTGGTTTTGTGCATGGCGTGGTCAGAATGAAAACTAGCGAAGGGGAACTGGCAGGATCAATAGATACTTGGGAGGAATTCAAGAAGCTCAAAATGAACTAGCACTATACACACACTGTACGTTACATAATGTGTAATCATATATGCAGTATCATGTTTTGGGGTAACATACACTTTAATGTCTCTTCCATGCGGTGACAAAAGCTATATTTAGAATATGGAAAAAAAAGACAAGACAAGAATTTTTTGCCGCTTGCATTTATTCTATTTGCTTGGATCTTTATTTTTTTTTTCCTCCCACTGGAATTGCTCTACACCTTGTTTTACATTCCCCTTGAACCTCCCGACTGTATTGCATCTGCTGTGCTGGTACTTCTGTGGCGGCTGCCAAACGAAAAGGAACATCCTTAGGTTCCATTAACATATGTTTCTAACAAAACCACATCTTGTACGTTCCTCAGCTGCACAGCATTATGGCAGCCTTCCCAAAAGCCTGGAGACCGTCCGCAAATTTCCTGCTGTACCTGTAACAATTTAATTGTAGAAGTCAGCCCAGTCAGGCATTCCCGGCTCGTGACTGGGGGACATGAAATTCATTGTCATTATTGTCCCTGTCATTTTGTATCATTATGTCTTGCTGTAGAATTTTCCTCACTCCACTGCCTCTCCTTCCTCCAGGAATCGGAGATTATGGCTGAGGTTGGGGCGCGGGCAGGACTATGAACTGCATTTACCTCAAGGGAGCCACATATTAAACTGTTTTTTTTTATCCCCTGCAACCAGCTAGATTTGACTGTTTCTTTCCTGCTCAGGCAAATGACAAAATTATATGTATTTTTATGGAAATGCTGCAGTCTGCAAGCTTGACCCTTTTCTGCCAAGAGGTATGGTAATGGGATGAGGGTCAGCCTTAGAGTTAAGGGGTTAAACATTAGTGCATTTAAAGGATAATGGTCCTCCGCACATGCAGTTCAGGGTTACTTTTTTTGCCTCCTAATACATCTTTTTGCCCATAATTTTGGTTACAGTTATTGCCAAAGAAAAATGCTGGAAGTAATTCTGCACAGAACATGACAGCCCGCTCCTCTGAAAAATAAAATAAATAATAAAAATAAAACCAACATGACAGGTGTAAGGAAGTCCAGCATAATGTGAAAGATCAAAAAAAACAAAAAAACAGTCTAGTCTTCTTTTTTTATTATATACTTGTATGCACTGATTTGCAGATGTATTCTCACCAATTGACCTTACAACTTTTTGTAGTATTAAAATGTTCAAGTAAAATATATTTAATGTGTATGTATTGCCAGAATACAAAAAAAAATCCTCCTCCTCTTCTCTCTACCCATCCTCATCCCTCTGCTCATCCTCCTCTTCCCCTTTCATGTCCTAAAGTAAATGTAGGCAGAAGGTTATTTTATCTTAATGCATTAAGATAAATAACCTTCTGTGTGCAGCAACCCTCCTAATACTTACCTGGGCCCATCTCAATCCAGCAATTTTCCATGAAAGACTCGGCTGTCCGGGTCTCTCCCTCCGCATTGGCTGAGATGGAAGCAAAGTGCCATTGGCTCCCACTGCGGTCAGTCAAAGTCATTAAACCAATGAGGTGAGAGAGGGGGCGGGGCCAGGCTGCGGCTTCGCGTCGGAATGGACACGGAGCTGCAGATAATCTCGGGTTCTCCCATAACAAGCTGAATGCTGTGGGGCACTCAACAGGAGGGAGGGGCCCGGAGCCTCAAAAAAGGACCCAAGAAGAGGAGGATCTGGGCTTCTTTGTGCAAAACCACTGCACAGAGCAGGTAACCATGCCATGTTATTAAAAAAAAAACAAGACTTTTTAGTATCACTTTAATCTCCCCAATCCCCCCCCCCCACTCTTTTTTTCTGGGAGTGGGTACCTTTTCTCACCTAGGCAAGAATTACCTTTCTTGGCCCACCCCTGCACGTCACAGGTCCCAGGAGGCAGGGGGACAAGTCTAAAAGCACAGTGTAATCTCGTGCATGGTGTAGCGGGGAGCCGGCTGTGAAACAGGAAGTCACACTTGGCTCCCACAGCCAAGATGGCGGTGCGAGAGGTCTGAAGCCTTGGAAAAGATCAGCTCCAATGAAGACGGCACTGGAATAGCAACTACAGTATTTGTCTTAATTGCTGACTACATTTTTTTTAACATTTGACCAGAGCTCCTCTTTAAGTGCACCTTTGCAGTACATGCATGTTTCTGCATGTTTTGGTTTTGTCTCTTTTAGAAATGGCATGAATACAGATCCTACCAAGAATCCAGTGAGCTCCTAACTTCTTATAGGGAGCTGACAACACTGAAATTGCATTAAAATCCTAAGCATTGTCATCAGGCCTGTCTGAGTTCTTACCTGTTGGTTTATATAACATCTCCCCCCCCCCCCCCACTTCATTGCTATAAGTGAAGCTGTTCTGTAGCCTATCAAGTGGGAACTGAGCAGTTCTGAAAACACTGCAAAAGATTTAGGTGCAGCAAAGGCACTATGTTGTCAGCAAAACACAGGAATTTTGCAATTCAGTGGCAATTTTTTTGTACTGTGTTATTAAAGAGATAAAACATTGTATTTATTACAGAAATGTACATGTGTTTTTGTTTCCACAGACACACAATTTAAAGACTAACTTCAGCTTTACTTTTATACACATAGAACAGGAAAGGTTAGAAACTCTGCCATGCCTTTATTTCTGTCTGTGTCATTATTGGTAAGATTGTTTCAGCCTTATGCTGCGTACAGACGGTCGTTTTTTGTGATGAAAAAAAAACGTTTTTGAAAACGTCATTTAAAATGACTGTGTGTGGGGAAAACGTAGTTTTATGTCTTCCGAAAAATGACAAAAAAAAAATTCGAACATGCTCGAATTTTCTGTGTCGTTTTTCAAAACGTCGTTTTTTGTTTCACAAAAAATGACCGTGTGTGGGCAAAACGACGTTTTTAAACCCGCGCATGCTCAGAAGCTAGTTATGAAGCGAGCTTCAATGGAAAAGAGTGGTGAACGTAACCTCGCTTTGCTAGAGCATTTTGGAAAAACGATGGTGTGTAGGCAACGTCGTTTTTGAAAATGAAGTTTCACAAACGTCGTTTTATTTCATGATTTTAAATTTTCATCACAAAAAACGACCGTCTGTACGCGGCATCACTCTCGATTTGCACTAGCTTGAAATTACATTTTTAGTAGAGTAGGAAATGGTTAGACATTCTGACAATGTTTTGACTGATGTCAATGCCTTCCTGTCCCAGTGACAACTACTCCCTCTGTTCCTTAAAAGGGCATTCAGAGCAATAGGAAGTGATCAAAAATCTTCCCAATAAAATTACAGACAAAGCCTATTCAAAACAAAAGCATTCTCTAGAGTTGCAATTTAATTGTGTGTTTTACAATTTGATTTACACAAATTGTGTAAGGTTTTGATAGTACAAGTTTTTTTAATGTGGCACAAAAAGGTGGATCTTTTAATAATTTTTTTTATTACTATATGTGACGGGAGTCACTTTGGGCGGGGGGCTTGTGGAACCCAGCTTACCTTAGAGAGGTCCATAAACTCCTTGTCCAACTCCCCCGGCCACTCCTATGTGTAAGTTACCCTGTGTCTATTAGGGGCACAGGGTGACAGAGAACCCCAGTGGTTTGCACTAACCAGACTCACCGTACAACCACACCGGACTCAGCATTTCATTTTACCCCTGTTATCCTGGGTCTTATATGTGTGATTTGTGTTGAAAGAATGAAGGGGCTCTTTCACTTGGGACAGTAATATTCCTGAATAATATTGCTCAAGTCTCAAGAAATATATGAAGATAAATAATTTCACCTTTCAGACTGCTAGATAGTTTGAGGTAGGATGGGGGTTGTTATGTGTTTGTTAAATGCCTGCATCCCATTGTTATATTGTTTCTGTCTGCCTTGGACGCAAAGTATGAAATCTACTGTTGGAAAGTAGAATACACCTGTGTGTCATGTTACTGGAGGTGGTAAAGTTTGCCCCAACCTGTGTGATTATGCAAAGAAGGGGGATTGTCCCCAAGTGTAAACCTCTTTGTATCTGTATTTGAATAAACAGTCTTGTGCTTCTCTTCACCCTACACTGATGTCTCGACAAGTGACTAGGTGGGCTAAGGGACCTTGGATCGTGCTGGTACTGCGCATGGGAAGCTTATACGGCAGACATACTCCTCTTGAGTATGGGGGTCGTCGCACTATATATTCACCTAGTAAATACTTGGTAGGACTATGCTTGACTGTTTTATAATGTTTTTTTCAGAGGGGTCGTTTCCCTCTTTGCCCTCGCATCCTGCTTCTGTACAACAATTGTCCACATACATGGATCGAAATTCGGCCAGTCCCCCGGCTTTAGATTAAGGTCTGAACTTTTGACTAGGCTTTTTAAAGTAATATTTTGTATTTTGGACTTACACAACTGAAGCTGCACTTATATACTGTAGTTTATTTTAACCACTGAAATACCAGACACTTTCACTCACTTCCTGCCCAGGCCAATTTTTGGCTTTCAGCGCTGTCATACTTTAAAATGTATGTATGAATGAGTGAATTTTGCAAATTTTTTTTTTAGACAGAACTTTCTTTTGGTGATATGTATTAACCACTGGATTTTTTTTTTTTTGGTATATAGATGAATAAATACGGAAAAGTTTGGAAAAAAAAAATATTTTTTTGTTTGTTATAACATTTTGCAAATAATCTTTGTGCATAAATTTAGGCCGAAATGTATCCTTAATCTCTTTGCAAAAATAACACGAATCTGTATATAATATTTAGATTGTAGGAAAGTTATTGAGTTTTCAAACTATGGTATATATTTGGAAATTGATCAGTTTTGATGTACTGATCAGGATGTGAAGTGATCAGGATTTTTTTTTTACAATATTATTGCTTAAATGGTGATGATCACTGTTATACGTGATCTTTATTTTGAATTGCATTCATTCATTCGTAGACATTTATTGTGTACTACTGTGATAGCTGTGATTGGCCACAGCTATCATACCTTACAGACGTACTGTGATTGGCCCTGTCTGTTCCGTGTTCATCACAATAATACACAATGAATAGCTATGAATGAAAGCCATTTATTGTGTACAACTGTTATGTTACCAGTCACTGTGATCACATGGTATCAGTGCTGGCTCAGTACAATCATCTGCCATTTCGCTGTGTCCAGTGGAAACATAGGGTGACAGATTGCACTGCAGAGCAGCCCCTAGGGCCTGTGAGTGGTGCGTGACTGGGAGGCTGTTATAATGTCCACTTAGGATAGGAAACCTCCTGCTCGGCCGTTGTATACCTATAGGTTAACCTAAACTGTAGAAGCTGTGCCCAAATTTGCCCAAATTTTTTTAAACAGAAGCCTAAGCTGGTGTTTGTTTAGCGCCCATCTTGGTAGAGGTTTTACTTCCCAATGTCAGCGCTACCCTCTAGGTGATCTGGTAACTGGTAGGGTAATACTGAACAAGCAACATTTGATATGGCCTTTTTCAGCTTTGGTACATGGTCATCTCAACGCATAGGGGTTTTTGAGCTATATTTTTTTCCATTTTGAGTGAGGAAAAGTGTTGGATATCTTTTTTACCCAAACATGATTGGTGCTCTTGCTAATGTTTATCCTAGATTTGTTTTAACATCACCTTGATATTCATGGTGTGGTTTGTTGGGATGATTTCACAAACAAACTGGGGCCTTCCAGAAGCAGGTGCATTCATTTTGAGATCGTGCGACACTTTAATTGCACACAGGTTTTTGTTTTGTAAATCGTGTGAAAATTATGAATATTTTGATGTTATAGACTATTTGTGTAGATCAGTGAATTTGAAAATAAATTTGTTTCAATTGAGCTTGTCACACTGGAAGTGAAAACAACAAATGTGGTGAACATTTACAGTGTAGAAAGGGGGAGATGAATATAGGTCGATACTGCGATTTTTTTTTTTTTGTGGCGGAACACACCGGAATGCTGTTCCGCCACCTTTGCCAGAACATTAATTGCCCTCATCTCCTCCCCTCCTAATTGAATAGCTTGCACCTCTGCTGCCCGTGGAGAGATCAAACATGGGGGAACCTCCGCCAGAGCACTCCCTCCGTGTCCGGTGTATCCCTGGCTCCTCCTCTTCCTATGTAGCTTGCTTCACACTGACACTGCCCTGAGGGATCGAATTGCTGCAGCATGTGAGAGCGAAAGGGGGAGTGATCTGTACTCAGCAGCTTTGCCCCCATCATTCAGTGCTGTCCAGGAGATCAGTTTGGCTCCGTGGGTCACGCTATCTGATGGTGGATAGGTAGGTAGCCAGGTGGTCCTCCTCACTAGCTTCCCTCATGTCATGTAAACTGGGTTTGTCTGTTACTGTTGTGACTGAGCAAAATGCTGCTAATGGGGTTGTGCTGTGGCGTGGGCTGGGTGGTCTGTGGCGTGGGCTGGGTGGTCTGTGGACTGGGCTGGGTGGTTTGTGGTTTGTGAACTGGGCTGGGCTGTCTCTTTGCTGGACAGGGATGGGCAGTCTCTTTGATGTACTGGGCTGTGGCTGTCTATTTGCTGGACTGGACTAGGCTGTCTCTTTGCCGGACTGGGCTATGGCTGCCTCGTTGATGTACTTGGTTCCCTGATCTCTGAAGGGCTGGATAAAAAAGCCCTGGATAGATATAGATTGTGTGTGTGTGTATATGTGTATATGTGTGTGTGTGTGTGTGTGTGTATATGTGTGTGTGTATATATATATATATATATATATACACACACACACACTGCTCAGCATAAATGCATACACCCCTTTTGCAAAGCAAGATTTTCAATCTCAATGAACACAATGAATATCTCAATGAACACAAGGGCAATTTCCAAAATTTTGGCTCAGGCACTGTGATTGGCTGGAGCCACAATGATGTCACTCGCGCGCGAATGCCGCCTGTCACGGCCCTGACCGAACAGCACAGGTGGCCGTTCCTTCAAAATGCATGCGCTGATGACGTATTCGGCACAGTATACAGTAAATATCTCCTAAACAGTGCAAGTTTAGAAGATATTTACAGTACCTGTAGGTAAGCCCTATTATAACACTTAAAAAATCCAAA
This sequence comes from Rana temporaria, assembly GCF_905171775.1. Lineage (NCBI taxonomy): Eukaryota > Metazoa > Chordata > Amphibia > Anura > Ranidae > Rana > Rana temporaria. The sequence continues at coordinate 183,747,113 of NC_053494.1, read as the reverse complement.
AGGAAAACACTGCGCTAGATACAAAATGTGAAATTGAAACACCAAAATTTGTGATAAATTAAAAAAGCTGCCAGTAACAAAATTTGTGATACAAAAAAATTCCAAAACATAAATAATAAACAATAGAGCCCTAAAGTGAACAACAAAGTGAAAGAACGATCTGAATGACTTGATCTTATAATATATTAATGTGATAACAGATATCACCTAGTACCTAAAGTGCTTTGTGAAGAGCATAAAAAGTGATACAAAAACATTAAATGAAAAATATGTGCACGAATAAAGTCCCACTACAGTGAGTTGACAGATGGATCATAATGGAATTCTGTCCTTAAAGGGTTAATCTGTATTGGTGCTTAGAAGGTAAATTAGGATAGAGCAAACTTCATCCACCCTAGCTGTGTGACCACCGTTACAGCGGTCTCAGCAAACATGGGGATTTTAGGTCTCCCTCCGGACCCTCTGTGGAGTATCTGGGATGGTATCCAATGTCTTAAAATATAAGAACAAAAAGAAGACCATAGCGTGATACCGTAAAGCATAAATTAATTTTGCCAAGTAGATTTGCACTTACAAGATCGTAAAGATGTTGGCGCAATGTAAAAAAAGTCAGATGAGAGCGCGGTGGCTTCTCCTGCTTCTCCTGCCTGTTTGTGCACCACGTCATCACGCCTCTCCAGACGGGGAAGCATGGAGCACAAACAGACAGGAGAAGCAGGAGAAGCCGCCGCGCTCTCATCGGACTTTTTTTACATTGCGCCAACATCTTTACGATCTTGCAAGTGCAAATCTACTTGGCAAAATAAATTTATGCCCTATTATAAGCTTACCTATAGGTACAAACACACAAGGGGAGTTTACTTCCTCTTTTTTAGAAAGAGTAACTATTAAAACAAAAATGCACATAGTGCACAATTGGATAAATAGCCCAAAGTTGGGCAGGCCCTAGAATTTCTTTCCTGCAACCATGTGAAGCCATTATAGCAGCCATTAGCAATAATCGCAATGAATTCAGTGGACTGGTTGTACCACACATGGTTTGAATCTCGGCTGGTTCCTGGTAAACTGGCCGAGATTTGAACAGTCTATGGCCGGCCTTAGGTTGTCATTCTGTTTCAAAACTCTAATCCAGACAGATACTTGGATATCACCAACTAATTCAGTTCTGTGTTGATTAGAAAAACTTTAAATGCATTATAGAAGGTTCACGTTATTCCCTCACAAAGGCTCTCAGACAGGGAGAAGGAATGACCGACGTTAGCCTCTCAAGATTTGATTTTGTACACATATAATGCCAACATGAGTGAGCAGATTGATGACTTTTGTCAGTGTGTTTCTGCATTTTCAATGTCTAGTTAGCAGATTGGGGTGGGGAGAATATTTGTTGTGCTGTGCGGCAAATGTCTGTGGGATTCTAAGATTGGCCATCCAGAATTACAACATTTTTGGTAGTTGTAGCCATTTTCATATATAGCACAAACTGTGGAGATCAGCTTTAACTTGTCCACCCCTGCCTTAGAGAGATCATGGTAGCAGCCGTCAACAGAGGCTGAGATAGTAATACTGATATAATTCAGTTTATTGTTGTCAATGTATCTCTTTCAAACGATCTGACAGGAGGTTATCATATTCTATATTTAGCTTGACATATTTTATTTATTTTGCTGCTCTTTACATCTCTCTTCCAATGCCATCCAATTCGCTGTGCACTCGAGTGAAGCGCACAAACTGCATTGACTTGGGAACGTATTCAGGTGTCTGTTAACATCAATTTCCTGACAAAATCAGGCTTCATCAGTAGCTCTAAATATCTACCTGTTGAACTGCTGCCAACACGGGGACTCTTCTAGGACAGATGAAGATAAATTACTTCCAGTAAACAGTTCTCAAATCAGTCACTGATGCACGGAGACACAGGCTGACCCCACTGCACCTCGCTTCTTCCCGGCATATTCACAGTGCTTGCCGAGGAAGCTTTAATACGTTTTTGTCTCTGCCAGATGACAGTGTCGTCATTGAAATTGCCACATTGGTTATTGATCTGGACGGCCAAAATATATCAGATTCATTGCAATTCTTTTTTCAACTTCTACATTTGTTATTAAAGTTGAATGCCATGCAAACAATTTAAAGAGACACTGTCACCTTGTCCATGCAGGACAAGTATAAATTTCTCTTCAAAGCCCCCCCCCCCAACCTCTTTATAGTTGCCTAACCAGCACTCCCTTGCAGTCCCATGCTCCACTGTAACCCATGAGGCTACCTGCTCTTTTGGTTGTTAAGACGCATGTGCCTTACTCCCCTGTGAAGGTACCTGGGATAAACGCTTACGCGTACACACGATCATTTTTCAGCATGAAAAAAACGTTGTTTTTCAAAAACGTCATTTAAAATGATCGTGTGTGGGCTTCACATAATTTTTCAGGTTCTGAAAAACGACAAAAAAAAAAATTCGAACATGCTGCATTTTTTAACGTAGTTTTAAACGATGTCGTTTTTCGGGTTGTAAAAAATGATCGTGTGTGGGCTAAAACGACGTAAAAAACCCGCGCATGCTCAGAAGCAAGTTATGAGACGGGAGCGCTCGTTCTGGTAAAACTACCTTTCATAATGGAGTAAGCACATTCATCACGCTGTAACAGACAAAAAGCGCAACTCGTCTTTTATTAACACAGAATCAGCTAAAGCAGCCCAAAGGCGAATGGAACTTCCCCTTTATAGTGCCGTCGTACGTGTTGTACGTCACACGCTTTGCTAGATCATTTTTTAAAAACGATGGTGTGTAGGCAACATCGTTTTATGACGAAGTTGGGAGAACTTAGTTTTTTGGACATGCTGAAAAACAACATTTTTTTTTTCATGCTGAAAAATGATCGTGTGTACGCGGCATGAGTTTTAGGTTGGAGCCCTGTCACATGACTAGGGGAGTGATGTCACTCTTTCCCCTGGTTGCTGACAGCCAATCTCAATGTCCGCTACAGAGGAGGAAGCAGCTGCGAGGAAAGGCAGGAAACAATCAGTATGAGAGTTCAGAAAATACCCCTTCCAGAGACACAGATAGTCTTTCTCTTTAACACATAGTTGAAACATACTATATATATTTATATGAAGACTGATTTACCCGTCTAGGGATTTGTATTTCTGTCCATTCATTCCTGAGCTTTATACAGCTCTACAAGACTGCAGCTAGATTGGGGACCTTACTTTTTCCCTGCTGCATTTAAGGCTACTTTCACACTGGGGCGGTCCTGGCGTTAGCGGTAAAGCACTGCTCGTTTAAGCAGCGCTTTAGCACTGTTCTAGCTCCGCTTTTTGGGCGGTAGCAGGTCACTTTTAACACCCAAAAAGGGGTTAAAAGCACCCGTGATGCAGCGCTTCCGAATCGCTTTTCAGATGCTTTGAAATCGGTGCCAATTCATTCCAATGGGCAGGGGAAGTTTGGGAGTGCCTGAAAACAGAATCAGTGTGAAAGGGGTCCAAGTGATATGGCTAGGTTACCACCCTTTCCACAGCCTTTGGTAGGACAGTGTTGGAGCAGTAGCAGCAGTTCTCTCTCATACACTATAGTGAGGGGGGGGGGGGGTAGGCAGGAAGGGGGAGAACACAGAAGTAGAGTACATCAGTTAAATCAAACATTCACAAAGGTGTCATACCAATTATTCCAGGGAAGCCAACGAGCAAGAATTTTGGAACGTGTGATTGGCTCAGTCGCCATTAAGGACTCGTAAGAGTAGTGAGTCTGTACTAAGTCGGTCACGTCACCAATAGTTGGTATTTTTTCCATCTTCCAAAGTCTGGCGATCAGTAGTCTAGATGCTAGCAGTACATGAATAGTTGTCGTTCTAAAGTTTGGTGGAATCTAATCTATACCAATGTTAACAACACTTATGTAAACAATAAACAGTTCGCCTGCCTGAGAACAAGGGGGAATGGGGAACAAGGATAAAACAAGCCGGGGGTGGGGGAGTCTAGGTATACCAGCAGGATTAAGCTGAGCCTGCTGAGCTTTGGTGGGGTAAAAGTTTGTGAGCTGGCTACAACAAGCGTAGCGCCGAGCCGGAACAAATGCTGTTATTAAGTGTATCATGAGCAGCACTTATTTTGATGATTTGGAGTTCCCGGGCACAGAGGAGTTTTTGGTGATCTGGTGGGCCAGTGGCTGTTTCTCCGAATCTGGGATGATTCCCCAGATTTGAGCATCTGGGGACCCTCCTCAACCGTGCGAATGACGTGTTTCTTTCCATCTTTGGTGACCAGTAGTTTTGTAGGGAATCGCCATTGATAGGGGATTTTTTGATTATTAAGAGGTTTTGTAATTGTATTCAGCTGGCGTCTGAGCTGGCGGGTATATTGCGATACATCAGCATATAACTGCAGATCAGTATACGGCGCTGGGAGCTGCCCCATCTGCTTTGAACAGGAGCTGATCTTTCGTGTGGTAAAAATTTATTCTCAGTAAAACATCACGGGGGATTTTCTCAGGGAGGTAAGGAGATTTCGGTAAGCAGTGAATCCTATCTATTATCGTTTCCATGGGAGATAATTCAGGACGGACGGTGGAAATCAGCCGCCGAGTATATGCATTCAGATCCTGTGGCAGAATGCTCTCAGGTATGCCACGTATCTTTACATTGTTGCGGCGTGACCTGTCCTCCAGGTCCGCCATTTTTGCTCTCATCCACATGTGTTCATCGCGTGTGTGTGTGTGTGTTCATGCGCTTCTACCAAATCATTCACTGTATCTGTGATTGCACCCACTTGATTGCCTAAATGGGACATTTTGTTACCCATGGAGGAGAATTTCATGATCATGGATGAGATGGTGACATGCAATGAATTTTGCAGCGAGATGAGCATCTTTCATCGTGGTGTCCAGCACCGGTTGGTTGGATGTAGGGGATGCTGCTATGGGAGACGGCTGGGGTAATAAGGTAGCAGCGTCAGATATAGAAGGACTCACCTCCGTGTTGTGAGGATCAGAATCCAGCCGCATCCGCAATTTAACAGGGCTATTTTGCGTGGAGGATGCTGTGGAGGATGGGTTAGCTGTTGTTCCATCTCTGGGCAGCAGTATTTCAGGTGGATCGGCATCGGGGGGATCTGTATACAAGCCATCTTTGCTGTGTATGCCGCGGGCCCCATCTTGGGAGCGGAGGTCCGGCGGCTGTGTGAAATAGGCCGTCAGTTTCCTGGGCTGCCTGTAATCTTTTTGTTTGTGGGACATGGCCGGGTGAGTCTCTGGCCTCCGGGGTCTATGTGGGGTGATGTGCTGCTCTGATGTGTTGCGTTTGCCCGCTGTATTCTCCAGTCGGCGCGGGAGCCAGGAGATCAGGTGTCCATTCTGCTCGGCAGCTGGCCACGCCCCCCCCTTGAGTTCTGTTTTTTAACCACCTTGAAATTTTTTAATGCACCGTCTCACCTGCTCTAAGATAATAATGCAGCAGATATATTTATTCCCCGTCATAAAGGCTGTACCACGTGTGATGGGATTAGTTGCAGAAAAGTTACTGGTGCAAGCCCTAAGGGCCAGTTCACACAGCAGTATTGTCACCCCAGGCTATAAGAGGTGCAGTGTTGTCACCCTAGGCTGTGAGAAGAGCAGTGTTGTAACCCTAGGCTGTGGGAGGAGCAGTGTTGTCACCCTAGGCTGTGGGGGGAGCAGTGTTGTCACCCTAGGCTGTGGGGAGAGCAGTGTTGTCACCCTAGGCTGTGGGGGGAGTAGTGTTGTCACCCTAGGCTGTGAGAAGAGCAGTGTTGTCACCTTAGGCTGTGGGAGGAGCAGTGTTGTCACCCTAGGCTGTTTTTTTTTTAAACTTGGAATTCAAACTCCCCCCCTCTACATATCTCCATTACACATCTTTACAGACAATGTGACACGCTGATAGAATTGTTTCCGATTTCATTTCAGTCCACAGGTAGTTCCAAGGACACTGAATTTTTGATAGAATCAATGGGTATTTTAAGTACTAAAAACAAAAAAACAAAAAAAAAAACATATGAGGATTGGTAAACTGCAATATATTATATTTTTGGGTTTAGGTTTGTTTTTCGGTTAGTTGGAAATTCCTTTACCGTCAAAATAATAAAGTTGCACAATTGAGCTCTTATTTTTTTGTATTTTTATTTTATTTTTATTATTAGTTCAAAAATAGATTCTACCTTCTTTTCCGTTGGATTAGCTGTATCCAAACGGGTTTCATTAAATAAGTATAGTAAAGGAAACCAGGGGTAGATTTTACAATTTGTCAAGTAAGGTCCAGACAGCATGGCAGAAATGCAGATGTGAACTCGCAATGTTATTTTTAATCCACTGCTGCCCTTTTCAGAGTAAACAGCCGCTGTATTTTACAGCCTGATAGAGACAGACCTAAATTCTGAGAGAAGGTGGCGGAGTGGTGTGTGCGTGTGTGCAGAGTGTGTATCAGACAGGGAACACACCCAAACACAAAACCGCACAAACAATTGTGGGAGTCTGGCCCGTCTGCTCTGTATGCTGAGATAGCGCAATGAATTTATTTACAGCACTGTTTTCATACTACTGGATACAATGTAACAACTTTTTTTTTTAGCTTTCTTTGTTCTTGTTTTAAAAATAGTAACATTTTATCACACTTTGAACATTGTCTGACTAGTAATTGTCTTTATTAAAGGACTCCGCTAAGTTGTATCCAGCGCCCACATAACAACCCTGTTTATGGTTTTAGAAACACTGCAATCATTTTTGTGATAGATGTTATTTTTTTAGGGCCTCTTCACGCTGATTATAATAGTTATTTATCTAGCTCCAGCAATTTACATACTCCACATTCACATGAGTTTCCCAAGGAGCTTACAATCTAAGGTCCCTATCACACATACACACTTTTTTTAGGGGCAATTTAGTTTCATAATCTTTATTGAGTATATTTAAAATATATTATAAGAAAGAAGTAATAATTACAGTAAAGTGACAGGTATAGTACTGGTGACCTTGTCAACTCAAGTAACTATTGCATAGAACACGTTACAGAGCAACATTTTTGCAGGGAAATATTTAGGATGTATACATAGGCACAAGACGGAATCTGCAAAAATATGGTAGCTTCAGTTGTGCTCATAAGTTTACATACCCTGGCAGAATTTATGATTTCTTGGCCATTTTTCAGAGAGTATGAATGATAACACAAAACCTTTTCTCTCACTCATGGTTAGTATTTGGCTGAAGCTATTAATCATCAATCAACTGGGTTTACTCTCTTTAAATCATAATGACAACAGAAACTAGCCAAATGACCCTGATCAAAAGTTTATATACCCCAGTTCTTAATACAGTATATTGCCCCCTTTAACATCACTGCCAGTTTGAAGTCTTTTGTGGTATTTGTGGGTGACACTCTATGGCCGCGATTCAGATACATTGTCGTATCTTTGAGCGTGCGTAACGCATCTCCTATGCGCTACGCCGACGTAACATTGAGAGGCAAGTACTGTATTCAGAAAGCACTTGCTCCCAAAGTTACGTTGGCGTATCGTAAATGGGCCAGCGTAAGCCCGCGTAATTCAAAGTAGCAAGGCAGTGGGCGTGTTGTATTGTAATGAAGCGTGACCCCATGTAAATGCATGGCCGATCGAACGGCGCATGCGCGCGCATGCTCAGAGTCGCGTCGCAAATACTCCCTAAGATACGTCGGCTCAATGCTTTGTCGACGTTAACGTAACATACGCCCAGCCCCATTCACGTACGACTTGCGCAAACGACGTAAAATATGACGATGTTCCGACGTTTCCGACGTCCATACCTTAACATGACTTACCCCTGCTTTATGAGGGGTAAAGTTATGCGTAGTCGACGCGTAAATCTACGGAAGCGCCCCTAGCGGCCAGCGTAAATATCCACCCAAGATACGACGGCGTAAGAGACTTACGTCGGTCGTATCTTGGCCAAATTCAGGCGTAACTGCCTATATGAATCAGCGCATAGATACAATGGTGCTCATTTGGACTTATGATGGCGTATCTGGAGATACGCCGCCGTAAGTCCTTTCTGAAGCTGGGCCTTTATCTTCTCAGATGGTAAAGCTGTCAGTTCCTCTTGGCAAGAAGCCTCCAGTTCCTGTAAATTCTTAGACTGTCTTGCATGAACTGCATGTTTTGAGATCTCCCCAGAGTGGCTCAATGATATTGAGGTCACGAGACTGAGATGGCCACTCCAGAACCTTCACTTTATTCTACTGTAGCCAATGACAGGTTGACTTGGCCTTGTGTTTTGGATCATCGTCATGTTGGAATGTCCAAATACATCCCATCCGCAGCTTCCTGGCTGACCAAATTTCCTGTGCCTTTTGTAGCTCACACATCCCCAAAACATGAAACAGACTTGACTCCTCTCCAAATTTAGCGTTTATGGTTGTGGCCAAAAAGCTAAATTTTGGTCTCATCACTCCAATTGACTTTATGCCAGAAGGTTTGAGGCTTGTCCTTATGATGTTTGGCATATTGTAAGCGGGATACTTTGTGGCATTTGCGTAGTAATGGCTTTCTTCTTGCAACTTGACCATACAGCCCATCTTTCTTCAAGTACCTCCTTATTGTGCATCTTGAAACAGCCACACCACATGTTTTCAAAGAGTCCTGTATTTCACCTGAAGTTATTTGTGGGTTTTTCTTTGCATCCAGAACAATTTTCCTGGCAGTTATGGCTGAAATTTCAGTTGGTCTACCTGACCGTGGTTTGGTTTCAACATAACCCCTCATTTTCCACTTCTTGATTAGAGTTTGAACACTGCTGATTGGTATTCTCAATTCCTTGGATATCTTTTTATGTCCCTTTCTTGTTTTATAAAATTCAACTACTTTTTCCCGCAGATCCTTTGACTATTCTTTTGCTTTCCCCATGACTCAGAATCCAGAAACGTCAGTGCAGCACTGGATGAAAGATGCAAGGGTCTGTCATGAGTCCAGAAACTCATTGACCTTTTATACACACACTAATTACAAGCAAACAGATCACAGATGAGGATGGTTACCTTCAATATCCATTCAAACCCCTTTGTGTCAACTTGTGTGCATGTTATCAGGCCAAAATCATCAGGGTATGTAAACTTTTGATCAGGGTCAATTGGGTAGTTTCTGTTGTCATGATTTAACACCTATGAGCAAAAGGTTGTTAGTACTGTTGTACTAGTTTTGATTGACTGTTTTACTGTACTTAGATTTTTCCTTGGCTATTGTACACTTTTGGGCCTGGGTATGCCTGGAGAGGCCCTGTTTTGTAATTTACTTATGCATATACTTTACTTTAATAAAAGGTTAAAAAACAAAACAAAAAAACAACCTGACAAGTCCTAGAGTCCAAGGCCTTTAAATATAAGAGTATGAGTTAGGACTGACATCTCTATTTTGTGTTATAATACATAAGAAGAGACAAGCTATGGTCTGATTTCTAGTGCCAATTTAGACAGTAACCAATTAACCTCCCAGCACGTCTTTGGAGCATCGGAGGAAACCCATACAAGCACAGGGGAACATGCAAACTCCATGCAGATCGTGTCATGACTGGGTTTTGAAGCCTCTTTAATGTACATACTGTACATTTACTGCCATCAAGGAGCTTACAATCTCTAAATAATCACACATACAACGACCCATTTGGAAAGGTGCTGAAACCTGGAGTACCCGGAGGAACCCCACACAGGCACAATGGGAAATATTCAAATGCAGAAGGTGCCCTGGAATATGAGCTGGGTAATCCAGCGCTGCAAGAAGCACCTGCAAAAAAAATTCAATTTTTTTTATCGAAAGGCAAACTTATTCTTTAAAGTATATGTAAACCCTAACAATTAATTAACTTCTATTCTTTGCGTTGTTTTGTTCTGTTAAATAAACTATTGAAAGTATTTTATTCTATCCGTTCGATAACTGCAAAAATTACCTGTTGATTTTGTCAGAAATCTTGTGAGCTGATACCTTCCTGTGCTCTCTGCACAGGAAGGGTTATGGAGATGAGGAGTGGTCTGTGTTCTTTGCAATCCATCAAAAATACAGTAAGCAGGGTTGAAACAATGTATTCATGGCTGTGTCATATCAAAGAGGATGGTAGGAACGTACTATATTTCTGGAACATCAACAATTATTCTTCTGTACTTGCAGCTTGTTTATTAAAGCAGACCACCTCGCCACCCCCCCCCCCCCCCCCAAAACTAGAAACCCCTGGTGCATGCATCTCTGCTTGCAGATCCCAACATATTTTTCAGTCTTATTTAAAATAAAATATTTATTTTAGTACTTTATTACTGTATTTATAGTCACTTCCTGGATATTCAGAGGCACTGGTGATATAGCCAGTGCCTGACAGCTGCCACCTGGAAAGGCTACATCACCAGTGCATTCAAGAGAGATCTCATTTGTAAGCTGCAAGATCTCAGACACAAACATTTTTTTCCCAAGGATGACAGCAGTGAGAACTTGGCACAGAAGAAGCTGACCACTGATGGTGTCAGCTGTTAATTTGGCGATGCAGGTTTATAGGAGGAGGAAGAATTGGGCATTAGTATATGGGAACATAGTAAGAAATGAGACAACCAATAATAATTAGATGTACTAGATGTATTTATCTATCAAAACTTATTTTATTAACCACTTACCCCCCGGACCATATTGCTGCCCAAAGACCAGAGTACTTTTTGCGATTCGGGACTGTGTCGCTTTAACAGACAATTGCGCGGTCGTGCGACGTGGCTCCCAAACAAAATTGGCGTCCTTTTTTTCCCACAAATAGAGCTTTCTTTTGGTGGTATTTGATCACCTCTGCGTTTTTTATTTTTTGCGCTATAAACAAAAATAGAACGACAATTTTGAAAAAAATTAATATTTTTTACTTTTTGCTGTAATAAATATCCCCCAAAAATATATAAAAAAACATTTTTTCCTCAGTTTAGGCCGATACGTATTCTTCTACATATTTTTCGTAAAAAAAATCGCAATAAGCGTTTATTGATTGGTTTGCGCAAAAGTTATAGCGTTTACAAAATAGGGGGTATTTTTATGGCATTTTTATTAATATTTTTTTTACTAGTAATGGCGGCGATCAGCGTTTTTTTTTTCGGTATTGCGACATTATGGCGGACACTTCGGACATTTTTGACACATTTTTGGGACCATTGGCATTTTTATAGCGATCAGTGCTATAAAAATGCATTAGATTACTATAAAAATGCCACTGGCAGTGAAGGGGTTAACACTAGGGGGCGGGGAAGGGGTTAAGTATGCCTGGGTGTGTTCTTACTGTGGGGGGGGGTGGCCTCACTAGGGGAAACACTGATTTTCTGTTCATACATTGTATGAACAGAAAATCAGCATTTCCCCTGCTGACAGGAACGAGAGCTGTGTGTTTACACACACAGCTCCCGTTCCCCGCTCTGTACCGAGCGATCGCGTGTGCCTGGCGGCGATCGCGCCCGCCGGGCACACGCACGGGAGTCGGGGGCGAGCGGGGGGCGCGCGCGCGTGCGCCCCTAGTGGCGGCTAAAAGGTAGGACGTCCATTTACGTGGTCTCGCCTAGGAGAGCCACCTTGTGGACGTATAATGACGGTGCGGCGACGGCAAGTGGTTAATATGCTTGCGGTTTCAGATGAAGGGGAGGGGAGGAGGTCTACAATAACCACTTAAGGACCGGACCAATATGCTGCCTAAAGACTCAAGGGGTTTTTACAGTTCGGGACTGCGTCGCTTTAATAGACAATTGCGCGGTCGTGCGACGTGGCTCCCAAACAAATTTGGCGTCCTTTTTCCCCCACAAATAGAGCTTTCTTTTGGTGGTATTTGATCACCTCTGCGGTTTTTATTTTTTGCGCTATAAACAAAAATAGAGCGCCAATTTAGAAAAAAATGCAATATTTTTTACTTTTTGCTATAATAAATATCCCCCAAAAACATATATACATTTTTTTTTTCCTCAGTTTAGGCCGATACGTATTCTTCTACCTGTTTTTGGTAAAAAAAATCTCAATAATCGTTTATCGGTTGGTTTGCGCAAAATTTATAGCGTTTACAAAATAGGGGATAGTTTTATTGCATTTTTTTTTTTTACTACTAATGGCGGCGATCAGCGATTTTTTTCGTGACTGCGACATTATGGCGGACACTTCGGACAATTTTGACACATTTTTAGGACCATTGTCATTTTCACAGCAAAAAATGCATTTAAATTGCATTCTTTATTGTGAAAATGACAGTTGCAGTTTGGGAGTTAAACACAGAAGGCGCTGTAACATTTAGGGTTCACTTTGTGTGTGTTTACAACTGTAGGGGGGTGTGGCTGTAGGACTGACATCATCGATCGAGTCTCCCTAATAAAAGGGATCACTCGATCGATGCGCCGCCATAGTGAAGCACGGGGAAGCCGTGTTTACATACGGCTCTCCCCGTTCTTCAGCTCCGGGGACCGATCGCGACGGGCGGCTATAAACGAATAGCCGCGCCGTCGTCCCGGATCGCTCCCCGATCGGACCCCCGACCCACGTCAAGCAGAGGACGTACAGGTACGTACATGTGCCTTTCCGTGCCATTCTGCTGACGTATATGTACATGAGGAGGTCGGCAAGTGGTTAAAGGGACAAATCACGGGTAAATGTGCCTGTATTCCAGACATGTGCCTTTCTACTTTAAATTCTAGTTATTGTTGAATACACAATTTTTTTATGAATATTTTTGTGTGTGTTTTTTTTTTTTTTTTTCATTTCTCTTTTTTCCCCGGTTTTACTAGAGTGCAAGAAAAATTGCATAATCTAAGCAAATAGCTGAAAATCACTTCTCGTTATTGATTTAAGCGTGGCCACGACAGGACGTTAAGGGGAGTGGACAGAAGGCCCACTAATGCATTGATCTCAGCATTGCCCTTTTGCCATAGACAGATTACTTGTGCAGCTCTTCCAGGCACACCAGACGGATCATAGGCCGCATATTTTACATAATCAATTTTGTGTTAAGAGTTTGGTATCCCAGCCGCATATATCAACAACCATTTCTATTACTCTAATGTCCTCCCATTTGGTATTTAGTGGGTGGGCCAGTGTTAAAATTTCCGGATTTTGGTTGTTACTACTGCTGATCGGATAATCCGAAAATTAATTGCAAAATGTAGAGTAATTTCAGTAAAGCAGGGCTACAGGCCTTCGAGGGAAAATGATAAATCTAATACCCCATGTGAAGCCTGGATTGGAAAAAAGATGATTTCATTTTGTCTTTTTTTTTTTTTTTTTTTTTAAAACACTTGATCTTTAACTGTTTAGGAGAAAAAAGACTAGCACCTTGTTAATATGGGTTTCTTCAACCTACAGTACTCTGTACTATGTAAGGTTATGTACAGACAAACTGTCAACATAGATTTCTGAAGGAAGTGTAGTCATTGTTGTCCATGACAACTCATTAGTTCCTTCATTTTGTGCACACAAGGAGACTCTAATTGCTTTTTGTAAGCAATACAAACACTTTGATGCAGGAAAATTAATGCACCAGTATAGCTCTATAGGAGGAATTGAGGGAGGGTTGTCAAAAGACTTGCTGTACAAGTGATTCAAGCCTGCAGTAGGAAAGATTTAAAAAGAACTCTACGCTAATTTCTGTAAATATTTTATTTAATCACCAAGGGGACCAAGTGCTTGTAGCACTTAGTACTGTTCAGACCAGTGGCCTCATTAAGGCCCCTTTCACACAGGTGGACCGTTTAGGTCGGTGGACCTAAACGGATGCTGCATGCAAGTCTATGGAGTGAGGAATGTCAGCGGTGACCATGTCCGCTGACATCCGATCCGCTAAAACCCGACGTATGACGATACGTTTGCCACCCGTCCTGGTGGATCGGATGAGATCTGATAAAAATGGACATGCTATCTGTTTTCGTCCGATCTCTCCATAGGAATCGGCGGCGCTCGACAGGCCCCTCCCCGCTCAGTGAGTAGAGAGGGACCTGTCATCCGCCCGCACAGCGGAGATCCACGGAGAGATCTCCCGCCAAGCTGGCGGACTCCGCTGCAACATATCCGCCCCGTGTGGAAGGGGCCTAAAATCACCTCTTGTGCTGGCTGTAGCTCCACCTATTCTTAAACAGCCAGCACTGAGCCAGGTCTTCTTGTCCACATCAGTGCCTGCCCTCACAAATGCGCTTCTGGAAGAATGGTCGAACATTCCCATAGACACCCTCCTAAACCTTGTGGACAGCCTTCCCAGTAGAGTTGAAGCTGTTATAGCTGCAAAGGGTGGACCAATGCAATATTGAATCCTACGGGTTGAATAACCATTTTAAAAAGTATATTGAGGCGACTTCTCCTAGGCCCCGTACACACGGTCGGACAAAACCGATGAGAATGGACCGAGGTTTAGTTTCATCAGTCCAAACCGACCGTGTGTATAGCCCATTGGTCTGTTGTCCTTCGGTCCAAAATTTTAAAACATGCTTTAAAATCAAACCGATGGCCCGCTGCCCGATCGGTCCAAACCGATGGTTAGCACAGAAAGCATCGGTTCAAAACCTGCGCATGCTCAGAATCAAGTCGACGCATGCTTGGAAGCATTGAACTTCGTTTTATTCAGCACGTCGTGTGTTTGACGTCACCGCGTTCTGACCCGATCGGTTTTTGGAACGATGGTGTGTACGCACATCAGACCATCAGGCCACTTCAGCAGTGAACCGATGGAAATGGCCCGTCGGACCATTCTCATCGGTTTGGAACGACCGTGTGTACGCGGCCTAAGAGTGCTTTCACACTGAAAGCGCCAGCCGTTATCACTAAAGGGCTGCTCCTTTTAGCGGCGATTTTATGAAAAATTTCTGCAGAATGGCACCTGATCAGTGCCCTCAACCAATAGCTGAGAGCGCTGATCAGATGCCAATCTGCAGCAAATTTTTCAGTCATTCCCCTTCGACAGAAGACTGCTGCCATACACACAGACCGAATGTTGGCCTGTTTCTATTGAACCGGCAGATGCCACCCGGTATTCGGCCGGTGTGTATGGCCCTTAAGATAGGAAGTGTGTTACTGTCTGGATTACCTAGTGAAAATAAAGGGAAAAATCTTGAAAAATATAAACTGCTAAATACCTTTTCTCATCAGCAGTATATAGCAGTCTTATGGCTTCTATCAGTGTCTGGTTAAAGCTTGTAAGAGGAGTTTTTATTCTCCTATGACTGTTCTATCAGACATTGCTGATTGTCCCTGTGCCGATCACATGCACCCTTCTCAAAAAAAACTCTCTAGCAATACACACCAAACTAAGCATGTACAGAGTGCCCCCAAGGCTCTGTTCTATCAGCATATGGATTGGGGACTGTGAAAGAAGTGGAGGATCAGAGAAGACAGGATCAAACAGCCTTTTTACACAATGCAGAGGATGAACCCCTTGGGTTTCACAATGAATATAACAACCATGCTTTACTGCATATACAGACTGATTTTACTGTTGTGGGTTTAGTAACACTTTAATACCGTTTTAAGCCCACTTCACGATAACCTGGCTGGTTTTACACCTTGTTTTATTTGATAAAATAAAATTCCATGTACTTACTGATTGGTTGCTTGTATGCCTGTTTTCAACTATACTGCTAACCAGCTCATTATATTATCCATTAATCTTGAAGAATATAATTCTCTTCGCTGCTATTCAGTTCATCAGTCAATTATGTTATACTTTATGCTGAAGCAAATTAGTCTTGCACTTCCTTTGTTCACCAGTTGATTATATTATTCATGTTGAAGTAAAAGTGTTCTTGCACTTACATTGTTCACCCGATGACTATGCTCCATTAATATTGAAGAAAAAAAATGTGTTTACATCTGCAAGACTAATCGCATAGCATAGCAAGACAAATGTTTACTACTATTACAGAGTGATGGCGACTTGTTAATTACCATGATGGCCCATTTTTACATGAAGCTCTTTAAATACAGTGTTGATCTTTTGTGATTTATACAGCTCCTCTTTGTGTAAGAGGGTGTGATGAGTAAGAACTATTATTATTATACAGGATTTAGCAACTATTATTCCTAGTACACACAATGAGAAAATCTGGCAAAAAATACCACTTTCAGAGCGATCGTCTGATAATCTGATCGTTGGTACAGATTTTTCAAGCACAACAAGCACAAAAAACGCAAGTGCTTACTTGCTCCGGTGTAACGAGTGCTCCTGATTCAGGAACCTCGTTACACCGAATGCAGCCTAGGATGTGACAAACATAAGCCTCCTTATGCCTTCACATCCCAGGCTGCATTCTTGCGTTGGCCGCTAGGGGGCGCGGCCTTTGTGATCGGCGTGTAGTATGCAAATTGCATACTACCACCGATTCACAAAAGTTGCGCGGGCCCTGCGTACGCAAGGTACGGAGTTTCCGTACGGCGCCTTTAGCATAAGGTTGCTCCTGCTAATAGCAGGCGCAGCCAATGCTAAAGTATAGCTGCGCCTCCCGCTCGTGACGTTTAAATTTCACGTTGTTTACGTAAGTGAACCGTGAATGGCGCTGGACGCCATTCACGTTCACTTACAAGCAAATGACGTCCTTGCGACGTCATTTGCCGCAATGCACGTCGGGAAAGTTTCCCGACGGAGCATGCGCTGTTCGCTCGGTGCGGGAGCGCGCCTAATTTAAATGATTCCCGCCCCCGGCGGGATCATTTACATTAGGCAGCCTTGCGCCCGGCTGCTTAGCATATTGCCCGCGCAATTTACGGAGCAACTGCTCCGTGAATCGCGGGCAAAGCGCAATATTTGCGTGGGCGCAGAGAAAAAAATTTGCTCTTTGCCCACGCAAATATTGCGCGATTCTACTTGAATCTGGGCCCCTGTCTTCTACGATACCAGAACTAACGATTTTTGTTTCATCAGTGCAGTATTTGTCCATAAAAAAATTGAGTGACCAAGACCGTTTATGCTCGGAAACGAAAGAATATATTACAATACAATACATTACATCAACGTGGGAAGTTGTATTCTGTCTTACGAGAATTGTTGTAACTCTAGTACCCTATTATTTTTCGATAGAGACTAGCATAAAAAAAAGAAAAAACGGATAATAATTTTTCTCATATTCTTATTGTGTATATTAGGCTTTTCTAAAGCCTTTTATATATTTATATATTTATTTATTTATTTACGCAGTGCTTAAATTAAGTCTAAACAAAGGGAAAAAATGTATGATAATAATAAAAAAAATAAAAATAGAGGGAAAGGAAGTATATTGAAATTTTGTGGATAGAATTTGGTGATGCGTTTTACATAGATGGATCAGTAGAATTAATTAACAATCTATACTATTAAACCCCAACCCCCCCCCCATTTTTTTTAATATAATATAATCTTATATATTATCCCATGATTAACATTAATACTGGAGGTATAATTGTAGTATAGATATTGGATTCTCTCATTTTAATTTCTAATATCCTCTATTTGTCTGTGTTTGTAAAACATTTTTTTTTTTAATTAATAAAATGTTTTTTTTTTTTTTATAATCGTAAGTATTTTATTGATTATTATGCATGTAATTTTCTTCAAGAAAACACATGCAATAACACCAGTATTTTTTTTTACAGCTGTGTGAATGAAGGCTTTGGATCAGTAAAAAAGCCATGAGTTCAGAGCCTTAAAACAAAAATAGAAAGTTTTACGTTTTGAGTGTTGTAATATATGCATGTTGTGACAGGAAGTCAGGTAAATCTGGGGGTGTTGTCACAGATGGGAGATACATTTCTGCCTTGTTTAGAAAATTCACCAATTACTATCAGGTGTCGGCTGCAGAGGTAGCCAGAAAGGTTTAAGGACATTGGATAGCTTCAGCTGTTCAGAATGAGAAAATGAAGGCCTCTATAAGTTGTCCAGAGGATTACTACTGAATGCTGCATCCTGAGGCTTGTTGAGTTAAGGAGAGCAGTGAGCTGAGGAAGACTTCTGAAGGTGAAGTGGTTGTTGATCTTTTTGCTGTGTGATCAGAAAATCAAAAAGACTATTGTTTTCTGCTGGAAGACCAGCAGTGTCTGCCCAGCAGTAGGCTGTGCCAGACTCCATAGGTAGGTTCCTGTGTTGTGAAGGTAGACGGCCCAAGTGGCCAGGGTTTATTTTATGTTTTGTTTTGTTTATGCTGTTTGGATGCTTGCACTTGTTTCCAGCAATATAGAAGAATAAACCATAACCCTTGTTTTTTCAACCACCCACGGCTGCGTCTCTGTATAATTCAGTGTGTAGTAAACCCACTCAGGAGGTCACACACCCCGCTACCGAGCTAACCCCTTACAATGTATACATGCATAAATTGCAATACTGGCAACTAGAACAGGATGAAGAATTATTGTACACACATATATATATATAATGTGTGTGTGTGTGTGTGTGTGTGTATGTTTATGCACCTAAACATATGTATATGGAAGGTCTTTATGGAATGTTTTACTGTATTTCTACCAATAAGATCTTACATCGTCAGTAAATTATGCCGGTGTGCAAGAGAAACTTGAAATGAAAGGGAACTACAATGGGGGGGAATTCAATAAAGCTGTTGTGCCACTTTTCTGGTGTTGATGCCTCTTGTTACTGTAATGCGCCAGTTCATGAAGCATTTGCAACACTTTTGACTCTGGCAGCGACTCGTGCACCAAATTTCGGTAGCTCTAACATGTGCCACTTTTACTTTGTATCTCATTGAATGCTCCATTTCTACATTATATCTCATTGAATGCTCCATTTCTACATTATGGGGGTTATTTCCGAAAGGCAAATCAACTTTGCACTACAAGTGCAAACTACAAGTGCAAAGTGTACTTGAAGTTGCACTGAAAGTGCACTTGGAAGTGTAGTCGCTGTAAATCCGAGGGGTAGATCTGAAATGAGGGGAAGCTTTGCTGATTTTATTTTCCAATCATGTGCAAGCTAAAATGCTGTTTATTTTCCTTGCATATCCCTATCGGATCCACAGCGACTGCACTTCCAAGTGCACTTTCCATGATATTTCAAGTGCACTTTGCACTTGTAGTTGAATTTGCCTTTAGTAAATAACCCCCTAGATCTCATTGAATGCTTCATTTCTACATGATATCTCATTAAAAGCTCCATTTCTACATTGTATCTCATTGAATGCAGCAAATTCAAAAGTGGAGCTAATTAAGATCTGTTTTGGTGTACAGAGAAAAACTGTCGTTTGTGAAAATGTCTCAAGTGCATTCTAAAAATGGCGTACGCCAAATTCAGGCACAAGTACAAGACCGGTACATGAATTTGGCACATTCTTCACCACTTTTAGAATGCATGAGTGACACTTTTGCAAAATCTGCCTGTACCAATCTTTATGGATTCCAGAGAATGTGTTTTCCTTGACTGTTCTTTTTAATTTCAATAGTTTTTATTGGATTTTCACAATTATAACAGATAAAACGTATACAGGTACTGACTGTTCTTTTTAAGTCACTATTGCAACATTTACATTTTCATGTAAATCAATCTTATACGTTTGCATTTCATATCCAACTTTATATAATCTACTTAATGAATATGTGTGTGTATGTCAGACAGTATAATCAGCAGCCTAGCTGAACAGACACTGAGAAGATACAATAGGATGAGCTACCTAGGGAGTACATTAGGTTCAGTGATACATTTTGGATTCATGCTGACTGGTAGACTTACATTGAGATAATAATAGGAGCACTAACGCACAGTTACTGTGCATGAAACGCTATTTGATACAAGTAAATATGTTGACCCTCATGTACATATATACAGTAAAACCTTGGATTGGGAGCATAATTCGTTCCGGAAACATGCTTGTAATTCAAAGCACTTGTATATCAAAGCAAATTTCCCCATAAGAAATAATGGAAACTCAGATGATTCGTTCCACAACCATTTATTCATAAGTCCTTCAGTTTATAGTCCATATAAAAATATAGCAATGTGATCGGTTGTGTAACCATAAAATGTCCATCCACAAATGTCTACCTCCACAAGGGGATTAGAAGCAAAATCCAGCAGGAGCTACAGAGTATAAAAGAGAAGAGAGGCGCCTCTAAGTGTAGCAATATGGTTACATTTAATGAAGGTACAACATTTAGCAACTCACATGGTTGATGATCAAAAGAGGCACATCTAGGAATGCAGGAATCCGGGATAAAGCTGTCCACATAGACCATCCTCCGCGTGGCCGGCTCTCACTGCTGTCGGTCTGCCACCGTGATTGGGAAGACTACCCTGCAGTAAAGCGATTTGAAAGAGAGGCTTGAAGCGCTCGTGGAGCGCAGCGTGGAAGGGACGACGTTGATGGCTGTGCGGAGGATGGTCTATGTGGACAGCTTGACCCCGGATTCCTGCATACTTAGATGTGCCTGTTTTAATCATCAACTATGCGAGTTGCTAAATGTTGTACCTTCATTAAATGTAATCACATTGTTACACTAATGCCGCGTACACACGATCGGATGTTGACTCAAACTTGTCTTGCCTACACCCGGTCGCACAAATGTTGTCGGAAATTCCGATTGCCAAGAACACGGTCACGTGCAACGGCACTAGAAAAGGGAAGTTCAATGCCAAGTTTGCCACCCTTTGGGCTCCTTCTGCTAATCTCGTGTTAGTAGAAGTTTGGTGAGAGACAAGTCGCGCTTATACGTCATCTGCTGCTGTTCCCGATCTCTCAGAGTCTCTGAGAAATCAGTTTGTCAGAACTCTGTGTGAATTTCAGCAGCAAAAAAAAAATCATTATTCTAGCATTATAAAGAAGAAGAGAATGCGCTCCATTAAAAGATTAAAACATTTGCATTGTGACTATTGTGCTATCTCTATTACGAACGCTAGTTTTACCAGACCGAGCGCTTCTGTCTCATACTTGATTCAGAGCATGCGTGGAATTTTGTGCGTCGGAATTGTCTACACATGTTGGAATTTACGAGAACGGATTTTGTTGTCTGAAAATTTGAGAACCAGCTCTCAAATTTTAGTTTGTCGGAAATTCCGAGTGTGTGTACGCGGCATTAGAGGCGCCTCTGTTCTCTTTTATACTGAGTTGTGACACAACATTATTTGAATATCAATACATAGCTTGTACATCAAGTCAAAAAGAAATTAAATTTAGCTTGTCTTGCAAAACGCTCTCAAACCAAGGTTTTACTGTAATTACAAATTGTAAAAATGTTTTATTTTAATGTGGGAATTACGTTTATTTTTATATATAGCTATATAGATGGATAAGATAATTAATATATATTTATAAAACTTTTTTTTTTTTTTTGTAGATAGCTTTACATGAGAATATTTATAAGAAACTGATAGAATTCCTTTAACAGGATCATTAGGTCCTCATGTACATAAGCAAAGTGGTGACATGAAGTCATGGGGCAGGTTAACGCTGTGATGTGGAAGAGACAATGTATCTTTAAATAATCCCTGTGAGATCCAGCCAGCCATCATGCAGATTGAGTGTGACAGGGACAGCTGTGACATATCGGTTTTGACACACTTCCATAGCACAAGTTAGTGGCTTGAGGTGACTCATGTCCTTCCCTTGATTGTGCCCTCCGCTGCAGGACAACACAACGATGCTCGGATGAACCTCGCCATCGCTCTCACTGCTGCCAGGTACGGGGCTGCCACAGCCAATTATACTGAAGTGGTACGCTTGCTGAAGAAGACAGATCCGCTGAACGGCAGGGAGCGCGTCTGCGGCGCACGCTGTAAAGACGTTCTAACAGGTATCAGACTTGTAGCCCGTTTGTGCATTTTGTAATACCTAATTTCAAACAAAAATTTTTTTTTTTTTTTATTTCTTTCCTGTATAATCCTGTAAATAATGTATTATAGGACCACAAGGGGCAAAGAAAAAGTACAAACTTGAATTTATGTAAAAGACCAATAAGTGAAAGTTTTTTATACAGTACATGTTGCCGAGAATGTGTTTCTAGCACGACAGCATCGCGTTGATTCTCGGCGACAGGGTGCCGACATCTCGCAACCCGCTGGAATAGACCAAGCACATTCCAGCGAGCGCGTCATAGAAGCAACGGGAGATCCAACTTGGATTCCCGCCAATTCTAGCTGCGGCGTTTGGTATGGATCCTGAGAAGGAGAAGTCCACGCCAAATTGTAAATAAAAAAACCGACATGGGTTCCCCCCCCAGGAGCATACCAGGCCCTTAGGTCTGGTATGGGTTGTAAGGAGGCCCCCCCCCCTACGCCGAAAAACCGATGTGGGGGGGTCCCCCACAATCCATACCAGACCCGTATCCAAAGCACGCTACCCGGCCGGCCAGGAAAGGAGTGGGGAAGAGCGAGCGCCCCCTCCTGAGCCGTACCAGGCCGCATGCCCTCAACATGGGGGGGTTTGGTGCTCTGGGGCAGGGGGCGCACTGCGGGGCCCCCCCACCCCAGAGCACCCTGTCCCCATGTTGATAAGGACAGGGCCTCTTCCCGACAACCCTGGCCGTTGGTTGTCGGGGTCTGCGGGCAGGGGAATTTGGGAGCCCCCTCAAATAAGGGGGCCCCCAGATACCGGCCCCCCCACCCTAAGTGAATGAATATGGGGTACATCGTACCCCTACCCATTCACCTGGAGGCAAAGTGTAAAAGTAAATAAACACACAACACAGGGTTTTTAAAATAATTTATTAGTCTGCTCCGGGGGCCCCCCCTGTCTTCTTTAGCTCTTTTACCAGGGGGGCTTCTTCACCGCCGTCTGGTTCTCTTCGGGGGGTCTTCTCCGCTCTCGGGGGTCTTCTCCGCTCTCCGGGGGATCTTCTGCTCTCCCGGGGGTCTTCTCCGCTCTCCGGGGGGGTCTTCTCCACTCTCCGGGGGTTTTCTTCTATCTCCTCCGCTCTCCAGTTCTTCTCCCGCTCGCTGTCCGGTGCCTTCTCCTTCAGGGCTGGCCGCCGCTATCTTCGTGTGTTAGCTCAATTACTAGCGGTGGCCAGCCCGGCTCTTCTGTGACGTCTTCTTCTCTTCTCTTCTTCTGCCTTCTTCCGATGTTGACACGACGCCTCTTCTCGCTGCAATGACGGGTGCGCGGTTTGCATCCGATTTATATAGGCCTCTCTGCAGTTTAGGAAGCACTGTAATAACAGCTTTTAGAAAATACATTCTAGATTAGTACAAATCATAGAAAAGATATAGTTCCCTTTGTATAATTGACAGATGTTGGACAGATTGCCTAACATTTTTCATATTATTGCCTCAAAAAATCTTCAAAGATGTAGGTTTTAGGAGTCATGTACACCATGAAGTTAATTGCGGCTTTTCTATCACAGGGCAAGAGTTTGATGTCCGCGCCAAATGTGTTATCAATGCCACCGGACCGTTCACAGACTCTGTGCGCAAAATGGACAATCAGGAGGTCGCCAAAATCTGCCAGCCAAGTGCCGGCGTGCACATTGTCATGCCTGGATACTACAGGTAACTTTTGATGTTATTCACCGTTAATCCTTAGAATAGATTTATATTTTATACCAAGCTGTTAATGGGCCCTAACTGGACTAAGTGACAAATACCTTTTAAATCAATTTTTTTTTAAGCTAAGCCCTGGGTATAGTCCAATGGGTGGGATCTACAGGAAACCTTTTTTATTTTTATTTACCATGCAGACCCATTTATCTCAGGTATTTGAAACCTAAATGTATTTATACATACACATACACACACACACACACACACACACACACATATATATATATATATATATATATATATATATATATATATATATATATTGTATATGCATGTACACAGTTGTGCTCAAAAGTTTGCAAACCCTGGCAGAAATCATGACCTTTTGCCATTGATATTGAAAATATGACTAATCGTGCCAACAAACTGTCTTTTATTTAAAGGGTTTGCTACCCTAAAAATAAAAATACATCCTGTTCCCTTAAAGAATGTTATACAGCACAGTGCCTGTGCTGTGTAATTTGACCCCCCTGTATAACTTAAAATACCTGAATGATCTTGCCTGGTTCTGCCCTCCCCAATGTAAACTGACCACAGATAACAAACAGCGCGGTGACGTCAGCACGTCTCAGCACATGCTGACGTCACCACGCTGTTTGTTATCCTGGAAGATGGGTGGCTATATATCTATATATCTATCCGAGTTTTTAACCTACTATGTTTAAGTGCAATAATGTTTAAATATGATAAAGTTTAAGGCAATCTTACACTATGGTGAGATTCTCTTTTTGGACCATCCTTGTTAAATTAGAAGTCATTTGACTCCATTGGACTGGTTATGAGGGGCGTGAGCGTTTGGTTTCAGTGATCCATCCCAAGATCAAGCTCCATCTGCAAGGAGATGTCTGAGCTTACAAGGCCTTGGCTGAGCAATAGCCACAAGCTTGTATAGCTTGCTATCTGATAAGCATGTCTTTCATAAGGTGGTGGTGTACACTAGGGTGGTGTGAATCACTGTGTTGCTGTCGGTATATGAACTTAAAGAGACATTCACCTTTGCCACATACCATGAGAACAACGCTTATTCCTCACAGACTTTGCAATTTATTTTATTATTTGAGACAACCTTGTATGTTTCTAAATCATTATGTTTAGCACAGTTCTGTTTGTGTTTATTAATTGCCATTTTAACCTGTGTGTGTCACCTTGTGTGTCTATACCAAGGCCAAACATTCCAGGGGATGGAAAGTTTTGATCAGGGCTATTTGGATGATTTCTGTTATCATTATGATTTAAAAAGGAGCCAAACGACTATGTGATGATAAATGGCTGCATGCGATCACTATCCTTCAATAAAAGACAGTTTGTTGGCATGATCTGTCATATTTTCAATAGCAAATCCAAAATGTCATGATTCCTGCCAGGGTATGCACACTTTTGAGAACAATCGTATGTGTATCTATCTATATCTATAAATAGATATATATATATATATATATATATATATATGTGTGTGTGTATATATATATATATATATATATACTTGTATGTATATATATATATATATATATATATATATATATATATATATATATATATATATATATATATATATATATATATATATATATATATATATACAATCTATTTAGATATACTATATCATTTTTTTTTATTGTTTTTAAGCTACTCCGGTAAATGTGATCTGGTTAAAGTGGAACTTCAGTAATTTTTCATCTTTCCATCTATTAAAGGGGTTGTAAAGGTAAAATTGTTTTTCCCTAAATAGCCTCCTTTACCTTAGTGCAGTCCTCCTTCACTTACCTCATCCTTCCATTTTGCTTTTAAATGTCCTTCTTTCTTCTGAGAAATCCTCACTTCCTGTTCTGCCTGTAACAACACACGGTAATGCAAGGCTTTCTCCCTGGTGTGGAGTGTCGTGCTTGCCCCCTCCCTTGGACTACAGGAGAGTCAGGACTTTCTCTACGATGCAGATAGAGAAAGGAGCTGTGTGTTATTGTGCGTCCTGCTCCCCCTCTCATGGGAGGGCGGCGAGCACGACACTCCACACCAGGGAGAAAGCCTTGCATTACTGTGTGGATTTACAGACAGAAGAACAGTAAGTGAGGATTTCTCAGAAGAAAGGATGAGGTAAGTGAAGGAGGACTGCACTAAGGTAAAGGAGACTATTTAGGGGAAAAAACTTATACGGCCCACTTCTTGTTTCTTGACTGGTCATTAGCCTAGGCTTATGACATCATGTACAGCTCTCTCTCTCTCTCTCTCTCTCTCTCTCTCTCTCTCTCTCTCTCAGAGTTTGCCAGGGAGAAGGGTTGAGTCATAAGAGGGCCAATGAGAGCTGCAGAGCTGGAGGTGTGCCTCTTTGTGTCTGTGTAAATCCAGGAAGTGAACAGGCAGCAGCTTCAGCTGCCCACAGTTATAATGGTTGCAGGCAAACACGGTGGAGGGAGATTTCTGCAGCATATTTGGCAAGTACAGAATCGCAGCATATAAAAAATTATATGCAAAGTGGTTGGAGGGAAGCTTTAGAATGGCAAAGATGTTTTTATTACAAATTATGTGACTAGACTGCAGTTCCTCTTTAAAGCAGAGTTTTGCCAGAATTTTTTTTTTTTAAGTCGGCAGCTAAAAATACTGTAGCTGGTGACTTTTAAAATGAGGACACTTACCTGTCCAGGGCGCCCGCAATGTCCTCACCCGAAGCCGACCTGTCCCTAGGCTCCTGGGTGCAGGCGCCAGCATATTCTGTAAAATGATCAGGGAGTGGTTCCCTACTGCCCATGCGTGAGTCGCGCTGTACATTCTGAGTGGTCCTTGCTGTCTTCTGGGGCCTTTGCCTCTTCCAGAAGACAGCGGGGGAGGAGGGACTGGACATGTCGTAGATTGCTACCGATACTGCAGCGATCTTTCCCTGGAAACTGTATTTCTCCCCCCTGAAAGGTGCTAAATGTGACACCGGAGGAGTGAGGAATCCGGATAGCGGAATTTCTGGGTGGCACTCCGCTTTAAGGCAAATGGTACCTATCTATATTTTTAAAATGTTGTTTATATACATATAGCCAGATTCAGAGAGGTTTACGCCGGCGTATCAGCAGATACGCCGTCGTAACTCTGAATCTGCGCCGTCGTACATTTAAGTGTATTCTCAAATTGAGATACACTTAAAGCGGATCTCCCACGCAAAAAAGTTTTTTTTTTAAAGGCTACTTAAATAGTTAATAGCGCTGCTTATCTGGACTCACGTTTCTGGTGTCCTACAACCGCTCCTCTGGCATTCTGCCTGCAATGTAGACTTTGATTCCCCTGTTCGTCCTGTTGCCATTTTAGCTGTGGGCATTAGAAGCCGACAAGCAGGCACTTCCTCGTTGCGGTGACGATCGATCTCATGCATGCGCACTCGCAACGGTCAGCCGCGGCGTCAGCGTCTTCCTGGTCCCGAAATCACGCGATGTTTGCTGAACACAAGGGAGGTATGAGATAAGGCTCCCAGAGCACACTGCTCTGGGACGGGAAATGATACAATGCCCTAGAAAAACCAGAGAAAAACCCGTAGTGTGCAGACCAGAAGGAGGACGAATATATATGGAACTGTAAATATTTGAGAAACAAAAATATCCGTTTGTGCAATGTTTAATAGCAGCAGTAATCTTATGATTATGTTGAAATTCGGGTGGAGATCCGCTTTAAATGTAGCTAAGATACGACTGCCTGCGCCATCGTATCTTAGCTGTCTAGTTCTGCCAGCCGCTAGGGGCGTGAACGCTGATTTACGGCTAGAATGCGTAAATCGGCGAGATACGCCTATTCACGAACATACGCTTGCCCGTCGCAGTAAAGATACGCCGTTTACGCAAGGCGTTTTCAGGCGTAAAGTTATTCCACCAAAAAGCTGGCCTAGCCAATGTTAAGTATGGACGTCGTTCCCGCGTCGAATTTTGAAAATGTTTACATCGTTTGCGTAAGTCGTCCGTGAATAGGGCTGGACGTAATTTACGTTCACGTCGAAACCAATAAGTCCTTGCGGCGTACTTTGGAGCAATGCACACTGGGATATGTCCACGGACGGCGCATGCGCCGTTCGTTAAAAACATCAATCACGTTGGGTCACGATTCATTAACATAAAACACGCCCCCCTGTTCCTCATTTGAATTAGGCGCTTAGGCCGGCACATTTACACTACGCCACCGTAACTTAGGACGCAAGTGCTTTATGAATATAGCACTTGCCTCTCTAACTTACGGCGGCGTAGCGTATATGCGATACGCTACGCCTGCATTACTTTAGTTTCTCCGACGTGAATCTAGCTAATAGTTTGTAAATGTTTCTGTATGTGGTTGCCCAATACATACCCAGGCTCTGTTTCCTGCTTAGAATTCTCTAAAATCATTGTAATTTGGTCCTTTCTTATTGCATGTTGGCTCAGACCAATTGAAAACAGCGGTTTCATTGGTTAATTTGTTTAGCAGAGTTCAGAAATTGGTTGCAATAACGGCTCAGAATGTGTTCTTACTGTAAATACATGATAAATCCTCATTAATATGCACTGTCTTTCAGCCCAGATAATATGGGACTCCTGGATCCAGCCACCAGTGATGGCAGGGTGATCTTTTTCCTGCCATGGGAGAAAATGACCATAGCGGGCACCACAGATACTCCAACAGAGGTCACACCTCACCCCTGTCCCACTGAGGAAGACATCAACTTCATATTAACTGAAGTACGGAACTACCTTAGCACTGATGTAGAAGGTATGTGTCTATAAAATCAAAGCAATCTCTAGTCCTAGGCAGACATTTGGGACTTTCTGCAGTATTGCAAAGGCCACAGAAAAAAACTTTCTATGTAGACTCTTCACTCACGTTTATTATGAACACTGCCAAAATATCGCTATGTAGCCACAAGGCCTATGGTTTCCAGCTGCTCGTTTTTACTGTACCTCTCACAATAAAATGCCTCAGAGTTGGTAGCCTATGACATGTGACCTTCTTCCTACAGCACTGGAGTCTTGCAGACTAATGCCGCGTACACACGACCGTTTTTAATGACGAGAAAAATGCAATTTTTTTAATTGGTCATTAACCACTTCCTTACCGGCCCATAGTCATATGACGTCCTCAGAGGGGATCTTCCATCGCGGGTGGACGTCATATGAAGTCCTGGGCTTTGTGCAGTGATATCTGAACGATGGGTGCAGCTAGAGGCATCATTCAGATAGCATTGTTTTCCGGCGGCGATTCTGCGCACCATAAGAATGATCAAAGCGTCAGTTCCGCCACTTAATCGTTCTTATAGGCGGTGGGAGGGGGCATCCTCCCCTCCCGCCGCCGTCCGGTGCTTCCCCGGGCCCCCCCCTGTGCCATCGGGGGCCCGGAGAAAGAATCGTCCAGCGCCGGATGGAAAGCATAGAGATGACTGGTCACCAGTTATCTCTATGACCGTCGGAGGCCCGGCGCGATTTGATGACGTCACGCCCGGGTACCCGGAAGTAAACAAAGCTGCGATTGAGGCTAGTAAGCATGAGATCGTGATTTTTTTTCCGGGATCTCATGCTTTCCAGCCAGGACGAGAGATGTGGGGTCTTATTGACCCCGCATCTCTCCATAAAGAGGACCTGTCACACACTGTTCCTATTACAAGGGATGTTTACATTCCTTGTAATAGGAATAAAAGTGATCAAAAAAAAAAAAATGTAAAAAAAAGTGTAAAAGTAAAAAAAAAATAAGTAAAATAAAAAAATAAATTAATAATTTTTTTTTTAAACACCCCTGTAGCTGGCACTCAGAAGCGAACGCACATGTAAGGCCCGCCCACGTATGTAAACGTCGTTCAAACCACATATGTGAGGTATCGCTGCATGCGTTAGAGCGTGTGCAACAATTCTAGCCCTAGACCTCCTCTGTAACTCTAACCTGTAAACATTTTCAAAGCGTTGCCTATAAAGATTTTTAAGTAACGAAGTTTGGCGCCATTCCATGAGTGTGCGCAATTTTAAACCATGACATGTTAGGTATCTATTTACTCTGCGTAACTTCATCTTATATATTTTACAAAAAAATTGGGCTAACTTTACTGTTTTGTTATTTTTTAAATTCGTGAAACCATTTTTTTTCCAAAAAAAGGCGTTTGAATAATGATTGCGCAAATACTGTGCAAGATAAAAAGTTGCAATGAACGTCATTTTATTCCCTAGGTAGTCTGCTAAAAAAAAAACATATATCATGTTTGGGGGTTCTGAGTCATTTTCTAGCAAAAGAATGATGATTTGTACATGTAGGAGAGAAGTGCCAGAATAGGCCCGGTATGGAGGTGGGCATAAAAGCCCTGTATTGAAGGGGTTAAAAATGATCATGTGTAGGCTCCAGAGCATTTTTCCCGATGAAAAAAATGGCCATTAAACGTGGAGCTCTGTTTACACACAGAGCTCCACGTCCCTGCTGTGTCACCGCAGATCGCGGGTTCCTGGCGGACATCGCGGCCGCCAGGCACACGCCTCGGCTCCCGAGCGATGCGCCATGCACGTTGTTTCCCCGCTGTGCGCCCCCAGCGGCACGCACGGGGAATGACAACAGGACATCCACTCGGCACTTGAGAGCCGCGTTGTGGACATCTTTCGTCCATAGCTCGGATCCCAAGTGGTTAATAAACATGCACTCACCTGCTCCGCGGTCCAGCGATGCGGCCGCATGGAGCATCCATTCACATTCTGGGCACCCAGCCGTGACAGCTGCGCATGCGCGAGTCGAGCTGCGATCCCCGAATCAACAGACGATCTCCTAAGACTTGTCACGTGTCCCAGGAGATTGCCAGAGGGTGGGGCCCTCTAGGGGCAGGGGAGGAGTCGCCTAGGCGGTCCCAAGGTGGAAGTGGGACAGAAGGTCCCACTCCTACCGAAGCCCCCCCCCCTCGCCCCCCAAAAAATGACATGCCAAATGTGGCATGTAAGGGGGCGAGAAGTGCTTAAAGCGGAGGTTTACCCAAAAAAAAATGTTTTTAACAGTACATTCAGCCGAGTTGTCCTAATGACAATCGACTGTTTTTTTTTTTATCCCCGTACATACTGTATTTTTACCGCCGCTTCCGGGTATGTCTTCTGCGGGACTGGGCGTTCCTATTTGATTGACAGGCTTCCGACCGTCGCATACAGCGCGTTACGAGTTGCCGAAAGAAGCCGAATGTCGGTGCGCAGGCGCCGTATAGAGCCGCACCGACGTTCGGCTTCTTTCGGCAACTCGTGATGCGCTGTATGCGACAGTCGGAAGCCTGTCAATCAATTAGGAATGCCCAGTCCCGCAGAAGACATACCCGAAAGCGGCGGCAAAAACACGGTATGTACGGGGATAAAAAAAACACAGCCGATTGTCATTAGGACAACTCTGCTGAATGTAATGTTAAAAATGTATTTTTGGGTGAACCCCCGCTTTAAAGCGGAAGTTCCACTTTTGGGTGGAACTCCGCTTTAAGCACCTTTGCTAGTTTTATATGGTCTGCCTCACCACTGCAAATGCAAAGAGAGCATGTTTTTTTTGAAAAACAACAGGGTTTAATACTGCTTTTAATTTTGTGGCAGGGCTGGCTAACATCACAATTGAAACACAACTGCAATTTGTTTTCTTGCAGCAATATTTGAGATGCCCAAGGCTGCATTCACAACTGAACGTATAGTTTTCAGGTGTTTTTTAGGGCGTTTTTTTGCAGCAGCGTTTTAATGTCCAAAGGTCACCAATGTAAAACGCCTGTAATCTGCCTTGAATGAAGCGCATGTACTTTTTTGAGCTTCAGGCGACAGAACGCTCAGGTGTGAACAGGGGCCATTTAAATTAATGGGATTTTGCTTGTTGGGCATTTTGAAACTTTTAAGATGAGCTTTTTATGAGCTGAAAACGCCCCAGGTGTGCATGCAGCCTTAATTTTCTTTGATCTTGTTCTCAGACCC
This sequence comes from Rana temporaria, assembly GCF_905171775.1. Classification (NCBI taxonomy): domain Eukaryota; kingdom Metazoa; phylum Chordata; class Amphibia; order Anura; family Ranidae; genus Rana; species Rana temporaria. The sequence goes on along the minus strand of NC_053494.1, from coordinate 183,715,769 downwards.
GGTTCACACTGGGGGGACTCGTCAGGTGACGCAGCCGCCTGACAAGTCACGTCCCATTCTAGTGAATAGAACCGTTCTAATAGGAGTGACGCAAGTCGCTCCGACTTAGAAAAAGGTTCTTGTACGACTTCGAGGGCGACTCGGGGCGACTTGCATTGACTTCTATACAGAAGTAATTTTGCAAGTGGCCTTAGAAGTCGTCTTCAGGTCGCCTGGCCGAGTCGCCGCCGAAGTCGTGCCGCCCCTGTGTGAACCGGCTCTAAGTCATTTATCATTAGATTGGAAAAATGTGGAAACTTAACTTTTTAAAAACTGTAATATTATAACTTGATCCTGCTCGGACATGTCAGCAATCCCTGTGATAAGAGCAGCGAGTTTGCTTTACTGCACAACAAGCTCCATATTATGCACTCACAAATGCAGACACAAATAATGTATATCTCTTCTGATAAAGTGGCGTACGTGAAGCGTGCAATTATTCAATATGTCCTATAAGATGACAGCAATTTGTCATTTGATCTAGATCCTTTAAGGTGACAGCCATCTTTTATTGTTTCTATTTTCGTGCAAAGTACCTGTCTCCTGTTGTGCGGTACGCACCCCTGTGGTGGAACACTTCACACAGATAGAGATAAGCCGTCACATTGACAATTACACGGCTGCATCACAAACCGCTCTGCCTTCAGTTAGGTGCCAAAATGATAGTTATAAGTATAATTTTCTTCTAGTGATTATACCTTGTATATTTTATTTGGTAAAATAATTGTATTTTTTTCTATTAAATAACTTCACATATGTCTGTATTATTGGTTAATAAATCTGTGATTAAAGACTTTTTAAAGCTGATACTACACAAGTGAAATACGTATTTGTGTACAGTTTTTTTTTTTATTGATAACTTTCTCCAGTCAGTATTGCAGTCTTGTGACCCGCACCCTCTGCTGCAGTGCATTCATAGGTAGCTGACACCCATATGTGTTATTGCAGATACATTGTACAGCTGGTCACCTCTTAAAGTGGAACTTCAGTGTTTTTATTTTTCATCTTTCCATCTATTAGATCTTCTGCCCTTGTTGTTTTAACTTTGGATAGCAAAACATTTTTTTTTTCTACCAGTAAATACCTTATACAGCCCACTTCTTGTTTCTTGTCTGGTCATTAGTCTAGGCTAGGCTTATGACATCATGCACAGCTCTCTCTCTCTCTCTCTCTCTCTCTCTCTCTCTCTCTCTCTCTCTCTCCTGAGAGTTTGCCAGGAAGGGAGGGGGGATGAGTCATAAGAGGGCCAATGAGAACTGCAGAGCTGGAGGTATCCCAGGAAGTGAACAGGCAGCAGCTTCAGCTGCCCACAGTTAAAATGGTTGCAGCCAGACTCGGTGGAGGAAGATTTCTGCAGCATATTTGGCAAGTACGCCAATCCAAATGCTTGGACCGGCACCCGGCTCAGCCTCCCAGCGAGCCACTGAGAGCTTGAGCCACCCGCTCCCACCCCTCCACGGCTCAGCACTCCTATGAGTGAGAGGGGGGGGGCAGAGCAGAGAGCTGCTGACTAATAGTCAGCAGCTCTCTGCTCAGAAAGCTGTGAGAACCGAGCAATCGACAGTGTTTGATCGCTCGGTTCTCGGTGTGAAAGCCGGCAGGGGACAAATGCAGCATCGGACCAATGTAAGTTTGATAAAAAAAACACAGGGAGTGCATTGTTTTCAGTGAGTTGGCTGACCCATAGACTTGCATTGTGAGAAGGAGATGAAAAAGGACAACCACTGTGTAGCACAGCAAGCATGAACCAGAGCCTGGAGATATAGGCCCAGATTCACGTAGACGCGCCTATCTTTAGGTGGGCATAGCGTATCTCAGATACACTACGCCGCCGTAACTTAGTGAGGCAGGTCCCGTATTCACAAAGAACTTGTGCCCTAAGTTACGGCAGCGTAGTGTAACTGTGCCAGCGTAAGCCCGCGCAATTCAAAGTAGGCTGGTGTGGGCGTGTTGTATGCTAATGCATCGTGACCCGACGTAATTGACGGCATGCGCCGTCCGTGAACATATCCCAGTGCGCATGCTCAAAATTACGCCGCAAATAGTCAATGCTTTCAAAGTGAACGTAACTTACGTCCAGCCCCATTCACGGACGACTTACGCAAACGACGTAAAATACAACGCTGTTCGTACGTTTCCGATGTCCATACCTAACATGACTTACCCCTGCTTTATGAGGGGTAACTTTACGCCGGCGTATGTCTTACGTAAATGACGTATCTTGATACGCCGGGCGCACGTACGCTCGAGAATCGGCGTATCTAGCTAATTGGCTTATTCGACGCGGAAATATATGGAAGCGCCACCTAGCGACCAGCGTAAATATGCACCCTAAGATACGACAGCGTAGGAGACTTACGCCGCTCGTATCTAGGCAACTGAGGCGTATCTGATTCTATGAATCAGGCGCCGAGTTGCGACGGCCCGCACTCAGAGTTACGACGGCGTATCTGGAGATACGCCGTCGTAACTCCTTTGTGAATCCGGGCCATAATGTATAAATACGATGTGGTTGTAAAGACATTACTACACTTTGGTAATATTATTTAAATCAAGCTGAAACTTATAATGTTATCTTCTATTTAAAAAAAAAAAAAACACTTTTGTCTGCCGTAGACAATTCCTGGTTTGAGTTCACGTTCTCTGCAGCGTTTCAGATCCACAACTTCCCTGAACAGCTCGATTTGATCTCTCCTTAGTCAGCAGATATTTCTGAAAGATTGGCTGATAATATCACTTCCTTTTAAGGTCGTGTCATAGCTGAGATAACACTGTTCTGTTCTTCCTCGTGGCTTACTCCATGCTATTGTTTTCGTAGAATGCATTTTTCCCACGTTGCTTGTATCCGTCCATTTCTTCCACTATTGGAAAAATACTGATCATTCTTGATGAACCCTTACATGTAGATATTGAAACTGTCATTGGGTTGGTCTATCTAAGATTGATAGTTGAAAGGAAAATATTTTCAATTTCTGAAGGTCAATTCCTGAGATATAAATATACACAGTATCTCACAAAAGTGAGTACACCCCTCACATTTTTGTAAATATTTTATTGTATTATTTCATGTGACAACACTGAAGGAATGAAACTTTGCTACAATGTAAAGTAGTGAGTGTACAGCTTGTATAACAGTGTAAATTTGCTGTCCCATTAATGTCTAAACCGCTGGCAAGAAATGTGATTACACCCTTAAGTGAAAATGTCCAAATTGGGCCAATTAGCCATTTTCCCTCCCCGGTGTCAAGTGACTCAATAGTGTTAAAATGTCTCAGGTGTGAATGGGGAGCAGGTGTGTTAAATTTGGTGTTATCGCTCTCCCTCTCATACTGGTCACTGGAAGTTCAACATGGCAAAGAACTCTCTGAGGATCTGAAAAAAAGAATTGTTGCTCTACATAAAGATGGCCTAGGGCTATAAGAAGATTGCCAAGACCCTGAAACTGAGCTGCAGCACAGTGGCCAAGACCATACTGTGGTTTAACAGGACAGGTTCCACCCAGAACGGGCCTCGCCATGGTCGATCAAAGAAGTTGAGTGCAAGTGCTCAGCGTCATATCCAGAGGTTATCTTTGGGAAATAGACTTGTGAGTGCTGCCAGCATTGCTGCAGAGGTTGAATGGGTGGGGGGGCCGCTGTTAGTGCTCTGACCATGCGCCGCACACTGCATCAAATTGGTCTGCGTAGCTGTCATCCCAGAGGAAAGACTCTTCTAAAGATGATGCACAAGAAAGCCCGCAAACAGTTTGCTGAAGACAAGCGATCTAAGGCCATGGATTACTGGAACCATGTCCTGTGGTCTGATGACACCAAGATAAACTTATTTGGTTCAGATGGTGTCAAGCGTGTGTGGCGGCAACCAGGTGAGGAGTACAAAGACAAGTATGTCTTGCCTACAATCAAGCATGGTGGTGGGAGTGTCGTGGTCTGGGGCTGCATGAGTGCTTCTGGCACTGGGGAGCTACAGATCATTGAGGGAACCATGAATGCCAACATGTACTGTGACATACTGAAGCAGAACATGATCCCCTCCCTTCGGATACTGGGCCGCAGGGCAGTATTCCAACATAATAACCCCAAACACACCTCCAAGACGACCACTGACTTGCTAAAGAAGCTGAGGGTAAAGGTGATGGACTGGCCAAACATGTCTCCAGACCTAAACCCTATTAAGCATCTGTGGGGTATCCTCAACCAGAAGGTGGAGGAGCACAAGGTCTCTAACATCCACTGTAGAAGAGGACTCCAGTGGCAACCTGTGAAGCTCTGGGTAACTCCATGCCCAAGAGGGTTAAGGTAGTGTTGGAAAATAATCGTGGCCACACAAAATATTGACACTTTGGGCCCAATTTGGACATTTTCACTTAGGGGTGTACCCATCGGCTTAGACATTAATGGCTGTGTGTTGAGTTATTTTGAAGAGACAGCAAATTGACACTGTTATACAAGCTGTACACTCACTACTTTACATTGTAGCAAAGTGTCATTTCTTCAGTGTTGTCACATGAAAAGATATCATAAAATATTTACAAAAATGTGAGGGGTGTACTCACTTTTATGAGCTCCTGTATATTTGATATGCCCAGTGGTAATAGTGAACAGGCCATAAATTGTCTAAAAGATCATTTCTCAGTGCATTTGCAAGCACAAATACACCTCTTCCCCTGAAAACCAGAAATATACTTATCCTCCCAAAATCCCTAGGATGACTGCCATTCACCTTATAGGATTTAGTAGAGATTCGGCGTTCAAAGCCTCAGATGGTTATAAGGTGGAAATCTCCTTCCTCTGTGAAATCAATTGTCTAATAATCAGGTATAGAGCTTCTTTATTAGGGCAATGATGCCACACATAGGATGCCCATGGTGTGCATGTTTCTTGTTTGGGGATGGGGGGCATCCAATTCTGTGACTGCTGGTTATGATGTGTGGTCTGATTCACACAAATCAATTTGTTCATCTTTGGCAGCCAGAACATCAACTTTAGGAAGTTGTTGACACTTTGAAGTTGTTGACTATTTTAAGTGAATTATTTTCCATATTATATACTTCCTTGATGAGCTGGAAAAATTATGCTGCAAAAAAATGTTGTAATAGGAAAATATTTACATCGTGGTATAGAAGTATGTATTGTTGCAGTCATGCAATAGACCAAAAAAAAAATAATCAGATTTTACTGTTGCATAAATGGCAGCAGGTTAGAAATTGCTACCTAGTTTTCCTTTTCGTTTACATTACAGAAACCACTGGCACATATGACCTATAGCACACAAATAAAGCGATGAACAAAGCTCTTCTCTAGTCTGTTTTCAGAGACCCAGCTGTTCCACTGTTGGGCGCCACCATCTTGCATGTTTGGCAGCACACACAAGGTGAAACCACACTATCTGCGACAGTCCACAAATTGGTAACCACTTTGTCTTTCCTGTGGCATTCACTTACTGCCGTCATTGCATTGCTGTCGGCATAAATCAGCAGCCAAGCGGAGTGGTTGGAGGTGGAGATAAGGACTTGGCTACTGACTTTTGACAAATCACAACAGTAGCTATGATATTTAGCCTGCTTATCCTGAATGTTTTGAGGAGTGCATTTTACTTTACCAAGGTTGCTTTTACAATCTAACTACTGATGTTCTCAAGCACCTTGCCCTGTACCCTATGTAAATTAATACTGCTGGCGAGAACTAAGAATGCACATCTGTGCACAATCTTAGTGCTCAGATCCTACTGTGATTGACAGCTTCAGAACTCCCCTAGTGATTGAGAATCAATTGATATGTTCCCCATTATGTAATCTCCATAAGTGCGCCTCATGGTGACCACATGCTGGCTTGAGGTTCAGTTACAATATGAACCTCTTCAGCCTGCAAATGCCATGACAATGTCTTTGTGTTTAATATTTTCATTGTCAAATACAATCACAATATTAAAAAAATATTATCTAAACATTTAAAGATATACATTCCAGTGTTTTTAAAAATTCAAATTTTTGTCAGCCTATAATAAAACAGCAATTATGGTATTTATTAAAACATTTTAACAAATAAACAATGTATTTGTTGAAATAGGGTGAAAGTAATCCAAGGAAGACAATTCGTCATAAAGTTTGGTCACCTTATCTGACACATACTGGGCATCTAGAATTTAGTGACCCCTAGTTAATAGTTAAAGATAACCTGGTGTCCTTTTCTATGGCCAAATACCAAGCTGTTTAGCAAAGCTAGAGCTCCTATTCTACCAGGTATAAGTGACATTTTATCCCAAAACCTTTTTTGGGATCCTAAAGTCCTCAGGCCAAAGAATCTCCTATATCTGGTAGTATGACATCTCTTGAGCAGCACTTTGCAGGTAGATGTTGCTGTTTCTTCTGTACTTGATATAATTGGTTGGCGCAAGGTTTCTCACCTGGGTTCCATGGAACCTTAGGGTTCCTCCAGAGGATGCTCGGAGTTCCTTGAGCAATTAGCAAATTATGCCTCTCGGATAAGTTCCCACTGACACTACTGATCTTTTTAGCTATCTGTAAGGAGGTAATTCTTCCCAATGACCACAAGTGTAAGGAGCATTCTTCCCACTGAATATAACACTATTATATCATGATTTGTAGGTATAGAACATTTTAGCAGGAGTTCCCCGAGCTAGGAAAGTTATATTTTGGAGTTTTGCATGGAATGTGTAAGATTTGACTTTTTGTCAGAAATGCAGGGGTGCCAATATTTTTGGGCATGACTGTTTGAGTGTTTTAGGAAGTCATGGGCAAGCTGCTTCCCTTCAACTGCAAAAATGTGCAGGCTACTAGGGTATGCTGGTTCTTGAAGTCCTGTGACACCCAGACAGAAGCAGATTATACCCAAATAGCTGTCAGATCATTGTAGTCTGGCATACAGACCATTTTTTTTTTCTAGCTCAGCCGATTCTCCGCCCAGTCACATGCTTTTTTTTTCACTGATGCAATTAGCTCTATTTACAGATTGCCTGTTATTGAATGAACAACAGCGCTAGCCATATCAACTCGCTGCAGACCTGCCTTTCCCTTGCCAAACACTGTGCCAAGGTTATCGACTTACACAGGCTTGGATGTCTTCCAGCTGTTTGATTATAATGTCTCATAAGCAGCTATTTCTGGTTCCATTAGTTTATAAATGTAATATGCAATTTTATCTCTGTGATTAGCACTTCATTTAGGCCAACTTAACAACCTGCCATCAGGCATCCCTCCTGCTTTTATCCCAGAGCGTTCCTGCAGCCAGGTACATTGCATTTCTTCAACTACTATACCACCACAAGTACTGTTTTTAAGATATTATTTTTTATGGCAGTATTGCCTTAATGGGAAATTATAGTGTATTTTCAGCCTATATAGGGTTTTAGTTACTATTGTAAGTTTTTTCTGCAAGTACTTTTATTTAATGCTACTATTATAAAAGAGTTTTGTATACAGATTTGTGGTGTCTTGTGAATAATCGTTTGTGAGATACTGTTATTGGCAATCTTTACGAATGACCCCTGATTTCTGTAGTCACCTAGACATTGAATTGTTTGCAGTTAGTTTGTACAGACTGATAAGTGTGCATTGAGAGAGAGAGGTAGGGTTTGCAACAAACAAGCAGATGGCTCCCTGTCTAATTCTAAAAAGGAACCATTAGATATGTGTAGTAGGTCATGTTGGCTAACATTTGGATAACTATCATTAACCTGGTTAGAGGCAGAGATGAGGGCTTTCTTTACACCTCGGGACTTCTGGAGCATAGTGCAGGGAGTAAGTGGGCACAGAGTGGCATAGGTTCCAGAAGTCCAATCCACAGAAGTTCTTTACTGGAGGCAGGCATGACTGAAGTGCTGTGCATACTGACAGGAAGGGGCCCGGGAAGAGGTAATTTGGATGGGAGCTGGTTGGGACACTGGAACAAACAGCAGCTGCAAGCCAAGCTCAAACCAGAGGGTCAGCAGAGAAAAGCCATAACCAGGAACTAGCCGTGGACAAGTCAGGTGGATAAAAGCCCCAGTCAGAAACTAGCCAAGATCAAAACAGAAATCAATAGAGGCAAGCCATGGTCAATCGCAAGAAGGCAGACCAGAGACATGGCAAAGGGCATGTGAAGTCAGAAATTATTTCAGAGTAACAGTAACTTTCTGGCTCAGTTTTGGTTCTTAAAAAGGCCATCTGGTGCCAAGGATAAGGCACATGTGCCTGCACACTTATAAATCTGAATTTGCATGTTAACACAAACGTGCATGCACATTCAATGACTGGAAATTACCTTTGTTCTATGCATTGGCCCAAATGCAAGTCACCTTCACGTTGACTTATTTCTCGACATAAGTTTAATTTATTACTGCATTGCACAACGGACAGTGCTGAGGGATTAGACATTTGCAGTATAGCCAGGCATGTGTTTTAAGATATTTAAATGACACTTCTGTATCTTTCTCTTGTATCTGATGCCATGTGACCTATATATCCATGGCAGCTAACCTAAGCTGTATGGTTCAGCACAACAATTAGAATATTACCCTGGAAACGTTAACTGGTAAAGGCAGATACTCCTGGACTTCCTCCAGTGAACATATGTTTTCCCTCAAGTAACCATCACAGTGTAAATGGTTAATTATATCAGGAAAGACAAGATCCTTGCCTATTATTTCTGAACTGTAAATGTTACCTATAGCCTTAGGTGATTTGTATATTCAGATAGGTATATTATTTTCATATCCACAACCTGTACAGTTGCCTACAGTCATGAGATTGTATTCACCCAACTTGGCTGGTTTCAGTTAGGTAGAATGCTAATACTCCCCTTCAGAAAAAAAATCTAAAGACCAAGTACGTTGGCCTCCAGGCATGTAGACGGCACTGAACAAGCCTTTCTCCAGGAAGAGAAAGTATTTCAGCTCTATTATTACCCATTTTTTAAAGCCAACCTATGCACAGAATATTCACATTAAAGTGTTTAAATATTACAGGCAGTAAAATAACTTTTACACAAGCCATTGTTCACCCCTGTAGCTATAGGCACTGTGGAAAAATGCATCCTAAAATTTACAACAGAGGCATTGAAATCACAATTCCTCTCCCTTTACTCTCTAATGTAAACACCCAGCAGTTGCAAGAAACCCTTTAGCTACAGTATATAGATCAGTGATGGCTTTTTTTTATCTCTTTTATTGCTTAGGGATATTTTTAGATCTTTCTTTTAGTGGTTTGTATTAACCACTGGGTTTTTATTATTTACTATGTATAATAAAAAGAAGGCGAAGGGTCAATATACAAGTCACTGCAGCGATAGAACTGAGCTGATATATACTGGGCAGGGGGATAAGGCTTAAAAAACGATCTTGGGATCCGCCAATAAGCTAATTTGACACTACTGTAATGTACGAATGGATTCATTGATTAGTTCCTTCTTCCTCTCTTCCCTCCGTTGTAAGATAGAACGGCCATTAATGGGGGCCTTGGCCACCAAGGGTAATTTCCGAAGCAATAATCATCCACCACTTTGCTGTTCATAAATGAATGGCTGTAGATGTAGTGATTAAGGTATGGGGTGGATGGATTATTTATTGTTTTGATTTTTGAGGTTATAGCCGTCTGTGTTCCCACTAGGGGGATTCACTCTCACGCTCTGTTTGTCCTTGTGACTATTGTCACGGATGAACGGTGAGGGAAATCCAAAATTTTGGGTTTTCACAAGAACATTGAGCCCTGGTTCACACTGGGTACGATTTGGAACGATTTGAGATGCGATTTGACATGTCAAATCGCATCTCAAATCGGCGGCATTTGCCGGCAATTGTCGGCAATGGCACTGTCCTAATCAGTGCGACGCCGCATCTGCGATTTCAAAAAGTAGTTCCTGTACTACTTTTTGCGATTTACATTAAATTGCGGCCGAAATCGCGGCAAAATCGCGGCCGCGAAATCGCGGTAAAATGCGCGATTTTACCGCGATTTTGAATTTGCAGCAGTGTGAACCTAGGCTAATAGAGCGGAAATCTTCAAATGGGGAAACTTGGCTCTGTGACAACTGTCTAAGAGGCGATTTACCTACCTGGTAGAGGTTTTAACCATTCCCTGCTCTATCCAAAATTAAAGACAAATATTTTGGTTTTTAATACACCTTAAAATTGATGGAAACTCAGCTTCCTTATATTGGCCCAAACAATATCCCTAGCAGTACTTTGCAACCTTCTTATGTTCATTATTAATAAAACGTTATTTACATTTAAATACGTTTTGTTTTACTGGTTGTTTGCCGTCACAGGACCAGTAATCCTCCATCCTGAGCAGCTGAGGGAGACTGCTTATATTAATACTGAAGGGAGGAGGGGTAATGCCCATCCAGGTTGTGGAGTACCCGAGCTTAGTCTGACAAATGTATAATGAAGGAAGCATTGAAAGGTATAAAGAGCTTTTGCATTCATAGTGAGATGCTAGGAACATGAGGTGTTCAATAGTGGCTGTATATCGCCGTTGACCTGGAACCGAAACAAAGGCAAGAAGCCGGGAAACGGCAGGATCACCAGGTAATATGTGGTGGCGGGGCAGGTGGGCCTTCAATCCCAGCCAGTTCGCATTCATGAGGCTCCAAGATTGTATGCTGGGAGCACATTCACTATGCACTCCCAGCATACTGACCAAGCTTCCACAGATAGCTCCCGGTCACTGTTCATGATCAGGTGCCAATGGGATGGGCTCCTGATCATGGAACATCTGTGAAAGCCAATCACAGTTATTTAATGATCAGCAAGCTGCCTCTGTCTTCAAGCGTGAACACCCCTGGGAGGCAGCGGGAAGGGATTAAATAAAGCGAATATGAGGACCATACTTTTTAATGTGCACATATTATTGAGACCTTGTAAAAAAATGTTTGGCCTGAAGAAATACTTTAACAGATCTAGTGGTAATATTTAAGTATAGGTCCATTTTAAATTTGGTTATAATGCTTTGAAAGTCATTTTTTTTCTGGGAAGAATGGTTCAGATACAGCAATTGTAAAAGCATGCCTTCGTACCATCTTTGTATCAATGCCGGCAGAAACAACGAGTACATGTGTGACACACGCAAATAACTTTCTGACTTTCCAATGTAGATGCAAACTTTTGCTGTGCTATTTGATAACCTGTCCACTATTATCTTGTTGACAGTTCGGAGGGGAGATGTACTCGCAGCTTGGAGTGGCATTCGTCCATTGGTCACAAATCCCAATTCTACAGACACGCAATCAATATCTCGCAATCACGTTGTTGATGTTGGCGAGAGTGGTCTTGTCACAATAGCAGGTAACATAATCTTCTGGCAAATAGACATTTTCTACCAGTATTGACTGTTCATCCACAAAGCAGAACATTTTATTTAATGCCTTGCTTTTAGACCTTTGATTGTTTTAAAGGAAGACTCCAACCAAATGAACAAGATTACAAAGAAAAGCCTATACAATAAAAAAAAAAAAAAAAAAACTTTTAGCTGCAATATTCACCTTCAAACTACAGATTTCCCCCGCTGTACTATTTTCTGCCACTAGATGTCTTCAGTTTGAGAGCCAGCATTATCCAACTCACTTGTTCTGAACACAGGTCACCCGGACCCATCCAAGCCTGTGATTTGAATAATGAAAGCAATAGCAGCACAGTGATGATTGTATATCTCTGTCACTCTGCTTTCTCCTCCTATTTAGTATGCATATTGTCATCACATGAAGGTTTTGACTCCTTGAGACCCAGCACCTTAACATTTGTTAAAGAGCCAGTCCACACAAAACTGATAAATAATTTTTTGGTACATTCAGGTAAGGCTCCTGGCAGTTTCTTATATATCTCAGGGGCTCTATTGCCGAGATTTTGGCTTTTAATTTTCGGAGTCTGAACAGACATGTAGATGGCACATGATGGGCAGTTATCTCCTTGCCTTTTTAAAAATAAATACAACTTTTTGGTTAGTTTTCTCTCTAAAAAAAAATGTAACATTGGGATATTGCCACAAGGAATTTTGAACATTCAGTTGTTCACTAGCTTACATGTGTATAAATAAAATGTTTCTGCACAGTGTGAAATTGTCTAGCTTAAAGTGTCACTAAAGGCATTTTTTTTTTTTGCTAGAGGGAAGATGGATTAGAACACCTGTCAGGTTTTATTGCAGTCTGTGCCCCTATTAGGGAGATTCATGCTCTCTATTTGTCCTGTTTACCGTTTTCATCAAAAGTGAAAGTAAAAGAAAATCCCATCTTTTGGGTTGTTCCCAGAAAAGTCATAGAGAGGAAATCTTCCAATGGGGACCCTGGTGACACCTCGGAATACCTCACTTTGGAAGTATCTTTTCTCACTTCCTGTTATGGCAATGGGACAGGAAGTGAAAGGAATCTCTGCAATGGGACACAGATAGCAGAAAAAATAAAAACTTGTATATTTAAATGGTACAGCACTATAACATGTCTTCATATATTTACTGGTTTGGGATAATATTGCCCATAGGCTAATATTCTCCTATATATCTCCCGTGTGTTTTTTTTTTTATCAATATGTGAAAAAAAATGTAAGTCCTCATGCACACTGGATGTTCTTGGACATTTTTACAGCAGCCATTTTTGGCTTTAGATGTTTTATTTCTACAGTCAATAAACTCCCCATCATGTTATCCTATGTGTCCTTGCACACATAGGCTGTTATCAGCTGTTTTTGGCTAGGGCGTTTTTTGGCTTTAAAAAACCCCCAAAACTAGTGGGTTCTGAGAGGAGTTTTTAGCTGTAAATACGATCTAACGCCAAACACTGATAAACGTCAACAATGGTGCTCAAGCCGCTAATAAACGCTAAAGGGGTTGTAAATCTTTAAAAATAAAAATAAATAAATAACAAACAGGTCATACCTCCACTGTGCAGCTCAATTTGCACAGAGTGGCCCCGATCCTCGTCTTCTGGGGTCCCTCGGTGGCTGTCTCGTAACCCCCCTGGTTCTGGTAACCCCCTTTTTTTAATCCTTGGGATATACAGAGCCTGACATTTTGTGAGAAGCTGCTTTTCCAATAGACTGGAGTGTATTCTCTGAAGATTTCACCCACTTTGCATTCCCTGAGTATTTTCCTGAAAGAATGACATTACACCCAGCAATGCAGAAGATGGAAGTAAGGTAATATATACATTTACCTTTTTCCTTTACAATCCATCTTGGAACTACTAACATTAGGGGATTTTTAAACTTGGAGGGGTCCGGATAATAAATGCGGACCTTACATTGTACTATGAGTAATATGAGAATGCAAAAACCTCAAATTTTCCACTGCTGTTGCAATGACAGCTTGAATTTAAAAAGTTAATGCCATTTCACATGTTTCTGTCTGAACTATGACCCAGTGATCATTTTGCATTGCTGACAGATTTATTTTAAAGGGTATATCCAGCTTATTTTTGGATAGAGTGGGGAGGGATCAGAACCCCTGTAAGGTTTTTAACTGCTATCCAGGGCCCTGTTATAGAGATTTACCATCACTTCCTATGCTGAAGAACATATTGTACCTGGCAGGGCCGCCATCAGGAATTATGGGGCCCCTTACACAGCTTCAGGAGCAGAGAACCAGGGGGGGGGGGGGGGTGCTGCCATCTCAAATTGAGAAGCGGGGGGTTGCCGCAAATTGAGAAGCATGGGGGGGGTGCTGCCGCTAATTGAGACCCTTACAAAAAAAAGGGGGGTAGCCATCCGGGGACCTCTGGGCCCCTTAATAAAAAGATATTAAATATATAAAAAAAGGGGGGGTTGCCATCTGGGGACCTCCGGGCCCTTTAATAAAAAACATTTAAAAAGGGGGGTTGCCAGCCGGGGGCCTGGGGACCTCTGGGCCCTTTAATAATTAAATATATATATATATATATATATATATATATATATATATATATATATATATATATATATATATATATATATATATATATATGTGTGTGTGTGTGTGAATATATATATATATAACATTATCCTTTTTTTTTTTTTTTTAAGGGTGGGTTGCCATCCGGGCCCCTGGGGACCTCCAGGGCCCCTTACAGGTGTACTGCCTGTACCCCCTGATAGCGGCCCTGGTACCTGGCAGGAAGTGAGGGGGATGTCTCCAAAAGCAATACATACAAACACATTTTTTTTTTGTTTTCAAGTAGAGTTTGGGAAGTCTAACCCCTTTCAGAGTTTTATTTCTGTGTGTGCCCGTTACAGAATTTCCCTCACTTCCGGTCTAGTAAAAGGATTGTCAACATAGCCCCAGATATTATTACAAAGCCTACTAATTCTTCCCCACTCTATCCCACTCTATGCCGAATAACGGCACTTTGAACGCAAATTTCGGGCGTTCAGAAAAAAGTCTATAAACCCCAAAGCTCATTAACACTAAAAAACGCCCAGGTGTGCATGGGAACATAGGCTAACATAGAGTTCAGTTTATGGGCTTTAAAAAAAAAGTTTATCAGCTTCAGTGTGCATGGAGCCTTTTTCTTTCACAACCTTATATTAAGCAGAGATGTTTCATCAGCCTGAGCAGATGACAATAATCAGTTCTTTCAAAAGAATTCATAGCTTGGCTTGTCCCCTCCCACTTCATGTTTGAGCTTTGGTTTCACTTTTGTTACACCTTTTTTTTTAGTATGAGATCCTGGAAACATTCCATTCATTTTTGCTTTAAATGTTAATAGGAGGAAAATGGACAACATACCGCTCTATGGCAGAGGACACTTTGGATGCCGCAATCTCAACTCACAACCTGAAGGCTGGTCCATGCAAGACTGTGGGGCTTTTCCTTGAAGGGGGAAAGGACTGGTCCCCTACCCTTTATATCCGTCTTGTCCAGGATTACGGCCTAGAGAGTGAGGTATCTACCATTCCATTGGAAAGCATTTAAGGTTCCCTGTAAGCTTTGTATGTGTCTTCTGAGACAAAAGCTTGTGAGTCTACATGTAGACATGACAGTCTAGTTCTGGTCTTGGTGAATCTGAAGGGTGTAAACAATCTATTCCTGAGAAATCTCACCTATGACGTTTTTGAAAGATACAATTAGGTGGCTTGTGGAGGCTGCCATTCCTGACTTCCTATTTTTCAAATGCTAGCTGGCATGCTGATCCAGTTCACCAATCCAGCATTCGCATGCAGATTGGGGCTTTCATCTTTGAATTTCTTTTGCACTTGCATACTTGTTCTTTGTCATTATTTAAGAAATGATGTCATAATAATAGGCAGGTAGCTGGTTATCTGACGATATCTAGATTCTAGAAAATTGGCAGCAATGACAGCTCCCATATTTATTTTAGAAAAGGTTTACCTTAAGGGCCAGTTGACTCCGGATGCAGTCCTGTTTTTTCTGCACCAATACAGTCAGGTCCAGTCAGTTTCTGCACTGGAAACTGACTGCATGGTGTGAACTAGAGCCATTGGAATACATGGAAAACACTGTGCATGCATTTTTAGTGCAGAAAAAATGCGCATGGAACTGCGTCTGGTGTGAACTGGCCCTAAAAGTAACACATAGACTGTAATCTTTCAAAGAAGGTTACTTACCTGGCTGCCTGACTTTAGTACTTTCTGAGCTACTGATCAATTCATAGTCTGCATACCTGTTCCAAGTTCTGAAGCCTTTGGATCAGAATGAGAGTCCGGCAGCTAGCATTTTCAAAAGAGGTCAGCAAACTATTTTCGCACTACTGACAAGCTTGTGTATCAAGGAACACTGTACACCAGGATGCCATCATTTTTTTGTTTTTTATTATATAATTGCCTGCGGGATACAAATTTCTTATTTCCTTTTTACTAAAACTGGTGTGGAAAATCTGGTGCAGCTCTGCATAGAAACCAATCGGCTTCCAGGTTTTATTGTCAAAGCTTAATTGAACATGCTGAAGTTAGAAGCTGATTGGCTACCATGCTACAGATTTTGCACTCTCCAGTTTTAGTAAATCAATTCACACGTGTGTGCTGTGGCAGTGCACTAAAATGTGGTTCTTAACATGTGCATGCCTTCCGGTGCCATTCATTGTGAATGGCACTCAAACTCATTGTACACAGTAGAGCTCAACACACCTGAGCATTACAATACATATACCATGTGTTGTTTTATGCCGTTTTAAAAAAAGAGTTATGTATGTTTTCCCATCTGTTGTGGTGCTTTTGCAGGCCATTTATATTGAATGGGCTGCAGTGGCAGCTGGTGCTCCATTTTTTGAGGGGGGTCGGCCTGTCGGTCTCGTACCCCTTTTCCTCGCTCAATCTTCAGCCCACCAGCCCATCTAAGTCGTGGGCAGCACTTCCTCCTCGTCGGCTTCACCCTGCGTTTCCTTCTCAGCTTCACGGCAGGTTCCCCTACGTCTTCTCCTCCTCCTCGATGGCCAATATCACTTCTCCTCTCGGCCAATCGGATTTCAGGACCCGCTTCCTGATTGGCCAGGAGGAGAATCAGGAAGACATTAGCTAATATTAATTAGCTATTGTCACACAACTGGGTGGGCTCAGGGCACAGTGCTCTGCTCCCCGAGCCCACCCTTTTTTGAAGCAAATTGGAGCCTCTGGCTCTAATCATGTGCTTCTAAAAAAATAAATCATTAAAAACATTGGAATCCATGCGTGTAGATTAGGGGCCGGACACATAATTTGGATGGGCTGCCACTGATGGGCTGTCTTAACGCAACAAACATTGCCATAACGTACTGCAAAATTCTTAGATTTGAATGTTCACCTTTTACTTCCTATTGTATCTATGGACCAGGAAGTAAAGGTAAATCTTGGTGCACATGTAGCGAAAAAATACCTGACGGGATCTAATGCTTCCCTATTCTTCAAAACAAAACAATATTTTTTTTCTAATATTATAAATATATATATATATATATATATATATATATATATATATATATATATATATATATATAATATATTCAAGAATCTTTAAAGCAATAATATAATTTTCTGAATTCATAAGGTATTTCTATATCCTCTTCCAAAGTCCCAGAACCTTGTCAGTGTAGTAAAGTTGGTCTGCAGGCTCTAACACCAGGGGTTAGTCACGCATCGACGAACTGTATGTAATGCAAAACAATTCATCCACAGCTCATTTTATGGCCAAAGTCATTTTTTGAAAGTTTGATATGTTTTAATTATTTGACAAACGCCATCTCCTCAGAAGAGCCAGCTTAGGGAAATTAGCATTCAGATCTCTTTTTCTCCCCCCCCCCCTTTCTCCCTTCTCCATGCCGTCCATGACGGTCCCATCTCCGTGACATCTAATTCCAACAATACATTCGTTAAATGTGATCACAGTTGCAAAAAGTAGTTGACGCGTCATTAGTCACAGTTACATTGATACATGCATATAGTAGTGTAAGTGCTGGCCTAAGCGTTCACAACACAAGTCGTCTCCTCCCACACAATCAAGATTTAATACCCTCTTCAGTCTGTTTGATAAAAGCTTTGGGAATCTGACATAAGTAGCGTGCTTTTTTTTTTTTCTCTTCTCCCGCTGTGCTCTGGGGAGCAGAAGGAGGAGAAGATGGAGTGTGAAGTGCATAGTAAATTGTTGATGCTGTCCCACAGGTTGCCCAGCATCTAGCTTCCACCTACGGAGACAAGGCGTTTGAGGTGGCGAAAATGGCTAAGGTTACAGGGAAGAGGTGGCCGATCGTTGGGAAGAGGCTGGTGTCTGAATTTCCCTACATCGAAGCTGAGGTTTGTGCAATACTTTTTTTGTACATTTTGCTGCCGAACAAAAATAAGTCATGCTGTGGTTTAAAGTAGATGTAAAGACAGTTTGTTAATGCATTGCGTATCATAAACAATTGCTTTTTTTTTAATAAAATACTTGTTTTCTCCATTTTTTTTTTCTTTGTTGCATCTTAGTTTAGCTGATTTCTTGCATGCTTTTTTCAGTCACTTCTGTGTACATGCACTCAAAGGATGGTTGTATGGCATTTCTCAGGACAGGCTTTCAGATGGTGACAGTATCGGACCATAAAATCTGGAAGCTGATTGGCTACCATGCACAACTGCACCAGAGTTTGCACACTCCAGTTTTAGTAATTCTACCCCAATGTGTTTTAAAGTGTCGACATATAGTCTGTATCAGAATCCTGTATGAGAGGGTGAAAACAGGAGCACAATTAAGAGACAGAGGCAAGGTGTTCACCCCATAACAGGAAGTGCTTGCACAATGACCCCCATGGCTAGGTCATCAAATTTTATTTTTTATTTAAAGTGGATGTAAACCCGAATTTTTTTTATTTATTTTTTTGATGTCACAATGTACAGCATAAGATTTCCTATCATCTGTGCCCAGTCTTGCCACACAGAGTAAATCCAGCTCTGAGCAATCCACTTTTATTGTTCAGTGAAATAAAACGGACTTAAGCCTCATACTATGGGACAGACACACACTATGGGACAGATTCAGAGAGATCGGCACATCTTTAGATAGGCGTAGCACATCTCATACGCGCTAACCCCGCCTAATTCAAAGTAGCAAGGCAGTGGGCGTGTTGTATTCAAATTAACTGCCGAACGAACGGCACATTCTCAGAGTCGCGTCGCAAATACTCCCTACGATACGACAGCTCAATGCGTACGACGTGAACCTAACTTACACCCAGCCCCATTCACGTACGACTTACGTAAACGACATAAAATCCGACGGCACTTCCGTCGTCCATACCCTAAACTACTTAGACCAGCTTTTTGGTGGTTTAACTTTACGCCGGAAAAACGTAAACGACGTAGATTACAGCAACGGCGCAAGTAGGTTCGTGAATCGGCGTATCTAGCTCATTTACATATTCGACGCGTAAATCAACTGAAGCACATCTTGCAGCCAGCGTAAATATGCACCCAAGATACGACGGCATAGGAGACTTACGTCGGTTGTATCTTGGAAAAATTCAGGCGTATCTCATTTTAAGAATGAGCGCATAGATACAATGGCACACATTCGGACTTACGACGGCGTATCTACTGATACGTCGCGTAAGTCTCTGTGAATCCGGGCCTATCAGGTTTTTCTTTTCAGGTTTACCAAAACCATGTAGTGCAAGGGCCTGCCTGATTGCATACGAATTGAAACTCTTAAGGTTTGACCTCATATTAGATGGTTTTGGTAAACCTGAAGAAAAAACCTGCAGGAAAACTGATCATTTTGACTGGATGTTAGTGATCATAGCAGAATTTAGTGTAAGGAATACACAGGAAAAAATGCATGTTGACAAGGGGAGTGTAGAGGAGGGTGGGGAGTCTACTGACATCACGACTCCACCTACAGAGCTCCAGACAACAGATCCACCCACAGAATCTGCAGCTTTTCAGTTCTTATAACAGACAGAGGGGAGACATTTGACAGGTAAGGATACATGCAGGAGGAATGTATATCCTTATAGATCAGCACTATGGCAGTAGTTTAGAAAGGATGAGAGTGGGTTTACATCCACTTTAATGTTTTGATTTAATAGAACAAACCCATAGGGGTCAATTTACTGAAGAGTTCAAATCGGGTTCAGCTCTGCATAGAAACCAATCGGCTTCCAGGTTTATTTTTATTTTTTTGTCAAAACTTAAGTGAACAAGCTGAAATTAGAAGCTGGTTGGCCACCATGCACAGCTGCATCAGATTTTGCACTCTCCAGTTTTAGTACTTCAACCCAACACCAAGAAACAAGCAAAAAAGGGCACACCAGCCTAGTGCATTATCCCACGGTATTTTATTAAATATAAAATATGCATAAATTATACTCACAAACGTGAATAAAAAATCGTTCATTGAGATACTCATCTGTAGCCCTGTGGTCCTTGACTCTGCACATTCCAAAGACCTGGGGGCCCTCACTGGGATCCGAACGGCCAACGCGTTTTTAAGGTACTATAGATCTACAACACATTACATATGTTTCCTAGAGGCTATATTGTAGTATCATTCGTAAAGTGATTGTAAATGATCATCTTGTAAAACAAGCCATTCAGTTTAAAATAGAAATGAAAGGCAAAACATTTGTGTATAGATATAAAAAAAAAAAAATCATTATAAATACTTTTTTTCACCTTTTTATAAGTGATCACATTCCCTTGTGTTCTCAGCTACATAAGAGCTGTGGGGGGGGGGGGGGGCAGGTCACTTTGTGTCCCACTGAATGACTGTGCAGAGGGGGCATGTCAGGACAAGTCTGATCATTGGAGGAGAGCAGCCTGAGACTAACCACGTGGGGCTCTCCTGCCGAGTGTGGTCAGTTTTAATAGGAAATCAGAGGGACTAGCAGGAACACCAGGGATTTCACATAAAGGAAGCAATACAAAGAGACCAGGAGACTTTGTCATACAGGTACATGGTACAGCAGGCACATATCAGGAATATGAAATGTTGGGGCAACAAATGCTTTAAAGGGGTTGTAAAGGTAAAAGTTTTTTCACCTTAATGCATTAAGGTGAAAAAACTTCTGACTATACCGCCCCCCGTTATTCTTATCCGACCCCTCGAAAGTCCCGTGCTCGTCCCCGACATCCTCTTTGCCGCTCAGCCTGGCCGTTGATTGGCTAGAGCGGATGGATTGAAAGCAGCGCAGCCATTGGCTGGCGCTTTTGTCAATCACATCCAATGACGCGGCGCGCCGAGGGGCGGTGCAGAGTAGGGCAGCGAGCGGCTGTATCACGGGAGTGCGCCCGCAAGGACCCCACACAATGCAAGGGAGCTCGCATGACTGTGTGGAGTTCTTGCGGGGAGGACCAGAGACAGCCGCCAAGGGACCCCAGAGGATGTGGATCGGGGCCTCTCTGTGCAAAACGAACTGTACAGTGGAGGTAAGTATCACATGTTTGTTATTTAAAAAAAATATATATATAGTTACAACCCCTTTATGTCTACTATGAGGATGTTTTGCAAAAAAAACTTCACTTCACTTGGCTTAATGAATGAGGTCAAGTTCTGCTGAGCTCAATCAGTCAATCATGTGCAAGCAGAAATACTGATATTTGAATTTTCTTTGACCGTGATGTAATCCTTGCTAAGTGTATTGTCATGTTATTTCATTTCTTACATTAAGCTAAGTAAAAATTTACCTTGCAAAGTGAAAATGCTCTACTCCTTTAGTAAGTCAACCACAATTGCCTATCTGCCCTGTACAAATGAGAAACGCTCCCGTTTAAAAGTTAAATTCATTTTGAAAATTTCCCTTTGGGATTAATAAAGTATTCTGAATCTGATTCCGTATGATGAGTTTCTCTTATTCAGGGGAAAAAAAAACATTTATCCGCTATTGGGGATTTTGATTAGTTACTCTGACAATATTTTTCACAAATTAGCGCTGATTCATAATGCTGCAGGAGTAATTTGCATGCGTTATTGCATTTCATGCTCATTTTCGCATTAAAACACAGTCAGTTCAGAAAAATATATACTGGATTAATGTGATTTTTTTCGGCATGAAATAAACAAATGAAAGTCTTTTATTTCTCATAAATAAATCTTTCTTTTCCGTACATCACGGGACACAGAGCGGCATATTCATTACTATGTGGGTTATATGGAGTACCTTCAGGTGATGGACACTGGCAATCTCAAACAGGAAGTCCCCTCCCTATATAACCCCCTCCCATAGGAGGAGTCCCTCAGTTTTTTCGCCAGTGTCTTAGGTGTTGGTCACAAGAAGTTTGCCTCCAGGTCCTTGAGACTAGGCAGACTATACCGGATCTGTCCAAAGTGCCTCAGAGCCAAAGTGGACAGTACCCGGGCCCCAAGTCGTGGGGTTTCGCCTATAATGCCTCTTTTTAAGGGGCTGGATCCTGGGCCCAGAACTTTGAGCTTTCTAAAGTCCAAAAGGTACTGTTGCCAGGATGCTGTATAGGTCCAGGGCAGTGGTGTTCCAGCAGGACCCGGGTCCCTGAAGGTCTAGTACAGAACCCACGGAGATGGGGGAAGATTGGGCCTCTTGCTTTCTGCAATACCCTGCAGCGTGGAGCAGGTAAGAGGGGGGCCTGCGGAACTTGGTTCGTCGGCAGGTCTCTCAGGGGGAAGTCTAGTTGGGTTAGCCTGGGATGCTCTGCATTGGCAAACTTTACCACTATGTCTGCTAGACAGGATGGTCACCTCCCATTACTAGCATACTCCCCCACCCCCACGGACTGTGTTGCTGGTGGCTGTCCCGCATGGTTGTTGGAGGGTAGAGGCTTTTGCCTGGTTCTAGGACAAGTAGGGCAAGCCCACCCCCCGTTATCTCTCGGCTTAAGGCCAGGGACTTACCTGTATTTAGGTGCGTTTTCCCCTACAGCTCTGGTCCCCGGACGCCGCCGGCGTGCTGCTCCTCTCCTTCATGCTTCCCTCTGGGACGCGCGTGCGCGCGCATGATGTAGATGCGCGCGGAGGGGGCGGGGAGCGTCGTGACGTCGGCAGGGTGAGAGGGGCGTTCCCCCCTCGCTGTTATCTTGAGCAGCTCTGTCCTCCGGTCAGTGTAGGATTCGTCTGCTGACTGGAGGAGCTCAGAGCGGGACACAGAGCGGAGCAGGGTGACACCTAGTGGCGGTAAAAGAGACCTGTTTAGGTCTGGAGCTAAGCTCCTCACTGACTAAAGGGAGAAGATAGGAGATGTTCCCCTGATTTTCTCTATTAAGCCAAAGGGTTTTTTGACAGCAGTCTGGCATTCACACAGTACCTTTTAAAGTGCAAAAATTTTAATATTTGAAAAAAAACAAAAAAAAAAAACAAAGACAAAACAAAAAAAAAAAAAAAAAAAAAAAAAGTTTTTCTTTCAGGGAAAGGTCTGCACTACCTTCCCATTGGCTTATAAGGTTTTCTACCTTAAGCTACCTATATTTTTTTGTTCTCCTTGCTACAACAGTCAGTTGTTAGTAGCGGAGTCCCTCGGTATTGTATCATGGGCCCTAAAGGTTCGGGGACTAAAGGTGCTAAAAATGCAAAGAAACAGAAGGGTTCCCCCTCTAGCTCGGAGGATCTTAATCAAGTTCTGTCCTCTCCTAAAAAGCTAGAAGATGCCGCCTTTGAGGAGCCATTAGGTGTGGTGGGTGCTGTGGCTGGCCCCATTCTGCCCGACCCAGTGTTTGTCACGCAGGATATGTTATCTGTCTCCCTGCAGGGGTTAGAACAGAGGCTGACTACTTTTCTTACTAATTCTCTGGCAGCCAAAAAGCGGACTAGATCTCCGTCCCCTAAGTTGGTGTCCTCTGATGCTGAGATTCTCTCCCCAGAGGATTTAGAATCCCAGGAGGACCAAACGGAGCAGGGCCTAGAAGGTTCAGACATTGAGGAGTCCACTATTGAGGAACCCTTTTCGGTCTCTCAAGCTGAGAATCTGTGGGTACAGTCTTTAACAGACATGGTCCGCTCGGCTTTTAAGCTGCCCTCGCCAGGGCCTCAGATTCCTGCCGTGTCTTCTTTGGGCTCCTTAAAGGCACCATTAAGTAACGCAGTATTTCCGGTTCACCCATTGTTGGAAGACCTGATCTTTCAAGATTGGGCCCGGCCCGATAAAATTTTTGTTCCTCCTAAAAGGTTTTCTGTTTTGTACCCTATGGAGGAAAAATTTTCAAAGAAATGGGTGCTTCCCGCTGTGGATGCAGCGGTTTCCTGCGTAAACAAATCTTTAACTTGCCCAGTAGAAAACATACAGATGTTCAAGGATCCGGTTGATAAGCGGTTGGAAACCCTTTTGAAGGCATCCTTTTCTACTGCAGGGGCAGTGGTGCAACCGGCCGTGGCTGCAATTGGCGTTTGTCAGGCGTTAAAAGACCAGACTAAGCAGATGCTAAAAGAGCTCCCGGCTCAGCAGGCACAGGATCTGGCCGACCTTCCCAGGGCTCTATGTTTCGCGGTGGATGCCATAAAGGACTCCATCCAACAAGCTTCCCGTCTGTCGCTATTTTTGGTGCATATGCGAAGGCTCCTGTGGCTAAAGAATTGGTCGGCAGAGACTCCGTGTAAAAAACTGTTGGCGGGTTTTCCCTTCCACGGAGGGAGGCTCTTTGGGGAAGATCTGGATAAGTACATACAGACGATATCTAGTGGCAAGAGTACTCTTTTACCAGTCAAAAGGAGATTTAGGGGTCCAGCATTTAAGCGGCAGCAATCCCCAGCCCCAGGGCCCTCGGCCCCCAGGCAGTATCGACGGCCTCCCGCACGGTCAAACTTTGGTAATAAGTCGCAAGGGCAGGCCGCGGGTGGCAAGCGACCATGGGTCCGCAAGCCAGTTAAACCTGCTCCAAAGTCAGCGTTATGAAGGGGCGCCCCCACTCAATCGGGTGGGGGGCAGGCTTCGATTCTTTGCAAGAGTTTGGGAAGCCAAGATCCCCGACAAATGGGTTCTTTCCCTGGTGGCGACTGGTTACAAAATAGAATTTCGGGAGTTTCCCCCTCCGCATTTTCAGGAATCAAGAATTCCAAGCGATCCGGAAAAGAGGGCTGCCTTGCTAACAGCCTTGGATCGTCTTCTAAACCAAGGGGTAATCGTAGAGGTACCAGTTCAGGAGCACAAGCTAGGCTTTTACTCCAATCTGTTCATTGTGCCAAAGCCCAGCGGCGAGGTAAGGCCCATCCTGGATCTAAAGATTCTAAACTCTTACCTGAGGATTCGGTCCTTTCGGATGGAATCCATACGGTCTGCTGCCGCAGCCTTGCAGCGAAACGATTTCTTGGCCTCAATAGACATAAGAGACGCGTATCTTCATGTTCCAATTTTTCAGGGTCATCAAAAATTCCTACGCTTTGCTATCGCAGGGCGCCACTATCAATTTGTGGCTCTTCCTTTCGGGTTGGCTACTGCCCCCCGTGTGTTTACGAAGGTCCTGGCCCCCATCTTGGCCAATCTAAGGACCCAGGGAATCTTGATCCTGGCCTATTTGGACGACCTCCTGATCATAGATCACTCTGCTCCGGGCCTGTGTCGAGCGGTAGCCCTTTCAGTTCAGTACCTCGAGGTATTCGGTTGGGTTTTAAACCAAGAAAAGTCGGCTTTACAACCCACAAAACGATTGGAATACCTCGGCATGCTGCTAGACACGGAGCAGCAAAGAGTGTTTCTTCCTTTAGAGAAGTTCAAAGGGATCAAAGAATTGATCCAGTTGGTGTTAAGCAAAAGGCAGCCAACTATACGATTGTGCATGAAATTACTGGGAAAAATGGTGGCCACCTTCGAGGCAGTACCATACGCTCAGGCACACACTCGAATCCTGCAGGCAACCATCCTGTCTGCATGGAACAAAGATCCGCAACGCCTGGATCTTCCATTGATCCTTCCATCAAGGGTCCGGCAAAGCCTCTACT
This sequence comes from Rana temporaria, assembly GCF_905171775.1. NCBI lineage: Eukaryota > Metazoa > Chordata > Amphibia > Anura > Ranidae > Rana > Rana temporaria. The sequence goes on along the minus strand of NC_053494.1, from coordinate 183,690,475 downwards.
GGTGGCTAAAGCCTCAGAACCTCCTAAAGGGGAAGTCATTCAGTCCCATCATCTGGAAACTGGTAACCACAGATGCCAGCCTGAAGGGCTGGGGAGCAGTCCTGGATGGGCAAGTCCAGCAGGGAGTTTGGACAGAGTCGGAAAGAGGGCTGCCAATCAATGTCCTGGAGATCAGGGCGGCCCGTTTAGCCTTAAAGGCCTGGACGTCCAAACTTCTAGGGTTTCCAGTGAGAGTGCAGTCCGACAATGCCACAGCAGTGGCATATATAAATCACCAAGGGGGCACGAAGAGTCGAGCCGCTCAAAGGGAAGTGAGCTTAATTTTCCTATGGGCAGAGTCGCATGTACCATGCATCTCGGCAATCTTTATCCCAGGGGTGGACAATTTACAGGCGGACTTCTTAAGTCGCCAGCAGCTAGTTTCAGGGGAGTGGTCCCTCCATCCCCAAGTCTTTCAGGAGATCTGCCAGAAGTGGGGATCTCCGGATGTGGACATCATGGCATCAAGGTTCAACAGGAAACTGAGCAAATTCATGTCCCGATCAAGGGACCCTCTGGCCTGTGGAACCGATGCGTTGGTTTGCCCTTGGCATCCGTTCAATCTGCTGTACGCCTTCCCCCCGTTACAGATGCTGCCCCGCCTGCTGCGCAGGATCAGGGTGGAGTACAAACCAGTCATTCTGATAGCCCCCGCATGGCCCCGGAGGTCGTGGTACTCACTGATCGTGAGAATGTCAGTGGGCGAACCATGGACCCTTCCACTTCGGCCAGACCTACTCTCTCAAGGCCCGATACTCCACCCTGCCTTACGGCATCTAAATTTGACGGCCTGGCGGCTGAATCCCTGATCCTCCGGGGTAGGGGCCTATCTAGCCAAGTTATTTCTACTCTGATTAAGGCTAGAAAACCAGTCTCCAGAGTAATTTATTACAGGGTCTGGAGGGCCTACGTAAGCTGGTGTGAGTCCCAGAGATGGCTTCCACGCAAATACACCATTGACAGGGTATTGCGTTTCCTCCAGATAGGAGTAGATAAAGGTTTGGCCTTAAGTACTATTAAAGGACAGATTTCTACCTTATCTGTATGGTTTCAGAGGCCGTTAGCCACGCACTCTTTGGTTAAAACCTTTTTACAGGGGGTCTTACGCATTAATCCCCCCATCAAGTCTCCGGTTTGTCCGTGGGATTTGAACCTTGTGTTGTCAGCACTGCAAAAACAGCCATTTGAGCCTCTGGCAGAGGTTCCGTTAGTTTTACTGACTCGGAAGTTGGTATTTTTGGTCGCTATGGCTTCCGCTAGAAGAGTTTCAGAGCTGGCAGCCTTGTCTTGTAGAGAACCTTACCTCATTCTACATAAAGATAGGGTGGTTCTCCGTCCACATCCGTCTTTTCTGCCCAAGGTGGTGTCCAGTTTTCACTTGAACCAGGATTTGGTCCTACCATCCTTTTTTCCAAAACCCTCTTCTAGAAAGGAAGGGTTACTGCACACCTTGGATGTTGTCAGAGCCATGAAGGCCTATCTCAAAGCTACAGAAGAGGTTCGAGAAACAGATACATTGTTCATTCTGCCGGAAGGGCCTAAGAGAGGTCAGGCAGCAGCTAAAGCTACCATCTCTAGATGGATTAAGCAAGTAATCGGTCAGGCCTATGGCTTGAAAGGGTTGCCCCCTCCTTTATCAGTTAAGGCCCATTCTACTAGGGCCATGAGCGCCTCCTGGGCAGCACACCACCAGATCTCTATGGCTCAGGTTTGCAAGGCGGCAACCTGGTCGTCGGTCCACACGTTCACAAAATTTTACCAATTGGACGTGAGACGAAGGGCCGATGCAGCCTTTGGACAGGCAGTGCTGCAGGCTGCGATTTGAGATCCTCTAGACTCGGGGCACCCTTGATTGATTAATGAATTAATTAAATTAATCAGAATAATTATTTTTTGTTGGATTTAATTTGGATTTTTTATGATTTAAAGAATACTTTCTGAATTAAATCTCCTGGCTGAGATGTCTCCCTCCCCTCATTGGAAGCATTGCTTTCGGACATCCCACATAGTAATGAATATGCCGCTCTGTGTCCCGTGATGTACGGAAAAGAAAAGGGGATTTTTAATACAGCTTACCTGTAAAATCCTTTTCTTGGAGTACATCACGGGACACAGAGCTCCCACCCCTCTTATGGGGAACATTTTGGGTGGCATACTGCTTGCTACAAAACTGAGGGACTCCTCCTATGGGAGGGGGTTATATAGGGAGGGGACTTCCTGTTTGAGATTGCCAGTGTCCATCACCTGAAGGTACTCCATATAACCCACATAGTAATGAATATGCCGCTCTGTGTCCCGTGATGTACTCCAAGAAAAGGATTTTACAGGTAAGCTGTATTAAAAATCCCCTTTTTAATATCACAACCTCAAATAGCTCTTTTTCCTGCTAACCTTGATGGGCACCTCACAGAAACTTGCTGTTAGCAGCCAGTAGCTAGTTACTTTTTTGGAACTTGCACAATAATTTTTGTAAATGTATTTTTACATACAGAATACCACAGAAATCAATAACACAAGATCATTTTCAACAAAGACTTTAGCACCTCTTCGATTGGTGCATTCTGATAATGAGGGTTATACTGTGCGTTATCGTACACAGCGGTACAGAGTAGTAGACAACACACCCACACTGCAGCACACCAAATGCTGGGCATTTGTAATATACAGAGCATCCGGAAAGTTTTTCAACATTTTGTTATGTTGCAGCCTTTTTGAATATGATGCTACAAGCTTGACACACCTATTTTTGGGCATTTTCTCCCATTCTTCTTTGCAGCACCTCTCAGCTCCATCAGGTTGGATGGGGAACGTCGGTGCACAGCCAATGCCGTAGCCACTCCTTTGTTATCTTGGCTGTGTGCTTAGGGTCGTTGTCCTGTTGGAAGATGAACCGTCGCCCCATTCTAAGGTCCAGAGCTCTGTGGAACAGTTTTTCATAAAGGATGTCTCTGCATTCATCTTTCCCTCGATTCTGACTAGTCTCCCAGTTCCTGCCGCTGAATAACATTTTCACAGCATGATGCTGCCACCACCATGCTTCACTGTAGGGATGGTATTGGCCAGGTGATGTGCGGTGCCTGGTTTCCTCTAGACATGACGCTTGCTATTCAGGCCAAACCTTTGTTTTTTCATCAGACCAGAAAATGTTGTTTCTCATGGTCCGAGAGTCCTTCAGGTGCCTTTTGGCAAACTCCAGGCGGGCTGCCATGTGCCTTTTACTGGTGAGTGGCTACCATATTGCCATTGTACCATACAGGTCTAATTGGTGGAGTGCTGAAAAGATTGTTGTTCTTCTGGATGGTTCTCTTCTCTCCACAGAAAAACACTGAAGCTCTGTCAAAGTGACTATCGGGTTCTTGGTCACCTCCCTGACTAAGGACCCTCTCCCCCTTTCATTCAGTTTGGCCAGGCGGCCCGCTCTATGAAGAGTCCTGGCGGTTCCAAACTTCTTCCATTTACGGATGACGGAGGCCCCTTTGCTTATTGGGACCTTCAGTGCTGTAGAATCTTTTCTGTAACCTTCCCCAGATCTGTGTCTTGATACAATCCTGTCTCCGAGGTCTACAGACAATTCCTTGCACTTCATGGCTTGGTTTGTGCTCTGTTACCTGTGGCGCCTTTATTGGATGATTTGGAAAGGTGTGTGCCTTTCCAAATCATGTCCAATCGACTGAATTTACCACAGGTGGACCCCAGTCAAGTTGTAGAAACATCTCAAGGATGATCAGTGAAAACAGAATGCACCTGAGCCCAATTTTAAATTTCATAGCAAAGGCTGTGAATACTCATGTACATGTGGTGTTTTTGTTTTTCTTTCATTTCTTACATTTTTAATAAATTTGCAAAGATTTCAAACAAAATTATTTCACGTTGTCATTATGGAGTATTGTTTGTAGAATTTTGAGCAAAATAATGAATATAATCCATTATGGAATAAGGTTGTAACATAATGTGGAAAAAGTGAAGCACTGTGAATACTTTCTTGATGCACTGTACAGTATAGAGTCTTAAAGTACATCTGCAGTTCTTTCAAAATAAATGAGCTGCCTTAACCCTTTCCCACCCAACTTCCCTTTAACTGGGCTATTACACCCAGGGGCAGAAGAGCTGCCTAATCATGTGACCACAGATGATAGGGAGCTGGTCCTGTCCGTTCCTGACCATAAGGCTGGGTTCACACTACTACACTACTTTCATCCTACTTTGCTCTGTGTTCAATGTTTCAGTATGAGAGCGTCTTGTAGCGTCCTACACAAGTCGGTCCAACTTTGAAAATGCTCCCTGTACTACTTTTGGTCCTACATTGATCCTACTTCAGGCCCATTGAATATCATTGAAGTCGGACCAAAGTAGTATCCTGTTCATGAAAGTAGGATGGATGTAGGACCAATGTAGGATAAATGTAGGACCAATGTAGCAGAGCAAAGTAGGATGAAAGTAGTGTAGTAGTGTGAACCCAGCCTTAATACTGACCAAGAACTGTCTTTGAGCTCAGTGTGCTCAGAGATCAGAAACCTATGCTGCCCATAGATGCCTATGTGCGACATGTGGCCATAAAAGCCCACTCTGCCAGTGCATATATGCGTTACATGGGTGGCAAGAGGTTAATGCAGATTAATTTATTGCACTAAAGCAGTTGTGTTAAGGGGGCCTTTATAAATTATTTCCAAATATTAATTTACATTTTACTCCCTGGGGAGTTTTATTTGTTGTTGGGGCAGATGGTGAGGATGCCATTTTGGGCAGGGAGAGTAGAATGTTCATACTTGTAGCAATTTTGAACTGGAGCCAATTGACCTACCAGCATGTCTTTTAAAGTATGGGGAGAAACCAGGGTACCCAATGAAAACCCACACAAGCACAGTGAGAACATGCAAACTTTGTGCAAATGGTTTCCTAACTCAAACTAAGGCGAACTGCTAAACCGCTGTTCAATATTAAAACATAATGCACAGAAATGTAAAACACTGCACTCTTTAGGCTTATGTGACTTTTGTGGAACTAGGAGTATTGGAGAAGTACATACACATGGTGAATGAATACTGCCTGCACTCAAATTAAATCTACAAGCATCCTCTAGGGTCCAACAGCCATCACTCTAGAACAATATACTTCTTATACTACCTATCACTAGAGAATCCGTGTTAAATGAAACCACAGCCCAGAAGTGCCTCTGCATCTCTAGAGAGCAATGGCCATTGTGGGGTGTTTAGATGTTGCTTGACGTTCCCAGAATGCAGTGTGTCAGCTATCTGTGAGAAAGCATTGTATGTTGGACCCATAAGCCAATGGAATAGGTGGGAAGTACATCTGAAAGACATAGCAGTCACCACCTAGATAGGGGGCATCGATACTCTGATTTTTTTTTTTAAGTGTATTTTGTGCATGTACTCGAGAGAGGAGCCGGACTGCAGGAGTTGGGAGTAGGCAGGCCTCCCCCAGAGGCAATCCGCCACCTTTCTCCATGCCCCGGGTGGCAATGGTGGGTGTGTGAGGGGGACCTCCCACACAGCCCACCCTACATGCTCCGCTTTGAAGCCCAACGGGGCAGAGGGACTACCTATAAGGGAGTGAGAGGATCTAGCCCGCTCAATCAGCCCCGTTAGTCCTTTGCCTCTCTTTTTAGAGACCGCATGGTTAAAGTGCGTGCATGTTAACCCAATTTCAAGTGCGTGTAAGTGTGGTGGTTTTTGTGGGAGGGGGGTGGGCGTACTAAGCGCAGGCTTATCTCGCATAGCACACCCACCGGGAGCCGGGCTGAGACCACCAAACTCAATTCACATGTATATAAATAAAGTAATAATGCGCAACCCACAAACATATAAGTGCAGAAAAAAAGGGGAGAAAAAAAAACCTTTTTTTCTGCACTTATATGTTTGTGGGTTGCGCATTATTACTTTATTTATATATCCTTAGCTTGCTGAATATTCCAGCGAATTTCACTATTGCAGCACCTAATTGAAAACTTTTTTTCATCTCAAACTTTCACTTATTTTTTTCTATTGGAATCCTATGGTATCCCAATTAGAACTATAATTTTTGTTTAACACTCACCCATTTATTTGTCAACACGTTTTTTCATTTATTTTTTAATATCTGATACCATTAAGGAGAAGCGCAAATCTACCTTGCTCAATTCACATGTAGCTGAGACTGGGATCCGAACCCCTAGCTGCAGAGGTGAATGGCTTGTCAGCGCAGTGCCAATCGCGTTGAGCCACCACAGCTCCGCACCGATACTCTAATGCCACGTACACACAATGATTTTTCGGCATGAAAAAAAACGACGTTTTTAAAAACGTCATTTAAAATGATCGTGTGTGGGCTTCACATCGTTTTTCGGCTTCTGAAAAACGTAAAAAAAAAATTCTAATGCTGCATTTTTTCACGTCGTTTTTTAAAATGTCATTTTTCATGTTGTTAAAAATGATCGTGTGAGGGCTAAAACAACGTTTTAAACCCGCGCATTCTCAGAAGCAAGTTATGAGACGGGAGCGCTCGATCAGGTAAAGCACATTCATCACGCTGTAACAGACAGAAAAGCGTGAATCGTCTTTTACTAACACGGAATCAGCTAAAGCAGCCCAAAGGTGAATGGAACTTCCCCTTTAAAGTGCCGTTGTACGTGTTGTACGTCACCGCACTTTTTTCATCATTTTTTAAAAACGATGGTGTGTGGGCAACGTCGTTTTTAATGATGAAGTTGGAAAAACTTTGGGTTTTTTTCATGATGAAAAACGTCGTTTTTTTTCAATGCCAAAAAACGATGGTGTGTACGCGGCAGTAGAATTGAGAAGAGTGGTAGAAGAATAGTTCTACATAGATTGGGCTATATGACATGCCATATGACTGAAAACTAATTTTTGAAAAAAAAAATCATGAGCCATCTGCCAATCTCATATATTGGGGTTTTTGTCACAGGTGAAATACGCATTAAAGGAGTACGCCTGCACCGCCATTGATGTCATCTCTCGCCGTACGCGCTTGGCTTTCCTTAACGTCCAGGCTGCAGAAGAAGCTCTGCCACGTATTGTGGACATTATGGCAAAAGAACTGAACTGGAAGGAACAAAGGAAGAAGGTATGAAAAGCTATCATTAATAAAGCAGAAGGAAAAGTATATCAATGTAATATGTAATGAAAGGTGATGTGTATAATATCTCCTTTGTCAAACTGAGTCTGGATTTCCAAAATTCTCTAACTGGGACTGTAGCCTCCTACTGCAATACAGCGTCTCTGCTCACAGTGTTTCAAAAAGATGTAAGTTAGGTTAAGGGTGAATTATTTCTTTTTGAGTTATTGAGGTTGTACTTAATGAATCTTCACCACTGAGAATATTAGAACACTGGGATACTCCGTTAAGTGGAACTGCATTTTTAGGAAAATACATATTCTATAAGACCAAACGTTTATGCTGTATTTACACATGATTGCGGTAATTTCGCCCCACAGTTTCAAATGGCTACAAAACGTGGAATGATATTGCGATGCCGTTACATCTAATGGCACCCCAATTGAGCCACGATTTTGCAGCGATTGTCACGTGGTAAATCACGCTGCAATCACAACCTACAACTTATGTCACTCAAAAAGGAACATGAACTTCTTTTGGGCGACAGCATTGCGATTTTCCACGATTGCAGCGAGATTTACTGTATAACAATTGTGCTGCGATTGGGGTGCCATTAGAAGTAATGGCATTGCAATCTCATTTGGCGTTTTGTAGCCATTTAAAAACACGGGGCAGAATCTTGGCTATTCCGCCCATGGTTATGTGTGAATGCATCCTTATAGATACCTGACCATCACACCGGTATGAGTTTGTTTGAATATTTATTACAAAACCATGGGCTTTAATATGGAGTTACCCCTCACCTTCTTTGTGGCTATAACAGCATCCACTCTTCTAGGAAGGCTTTTCAAGAATGTTGGAAGTGTGTCTGTGGGAGTTTGTGCTCATTGAGTCAAACAAGCATTTGTGAGGCTTGGTACTGGTGTTGGATGAGAAGGCCTGGCTCTTTTTTCTTGTGGGTCACAGGCGTGTATTTGTGCTCTCCTGTGACCCAGAGCTAGCTAACAACAAGGTTGCTGTCAACTGACGTTACAGAGCTGCTGCAGGCTCTTAAAGGATCCTGACCATATTGTCAGGATCTATCCATCTGTCTGACAGCTAGCTGCAGCTACTAATGCTTGGCTGAGAGCCAAAGCTAGCTGCACCCACCCCCTCTCCAGCCCAGCACTTCAGTGAATGCTGCAGGGCAGAGCAGAAAATGGTGACTGGCAGTCACTTCTCTCTTCTCAGAGCTGACCCGAGTGGTCAGTGGTCATGTGTTCATTCAGTTCTTGGGTTTAGAGCCCACAGGGTACAGCCACAGCACCAGAGTGTTTTTTTTAGTTTTGTTTTACCAGGCCCAAGCTTTTCTCTCAATTCCAATGGTATTCAGTAGGATTGAGATCAGGACACAATGTGCAGGCAACTGGAGATCCTTCACATCAAACTCATCAATCCACAGGGGCACAGACATGCTGGAACAAAAAAGGGCCTTCCCCAAAATGTTGCCACAAGGTTCAAAGCACACAATTGTCTAAAGTGTCTTTGTATGTAGTATGAACAGTAACCATCACCTGAACTCAGTAATTTGGAGAGGTGTCCACATACTTCTGGTGATACAGTTAGGGGATATAGTTGGATGTCTAAAAACCCACACAAATATGTCAGATCCTGGTAATGGTATGTGAGTGGTGCCTATACCAAAAATAAGGGGAAGTGCTTCCAAAAACCATACCTACAACACACAACAGAGTATATAGCACAATCCTGAAAAAAAACAGCCCACCACGCTCCCTATTCCCGAAGACCCCTTCTCCCCCTCCAAAATAAACCCCTGCTCCCCCCTCTAGATCTAATTGATCAGGTCCTGAATGGATCCCTAATGTGTATGGCTCAGCAGCCTAAAGCACAGCCTGAGGTAGTAATAATGAATATGCCTAACGGGCAATGTAAATGTTGTATATACCGGTAATTCAGCTTATTCACCTTTAATTGCTCCTGCAACATCTACTGGATGCTGCCTACTATGCTGATAGCTAAAAGCAGCTGATTGACTTCATTGTAGACAACGGTGCATTCCAAGGAGATCATTTTCTCATAAATCATAATGGACCACCTCTCGAAACAAGCAAAATAATAGCACATAGTGAACATGCATTGGCTATGGTGAATGCTGATACTCCTCAAGTGGCCTCACTATACATAAAGTGAGCCTGCCCCACAAAATGTGTCCCGTTTTGCAATACAGCGCCTAACAAGCCTGCTGTGTCCAGTCTGCCATGCACAAAGGCTAATATACCACAACAGTATCTAGCAGCTGATTGGCCTTACAGCCAGGTTGTGGTGCTTATCAGAAACAGCAGGCTCTATGAATGAGGATATCAGCCATTGATCTAGCATTTAAGCTAAATGTCCTGCACCAGCGTCCCATATGTAATGAGTTTGCAAATCCAGCAAGATGACAGCCTGTGACGAGGCCAGATATTGTAGGAATATGCCATAATCGGCCCTTCCTCCTAGCCATAAAGTGACTTTCTTACAAGGCTACATGGATGTCCATGAATGATGGTACTGCAGCTGCCCGCAATCATACATACTTCCTTTATTGGTAAAGACACATGTAGGTACTAGTAATTGACAGCATGTCATGATGGTATACAAGCCACACCCAGCAAATCTATAATGACATCAGAGTATACTAGGTAGATGCTGTGCTCCAACCCCGCTCCAAGCTGTATATAGCACATACACATACAATGCCTCGATAGATGACAGCTTTCTGATCTGCATAGAAATGTCCACTTAAGTACAAGACAATCTTCCTTGGCTGGGTAAAAGGCTATGCAATAGTATGCAGTGACAGTACACACGCGTGTAAATTGTGCCGACATTCATCTCACCACTGTTGTCAGTCTGGAGAGGATAAGGTATCCAATATGATCTGCCATCGGAAAGGCATTCATGAGGAATGTGCTGGCAGGCTGTAGACTGCTGACCCACACTAGTATGCTGACGGAACCTCAGACCACGGGGAGGGGCATGCTTTGAGAAGGGGAGAGGGGGTCTTCGGGAGTAAGGAGTGGGGTGAGAGCTAGGGTGTGGGTGGACATGTGGTCATTTTGCATAACTCCTATCTTGGGACATGGGGGTCAATTTCTCTTTGATGTGGATCAGATGAGTGCTGTCATTTGGAGCTTACTTCTATCTAGTTGCCAATCAATATGCAGTGAATAGGTGTTTTTACTTAAATGGGTCCAATAATTGGTCTCGCACAGAAGCCCTTTGGCCCTTCACTGACTATATTTGTTATAAGCAACCACAGAATTTTAACTGGCCAGCGACCTGATGCACAAAAAAATCAGGAATTAGTAAACCAAGGCCTGAGTATTTGGTCTTTGTCTTCAGTATGTCTACATTTACACATCCAAATAGATAAAAGGCTTTTCAAATTTTATTGACATAAACTTTAACTCAATACCTAGCATTTAGAACCATTACCATTCTCTTTGTCATTACAAAACATGTATTATGTCTAACTTCTGCAAGGGTCCTTAGGTAATAGGGATTTATATTAGGGACTTTTTATTTTGGAAGGGTGGGTGGATGCACAAGCTTTGCAAGCATGCACAGGTAGGAGGGCAACCTGGAAGTAGATTTGTATGGTCCATAGGACCCCTATCCAGTTTATCTCTAGCTAGCTATCCAGAGTGTGCGATAATCCAACTTGTAGAATATATTGCCAGTTTGGATTTACTGGTTCGTTGGTGGAGCAAATTCTTAAGAGTTTGCTCATTAATAATGAAATGTTCCAATAAGAAAATCTTCAAAGTATGACCCATTTGCTGGTCCTTGAGAATCCGTGTTGTCCTAAAATTATGTTGACGAGGCTGCTGATGCTGTTTCCTTAATGACATCCCCCCTTGCTCTCGTTAGTGCCTGATAATGATACAGAATCCACAGACAACTACTAGAATCTTCAGACTGCCACAAGGATTCTAATGCTAATGCCGCTGTAGTGATACGGGGGACACTGCAGGGGCACAAGCGCCTTTAAACCCCAAAGAATTAGTCTCAGTGCTTAGAGCACTATTATCTGTCATGTTAAATATCCAAATTAGGGATCAAATTACTCAACTTAATGAGGCTTGAAGACGAATTAAGTATGTAAAATAAGAGGAATTTATATAAACAAAGAACTGTATTACAATCAAATACCCTTAATTATGTACTGGAGCATTGAACAAACGTCTGTTTAAAACCAGAGTTAGTGTTGATAGATGAGATCATAGTTCACTTTTTTTCTCATTTTGGATCGGTTACATAGTTGCTGCACACATTGTTCCTTTTCTTGTTTTTTTTTTTTCTGTTTTTGTACAACTGTCTTTTTTTTTTCTGTGGCCATTTGTGTTAATGTAGGAAGCCCTTTGTGTACACCAGAATTTGCTAGCAATTATTATAACCTCATACCTGCTAGCCATTCACAAATCACAACAGCCTCAGTGCAGAAGCCGGTCATGCAGGTAAGTCAGATGGCTCATTTGTATGCCAAGCTCAATTCATATAACTAAAGAACCAGATAACTGTAACTAGAAATTCCTGTAAGCAAAATGATATTGTAGCCATTTGAAAGTGATATTAAGGGCAGGTTTTTTTCTTAAAAAAAATAACAAACATGTCATACTTGCGTGATCTGTGCAGTGGTTATACACAGAGCGGCCCCGATCCTCCTTTTCTGGGGTCCCCTGTTGGTGCTCCTGGCCCCTCCCTCCTGAGTGCTCCCATAGCAAGCAGCTTACTATGGGGGCACACAAGCAGGCTCGCCTCCGAGCCATTGCTCTGTGTGTCCATTCAAACACAGAGCGCAGCTCAGCCTCATTCTCTTCTCATTGGCTAACTGGCTATGATTGAATGAATGAAAAACTTATATAGCGCGGCACATGCGAACTGAATCGCCTCTGGATTGACTCCCACTGCTTTCTCAGCCAATGAGGAGGGAGGAACGCTACTCTTTTGCACATCACTGAATCAAGATTGTGTTAAGGTAGGTATTAGGGGGGCTGGGGGGGTGGGCTGCACACACAATTAGGGGCCAGATCCTCAAACGAATTACGCCGGCGTATCTATGGATACACCGCGTAATTTCAAAGTTCCCCCGTCGTATCTCTGTTTTGTATCCACGGTCTCTTCGAGGCAGCCTAAATTGCAGTATCGGCATATAACACACACACACACACTATTTGCAACCAATTTGCAGGATGAAAAAGTGAGTGTTATACGCCAAAAAATACTGTACTTAACTATGTTTAGGGTTCTTGCCAAATTTTCCCTTTAGCTGCTGGTGCTGTCCTACATACTGTATTCTGTGGTCGTTTGATTCTGTAAATTTTTTCTTAGTTTTAAACAGACTGATAAACAAAATTTATGTCCTGTGTTTAAAAAGGCTTTGAGAGTACGGGGTCCCTTGCAGTGGTATGCTTTCCTAATTAGGTGTGCCCTTAGATTTTGGAAGAATGATTGCAGGCTGCACTTTGGTATTGTATATCGAAGCTGCAAAGCTATTTACTCAAGAACCACACTTTCCAAAGTCCAGATCTCCTTCAAGCCATCATTTTTAAGGCTCTAATAAAGGAGCCCTTGTAGAGTCCCTGAAAAACGTTGGCTGCCGTGGAGAAACTATTAATAAACTATATCTGGACTTCAACATTTGCGTGGCACTCCCTTTTCTGTTTTGAGATATTTTTTTTGCTGCCTCTGTCCCTAAAGAGGAGGTTTCACCTAATTTCTTGTTTCCTAGACACTTGTCCTCTCCATCCTGGTGGAAGATGTGAGCCTGCATGCTGTCAGTGTCAGAATGGACTGCAAATTAGAGTATTATCTCTACACCCCCTGGGAGCATCCTACTGAAATTACCTGGATCTCGGTCCTAATGTATCAGGCTTAAAGTAGAGCTATGGGCAAAGGTTTGATTTCCATTTTGGATAGAGCAGGGGAGGAGGGTTATAACCCTTGTGTCCTATTGTGGAGATTTCCTTTAACTTTCTGTCCCATACCTAAACATAAGTGAGAGGAAATCCCTGCACATTAAGGGAATTTCTTGGGGACCCCCAGCTCGCCAGAACTAGTGTTCCCATTGGAAGGATCTCCCCTCTGTTACTTTTCTGGGGACAACTCAAGATTTGTGACTTTCTTTTATCTTCAACGGTAATGATAAACGGGACAAATAGTGTGAATATCTCTAATGGGGGCACAGACAGCAATAAAAACTGACAGGTGTTCTAATCCCTCTCCATTCTATCCAAAACTTTAAAAAAATGTTTTGCCTTTGGTTATACTTTAATTTCTAACCCACTGACAGATTGACATTTAGGGTGTAACCTCTACAGGAAGTGAGGAAGGATCTCCCCAATGGGAACACAAATAGAACCGTCAAACAGGTTTCAACCCTTTTCCCACTATGTACAAAACATTAAAGAAATAGTCTTTTGGCTAATGCTGAGCTCTAATCAGCCAGAGAACCTGTATAGTTCAGATGTGTCAGTAATTAAAGTGATGAGTTGGTAATGTTGATGGGCGCCCTGCAGGTGCCTATACTCTCTTTTTCAGAAACATTTAATTCTTAGCTAAGTCACCCTTTAATTTAGTGATCACCCAAGACGAGACTTGACTGTCAAATTTCAGGATTACTGGATTGCTGATCGCATGCCGCATTTGTCATGTGTAAGATAAAGAAAAGTGCACAGTGATAGCCATCTAATAGGAGATAAGGACATTTATATTGAAGGCCGCATAGGTGCAGTGAATTAATTGGTATTCCATCTCTCTGTGTGTATTGCCCTATTCGCCCTCACATTTCTCATGCAAAAAGTAGATCAGCTCTGTGATTATGACAAATTGTTCAGCAGATCTGTATAATTTTCTTTCTTTTTAACTCTCCTGTGACATATGTTTATTTAGGTCTTTCTTTTTCTGAAATCAGATTGTGTGCTTTTGGCTCTTAATTGACTTAGCGAGTAACAGTTTTTTCTTTTTAATCTAGAAGCGTATTGAGTAGACATGTATAATTTATGTACAAAGCACAGCACAGTTCTAAATCAAAATATGTGCTGTAATAACATAAATCATTGCAATAGACAACTGTTTCCAGTGATTTGGGAGGATTGTATTATGCGGGCAGCTAGAGTCTGATGTACTGTACACTATATAGCCAAGCATTTGTGAACAACTGCCCACCACATCTTTATAGAACATAAGGAAACTCAGTTGAGTGGAACGAACAGTTTGAACCAGAACGGTTTCTTCAGGAACACTGTACACCAGGCTTCCTGCAGAGGTTGCTAGGGGTTCCTTGAGCAATGTCTGCCTCTCAGGTCTTTTTAGCTTTCTGTAAGGTGGTAATTCTTCACAATGTCCACAAGTGTAAGGAATATTCTTACCACTGATCGTAACACTAATGTATCATACGCTGTAGATATAGAAATTTATAGCTGGAGATTGGGAAGTTATTTCAAGTATTTGAAATATAACATGGATGAGCAAGTTTGCCCTCAACCTGATAGAGCACCTTTGGGGTGAATTAGAGCTTCAACTGCGAGCCGAGCAGGCGTCCTAGTCCACATCAGTGCCTGACCTCACAAGTGCGCTTCTGGTAGAATGGTCAAACATTCCCATAGACACATTCCTAAACCTTGTGGACAGCCTTCCCAGAAGAGTTGAAGCTGTTATAGCTGCAAAGGGTGGGCTAACTCCATAATGAACCCTACAGACTAAGACTGGAATGCCATTAAAGTTCATGTGCATGTAAAGGCAGGTGTGCCAATACTTTTGGCAATATAGTGTGTGTGTGTGTGTGTGTATATATATATACACACACACACACACAAACAATCTCCTCTTGTTCTCTAGCTCCCTTGTTACCTCCTCCCATGCTCACCTTCAGGACTTCTCCAGAGCCTCTCCCATCCTCTGGAACTCCCTGCCCCAGTAGGTTTGATCAGCCCCTACTCTGTCCACCTTTAGGAGATCCCTGAAAACTCATTTATTCAGGGAAGCCTATCCCACACCCACCTAACAACTAACCCAGAGCCTCCCCCATCAAATTCTCTGCAGCTATTGCCTTTTGTACCACCACCCCCTCCCTTTAGAATGTAAGCTCTACGAGCAGAGCCCTCCTGTACCTTTTGTATTGAACTGTACTGTAATTGTGTTGTAAAGCGATGCGTAAACTGTTGGCGCTATATAAATTGTGTATAATAATAATAACCAAACATTTATAGGTACCTGACCATCACACCTGTATGAGCTTGTTGGACATTCCTTTACAAAACTCTTAGCCATATGTTGCACCCCAAAGCTTCGCTTCTTTGTGTGTTTGGGAAGTTGTGCCCATTCAGCCAAAAGAGCATTTGTGAGGTCAAGTAATGATCTTGGGTAAGCAGATCTAGTTTAAAATCAGTGTTCCAATTCCTTACAAAGGTGTTTATTAAAGCGGGGGTTCACCCCAAAAAAATTTTTTAACATTACATTCAGCCGAGTTGTCATAATGACAATCGGCTGTTTTTTTTTTATTTTATCCCCGTACATACCGTATTTTCACCGCCGCTTCCGGGTATGTCTTCTGCGGGACTGGGCGTTCCTAATTGATTGACAGGCTTCCGACCGTCGCATACAGCGCGTCACGAGTTGCTGAAAGAAGCCGAACGTCGGTGCGGCTCTATACGGCGCCTGCGCACCGACGTTCGGCTTCTTTTTGGCAACTTGTGACGCGCAGTATGCGACGGTCGGAAGCCTGTCAATCAATTAGGAACGCCCAGTCCCGCAGAAGACATACCCGGAAGCGGCGGTGAAAATACGTTATGTAGGGGGATAAAATTAAAAGATTTAAGGCTGTAGTGCTTTCTGAGTCCTTGGCCCAGAAAAAGCATGCCAATCATGAGAGAATAATATTGGAATTCTAAATATAAGCATTAATATGCACAGTCAATGACCTGGAAAGTACGGAAGCTGTAGGTTTATCACGGCAGCTAGAAAACTAGTGTTTTAAGATGAGGAGGTCAGCAATCCGCTTCCATTCGTTCCTCAGTACAGCTTTGCTTTAACACTGTTTTATGCAATACTGATCTGAGTGGAATCATAGTACAGACGCGATACCTGCTCAGTGCACCATCTCCAAATATAGAGATGAATGGACATATTCTTCCTTCCCAAGGGGATGTTTGAGCTGCCTTAAAGATGAATGGACACATTCTTCCATCCCAAGGGGAGGTTTGAGCTGCCTTAAGATGGATACACACGGTTAGTTTCTTTCCATCAAGCTGGTGAGCTGAATGTAAAAAAAAAACGGATTCCCCCATCCACACAAGTGAGATGGATGGAAGAATCCTCCCAGCTGCGACATTGTATTATAACAGTGGGAACTCTCTGCTGTCTAAACACACCAATCAGCGGTTGCAGTGAATTGACTGCAGCCATTGATCGATGAAGTCGGAATTATCGAACTGTCTGTACCCACCCTTACCTAGGGTGGGTCAACCCCTACATAGTGACAAGTAGGGCTGCAACTAATGATTATTTTCATAATCAATTAGTTAGCCTATTATTGTTTTGATTAATCGGTTAATTACCTTAAAAAAAAGTGTGGTGTACAATTTAGTTAATATGTAAAGTAAAAAAAAAAAAGGCAATTTATTCTTAATCGTCTCTATGCAGTTGTAAATATAAATAAGCAATTCTACGGTTCTCTAATCCCCACTGAGAATAACTGATAGAAGAGATATACTGTATATACTATTAGAGGGTCAATCTGGTAAACATCAGATATCATTAGTAGAAATAATAGAAAACTTCTTGGTGAAAGGAATTTTCAGACAGTGTTTGTGGTTTTTGTTCAGAAATTACATTATTTGATAACGTTAAAAGCAAGTGACGATTTCAACCAACATTCTATCATTCAGTGAATGTACAAATAGTTTTCGTATAAATATTCTCGTCTGAAAATTGATCCGTGTGGCCAGCCTCTAAGGCTCAGTACACACCTATGCAGTTTGCTTTTGATCTGTTTCTGCAGTGTGTTTTGCTGTGCGTTTTGATTTTTGCACACGTGATTTTGCTGCAATTTGCATTTTTTTATGGGTTTTTTTGGCCAATTTGTTGTTGGGCAGATTAACCACTTGAATATTTTTTACTTTTTACCATAATAAATATCCCCCAAAAATGTATAAAAAAAATACTTTTTTTTTCCTCAATTTAGGCCGATACGTATTCTTCTACATATTTTTCGTTAAAGAAAATTGCAATAGACGTTTATTGATTGGATTTGCGCAAAAGTTATAGCGTCTACAAAATAGGGGGTAGTTTTATGGCATTTTTATTAATATTTTTTTTTACTAGTAATGGCGGTGATCAGCGATTTTTTTTTTTTCGGTACTGCGACATTATGGTGGACACTTCGGACACTTTTGACACATTTTTGGGACCATTGGCATTTTTGTAGCGATCAGTGCTATAAAAATGCATTGGATTACTATAAAAATGCCACTGGCAGGGAAGGGGTTAACACTAGGGGGCAGGGAAGGGGTTAAGTATGTTACCTGGGTGTGTTCTAACTGTAGGTGGGGTGGCCTCACTAGGGGAAATGACTGATCGCTGTTCATACATTGTATGAACAGACGGTCAGGCATTTCTCCCCCCTGACAGGACCGGGAGCTGTGTGTTTACACACACAGCTCCCGGTCCTCGCTCTGTAACGAGCAATCGCGTGTGCCCGGCGTCGATCACGCCCGCTGGGCACCCGCACGGGAGTCACGGACGAGCGGGGGAGGCCCTAGTGGCCGCTAAGAGAGTCAACGCTATTGTACGGGCTCTGAACATGCGCGTTTTTTTCACATTGTTAAACCCACACACGACCATTTTTTACGATGTAAAAAACGACGTGAAAAATTAGAGCATGTTCGAGCATGGAGCCCACACACGATCGTTTTTAATGACATAAAAAAAAAACATATTTTTTTACAACCTGAAAAACGTCGTGTGTACGTGGCATAAGACGTTTAGAAACATAATGGGGTTAAAAAAAAAAAAAATTAGCCCTTTATCCACTTAAGCCCCGGACCAAAATGCTGCCTAAAGACCCAAGGGGTTTTTACAGTTCGGGACTGCGTCGCTTTAACAGACAATTGCGCGGTCGTGCGACGTGGCTCCCAAACAAAATTGGCGTCCTTTTTTCCCCACAAATAGAGCTTTCTTTTGGTGGTATTTGATCACCTCTGCGTTTTTTATTTTTTGCGCTATAAACAAAAATAGAGCGACAATTTTGAAAAAAATTCAATATTTTTTACTTTTTGCTATAATAAATATCCCCCAAAAACATGTATAAAAAAAAAAAATTCCTCAGTTTAGGCCGATACGTATTCTTTTACCTATTTTTGGTAAAAAAAATCGCAATAATCATTTATCGGTTGGTTTGCGCAAAATTTATAGCGTTTACAAAATAGGGGATAGTTTTATTGCATTTTTATTTTTTTTTATTTTTTTACTACTAATGGCGGCGATCAGCGATTTTTTTTTGTGACTGCGACATTATGGCGGACACTTCGGACAATTTTGACACATTTTTGGGACCATTGTCATTTTCACAGCAAAAAATGCATTTAAATTGCATTCTTTATTGTGAAAATGACAGTTGCAGTTTGGGAGTTAACCACAGGGGGCGCTGTAGGAGTTAGGGTGCACCTAGTGTGTGTTTACAACTGTAGGGGGGTGTGGCTGTAGGAATGACGTCATCGACCGAGTCTCCCTATAAAAGGGATGACTCGATCGATACGCCGCCACAGTGAAGCACGGGGAAGCCGTGTTTACATACGGCTCTCCCCGTGCTTCAGCCTCGGGGAGCGATCGCGACGGAGCGACTATAAACGAATAGCCGTGCCGTCGTCACGGATCGCTCCCCGAGGGAACCCGACCGCCGCATGTCGCAGGGGGGGTCCCGATCGGACCCCCCACCCGCGGAAAGGCAAGGACGTACATGAACGCCCATATGCCTGTACGTGCCATTCTGTGGACGTACATTTACATGCAGCGGTCGGGAAGTGGTTATAGTACAAAAAGAGCAAATTATCGCTACTGTAAGGTGTTCATTTTTTTTACTGTGGATCAGTGAAAGTAATATTTACAGTAGCGATTATTTGCTCTTTTTATACTATAAAGTGCTAATTTTAGTTTTTTTAACCCTAGTATGCTACTGCCAGATTATTCGATTATGAAAATTGTAATCGATTAATTTCATAATCGATTAGTTGTTTTGGCCCTAGTGAAACCCCCACTGCCATATAACGTCTGTATTGGTTACCTCACTTTTTGCACCGCAGTAATACAATGTTGTGTTCTCAGCTTGCTGATTGGACAATGAAGAAGCAGCACATTCGCGGCTACGATTTCAGGGAATGCCTGTGTAAGTGGCATCAAAATCCAACCAAAGTAGTGCAGAGACTATTTTGAAGTCGGAACGACTTGAAGTCGTAGTAATATCAATGGTTGCCATTGGAAATCATGGGAAACGACTTGTCATGCTACTTTGCCATCACAAATCATGGGACAAAGTCGTTTAAAGCCTCGTACACACGATCAGTCCATCCGATGAAAACGGTCTGAAGGACCGTTGTCCTAGGTTAACCGATGAAGCTGACTGATGGTCCGTCGCGCCTACACACCATCGGTTCAAAAAACGATCGTGTCAGAACGCGGTGACGTAAAACACAATGACGTGCTGAAAAAAACGAAGTTCAATGCTTCCAAGCATGCGTCGACTTGATTCTGAGCATGCGTGGATTTTTAACCGATGGTTTTGCATACTAACGATCGGTTTTGACCTATCGGTTACCAATCCATTGGTTAAATTTTAAAGCAAGTTTGCTTTTTTTTTAACCAAAGGTTAAATAACCTATGGCGCCCACACACGATCGGTTTGGACCGATGAAAACGGTCTATCAGAGCGATTTCATCGGTTTAACCTATCCTGTGTACGAGCCTCAAGTGTAAAAGGGGCCTTAGGGTATTAAAATGTGTAACATGTCCTGCTTTTTATAGGGTTTACAGGGCACATATAGAAAGACAAATTAGGCACTTCTACTATTTGTACTTAGAAATGCATTTAATGATTTATAATAAACACTTGGGTAGATCACATGGTGATCTATTATCTAATGTACTTTCTGCTATATGTACAATAACTGAGTTATAGCCGAAAAACGTTGAATTCTCAATCTAGAATTTCTTTATCACTATGCAGGAAGAACTGGAAGCTGCAAAAAAGTTTCTCTACTATGAAATGGGATACAAAGCTCGATCTGAACAACTCACAGATCGATCAGAAATTAATCTGTCTCCTTTGGACGTGGACAGGTGAGCAGGATGGGGCAGTACTGGAGCAGTGGCTTCGTATTTTATTCTTATCAGTGTGGCGGTCTGTTTGTAATACAAATCTTTGCTTTAGTGAAAATTGCTTCTTGCAGTCTCCTGGTCAATATATTTCAGATTAAATCGACATCAATGTACATTAGAAGGATGTAGCTGTGTTGAAACCGTTTCACAGGGAGTTCAAAATGCACATCTGTGGAATGCATATGATGCTTCTCATAGCCCTGTCTTATAAATATTCTCCAACCAATCTAAAGCATTTTATCAGACTTGCAGGCAAAGCATTGGATGAGCTCACATAAAGTTAATTAATATTTCTGTAATTACTAAACGACAGATCAGTCAGTTAATCAGAATAATATTACCGGTAATTAACTAAAACCTGAGACACATTGCCGTGAAATATGGGCCAACCTGCTTGATGGGACTACAAGTTTCTGAAATTGAATCAAGTTTTATAGGACTTGGAGGACCAAAGGCATAAAACAGTAAAAAAAACAAAACAAAAAAAAATCTGGACATACGGGGATAGAAGGAAAAAGAAGGCAAGGGTGTGGGGAAATGGAGGAGAGAGGAAAGAAGGAAAGGAGGGCAGTATTTGGGAATGGTGGTTTGATAGGAAGGGGTTACCTTTCCACATCCCTGCTGGATAACTGAGGCCGGCCAGCGCTTAAAGTATAATTAAAGGCAAAACTTTTTTATTTTGTTTGTTTTGGATAGAGTAGAGGTCAGTTAGAACAGCTGTCAGGTTTTTATTACTGTCTGTGCCCCTGTTTGGAGATTCACTTTCCCTAATTGTCATAGTTACTGTTATAACCAAGAGTAAAACTGAAATAAGATCCTCAATTTTGGGTTGTCCCCAGAACAGTAATGGAGGGGACATCTTCTAGTGGGGACACTAGTTCTGGTGACAAACAGGGAGTCGCTCACTTTTTGGAGGGATTTCCTCTCCCTTCCTGTTGTGGCTATGGGACAGGAACTAGAGGGAAGTCTCCTCAATGGAGCACAGATGACAAAAAAAACCTGATGGGTTATAACCCCTTCTTTACTTTATCCGAAATGGGGGAAAAAAACAACTTTTGCCCTTATTTCTCCTTTAAGGAGTCACTATCACCCTGACTGTTCAGTCCTTGCACAGGCTCTCTTCCCTTTATACTACTTTAAAGCACTGTCACAAACCTTGCATAAGATTGCTTCAGTTGTCCTGTAAATAACAACACTTCTTTAACGTGATATTTAAAGCTTCAGCTTTAAAAAAATATATCTTTTTTTTTTTTTTTTTATACTTACCTGCTCTGTGCAATGGTTTTGCACAGAGCAGCCCCGTTCCTCCTCTACTTGGGTCTCCCATCGTAGCTCCTCCCCCTTGTTCAGTGACCCTAATAGCAAGCTACTTGCTATAGGGGCACTGGTGCGTGTGCACTCCCGAGCCTCGCTCTATACATTCATAAGACACATAGAGCTGTGACCAATGAAGTGAGAGAGACCCGGGCCAGCCGAGACTCCCATGCACATCGCTGGATCGAGAATCGTGAAGGTAAAAAACCTTCAGCCTTTACAACCACTTTAATATATATATTATAGGGCAGTACAAAGTTAAAATTCATAAAATCAGCATTTTGCAATGTCTTGTGCCACAACCAGCATGGGGTATGGTCATTTGTGTCCCACCTCCTTATAAATACTACTGCCCACCAATCATAATACAAAGGTGGTGCAAATCGCATCCAATCAGAATGAGGCACTCTGACCAGCACTGTACTTCCCTGATATGGACATGTTAAAGTGGATGTAAACCCACTTTCATCCTTTCTAAACTACTGCCTGCTTTCATCCTTTCATCCTTTCTAAACTACAGAGTGCTGATCTATAAGGATATAGATGCCTCCTGCATGTATCCTTACCTGTCAAATATCTCCCCTCTGTCTGTTATGAGACCCGAAAAACTGCAGATTCTGTGGGTTGGTCTGTTGTTTGGAGCTCGGCGGGTGGAGTCGTGATGTCAGTAGACTCCCCGCCCATCTCTACACTTCCCTTGTCTACATGCATTTTTTCCGTGTATTCCTTACACTAAATTCTGCTATGATCACTAACATCCAGTCAAAATCCAGAAAAGTAACCACATGACTTCAGAAAAGGAGTGGGGGTGCGAATTAAAAAATAATGCCTGTCTCCAGGCTAGTGCATGAGATATGTAAATAACCTGTCACTCACAGCAAGGGGGAAGAACGGACCAATGTTTTTCTCTGTTAGTCCATTTATCTCACTGAAAAAAGAAAAGAGGATTGCTCAGAGCTGGATTAACTCTTTGTGGCAAGACTGGGCACAGATAGGAAATCTTATACTCTACATTGTGACAGCAAAAAGACAAATAATAATTTTGGTAGACATCTACTTTAAAGAAAATAAATGAACTTGCGTTGCTGAAGTCCTCCATACAAATCACATTTTGAGAGACAGAAATTATTATAATCTTTAGGCTATAAATCATGGGCAGGAGGTGAGAGCAGAAGCAGCAAAAAATACTTAAAGAATATTTATACAAGTAAAGCATTATAACTGCAAAGTTTTTATTTTTTTTATTGTTATTTAACTCTACCTCCTAGATGTCATGAATAGGAGTATAGCAATAAGCTGCGACCTCTCGAAGGAAGACAGTGTAAGTAGGAATTAGTTTAGTAGCAGAGAGACGCAGTATCTGAAAACTCACAGAAAATAGCCTAGACCACAGGAATACCCACTGTATCTGTATATCTGTACAGTGTTGGAAGTTGTTTTAGTTTGTGTGTTTATGCCAGTAATATATGCCATTTCTTCTAGGTATAAAAAAAGATTTCACACGTTTGATAAGGATAAGAAAGGATTTATAACCATTTTGGATGTCCAGCGTGTGTTGGAGGTAAATCTGCCTTTTAGTGTGATCACTTTTGTGTGCTATAATTGAGCCGGATTCACAGACAACTTACGCCGACGTATATGTTGATACGCCGTGTAAGTTGTAGGATGCGCCGTCGTATCTCTGTGCCGTATTCTTGAAACTAGATACGCCTGAATTTCGGCTTGATCCGACCGACGTAAGTCTCCTACACCATCGTATCTTTGGTGCATATTTACGCTGGCCGCTAGGGGCGCTTCCGTTGATTTACGCGTCGAATATGTAAATGACCTAGATACGCCGATTCACGAACGTACTTGCGCCCGTCGCAGTAAGCTACGCAGTTTACGTAAGGCGTACGTCCGGCGTATAGTTATCCCTCATAAAGCAGGGGTAAGTCATGTTAGGGTATGGACGTCGGAACAGCCGTCGGATTTTACGTCGTTTGCGTAAGTCGTACGTGAATGGGGCTGTGCCTAGGTTACGTCACGTCAAAAGCATTGAGCCGACGTATCTTAGGGAGTATATGCGATGTGATTCTGAGCATGCGCCGTTTGTTCGGCCATGCATTTACATGGGGTCACGGTTAATTTTAATACAACACGCCCACTGCCTTGTTACTTTGAATTAGGCGGGCTTACGACGGCCATTTTACATTACGCCGGCGCAAGAAAGGGAGCAAGTGCTTTGTGAATACAGTACGAGCCTCTCTGTTACGTCGGCGTAGCGCATATCAGATGCACTACGCCGCTCTAAAGATACGCCAATCTCTCTGAATCTGGCCCATAGTCTTTAACTACATATGTTGCCATTACATGTTCCACAGCTCCAGCGGCAAACAACGTTCCCCCACAATGCAGTGGTGGACTGTTCCTGATGTCTTCATGTCCAAAGCAGGTCTATGGGCATGATGACATCAGGAACAGTTCACCACACTAGTTCATGGGGGGCACGAGCTGAAAGGACTGATCTTGTGCTAAGAGGATCGGAGGATTAGGTAAGTATATCTCCATTCTCCAATCCCCTAGGCAAAAATGAGCAGTTAACCCATACGGTGCGTGCACAATTCCACTGCTTTCATCAGGCTGATGGCTCTTGAGAGGAGTACTAAGGCAGGGTGCTGTGATGTTTTCAGGAAGCTATGTACAACACCCTGCCAGCCCCTTCCATCAGCGTTGATCTGCTTGCATTGCCTAGTGAAGCACGGTGACCCAGTGATAATGTTTGGTCTAAAATGATGTATATATTGAAATGAAAAGGTTTTGTTTAAAAATGTCATTAATATAGTAACAGGCCTGGACTGGCTATAGGGCACACCGTTTGGCTGAGGCTGCCGGGCTGCATGTCCTTACAAGAGCTGGCTCCAACCCCCAGGCCGTGGACTAATTCCGGTTCATGAGCTGTTCCTGACCGAGCTGCACAGCGGGAGGTTAGCGGTGACCGAGGTCCGGACAGGCTCAACACAGACCACGGTTGCCGCTCACCTCCTGTTATGCTGCCATGCCTGTCTCCTGTCCTGACTCTCCTTCCTCAGCAATGATGTTATCCTATTAGCATAGCAGGGGGCAGGAGGAGCTGGAGATCTTCACAGAGAGCCTTTTCACACAGGGATCCTTTTCATATTAACAAGCAGGTAGCAGGTAATCACCCGCTTGTTAATATGATCCAGATCTGCAGCTCCTCCCACCCCCTGCCCTACTGATAGGATGACAATGTCTCAGAGACTCTGGAGAGGGCACACGGGCTGAATCCTACCTGTGTCCTGCCAAAGGTAAGACTGTGCAGGGGAGGCATAGAGTAAAAGGGGGCACTGTGACATTAGAGAGAGAAGGGGGGGTATGGCTGAAAGGGGCACTGTAATGGGGGGCTGTGATTGCTAGGGGCTCTGTAAAGTAAATAGGCACTGTAATATAAATGGGTCTTCACTGTAAAGGGGGTCTGTAATAATTATAGTGCCCCCTTTATATTACAGTGCCCCTCTACATTATAGTGTGGAGGACCACCTCCTTTAATTTCCCGTCACCAACCGCCCATGCAAACTCCCAGTCTGGTCCTGCATATTAATAGGAGGGAAAGTAAGAAACAAGGGAGGGCAAAATATGGGAAGATTAAACTTTAGCTGTAACTAGACCCCTTTCACACTGGGGCGTTTTTCAGGCCCATTGGCGTTTAAAAAAGCTCATGTAAAGCGCGTGAGAAAGAAGCCTCATCTGCAATCCCAATGTGAAAGCCCAAGTGCTTTCAGAGCCCTTTCCCACAGCCAGCACCCGAAAAATGCTGTTAAAGCTCCGCTAAGACCCCTTTCACACTGGGGCGTTTTTTAGGCGCTTTGGCTTTAAAAAAAGTGCCTCAATGGGAAGGGGGCCTTTAGGAGCCGTGTATTCAACGCTCCTAAAGCGCTGCAAAGAAGCTGCTTCCAGGACTTTTTTTGACGCTCTGCAAGCGCAGCGCCTCAGTGTGAAAGCACTCGGGCTTTCACATTGGGATTGCAGATGAGGCTTCTTTCAGGCGCTTTACATGCGCTTTTTTTTATCGCTAAAGTGACTAAAAAACCGCCCCAGTGTGAAAGGGGTCTAAGTGGTATCATTCTCCTGCCTATGCTGTGTGGCATAGCTGTGTACATCTCAGCTCTGAGTGGACAGAAATACAAAAACGTTGGCAGGTAAAACAGCTGTTATATTAGTATTTAGTCTTTGTATCTAGCAGTTTTTCCTGGAAATCAGCTTTAAATTCTTTGATATTGAAGAAAAGATTGGCATAATTTTCAACAGATCCAGCTAAAATAATGATTGCTTCTGTTATCTGTCAGTGCTAGACACAAAGGAGGTGTATATATTCATGATCATGTAAAGCACATCTCTTGATACATGCTTCTTGGTGGGTTGTACATCTTGTAATGTTCGTCTGTGATCATTGCAAATAGCTCTCATGGGTCTGTGCATACTAACTTGAATATAATTACTGTGATTATCATTCACTTGTGCAGCAAGTGCATATTCCCCATAATGAAGATTGGGCAAGTAACACTCTGTAAATTAGTAATTTTTAACGCTCTTATGTCGAGAACTTGCTTAAATATAGGGGTGTTAAACTGAACAGGTATTGACTGAAAAATAATGATCTTACATAGTTACATATATAGTTGGTGAGGTTGAAAAAAGACACAAGTCATCAAGTCCAACCTATAAAGACCATTAAAATAGTGTAATGTGTTTGTCAAACATATAATACAGTACAGCACTTAGTTTCTACATTGCTGATGAAACAGTACAACTGTTAGCCGTTATTAACCACTTAACCCCCGGACCATATTGCTGCCCAAAGACCAGAGTACTTTTTGCGATTCGGGACTGCGTCGCTTTAACAGACAATTGCGCGGTCGTGCGACGTGGCTCCCAAACAAAATTGGCGTCCTTTTTTTCCCACAAATAGAGCTTTCTTTTGGTGGTATTTGATCACCTCTGCGGTTTTTAGTTTTTGCACTATAAACAAAAATAGAGACAATTTTGAAAAAAATTAATATTTTTTACATTTTGCTATAATAAATATCCCCCAAAAATATATAAAAAAACATTTTTTTTCCTCAGTTTAGGCCGATACGTTTTCTTTTACATATTTTTCGTAAAAAAAATCGCAATAAGCGTTTATTGATTGGTTTGCACAAAAGTTATAGCGTTTACAAAATAGGGGGTATTTTTATGTCATTTTTATTATATTTTTTTTACTAGTAATGGTGGCGATCAGCGATTTTTTTTTCGGTATTGCGACATTATGGCGGACACTTCGCACACTTTTGACACATTTTTGGGACCATTGGCATTTTTATAGCGATCAGTGCTATAAAAATGCATTGGATTACTATAAAAATGCCACTGGCAGTAAAGGGGTTAACACTAGGGGGCGGGGAAGGGGTTAAGTATGCCTGGGTGTGTTCTTACTGTGGGGGGGGGTGGCCTCACTAGGGGAAACACTGATCCTCGGTTCATACATTGTATGAACCGAAGATCAGCATTTCCCCTGCTGACAGGACCGAGAGCTGTGTGTTTACACACAAAGCTCCCGGGCCCCGCTCTGTACCGAGCGATCGCGTGTGCCCGGCGGCGATCGCGCCCGCCGGGCACACGCACAGGAGTCGGAGGCGAGCGTGGGGCGCGCGCGCGCCCCTAGTGGCGGCTGGGAGAGAGGACGTTATACTACGTGCTCTCGCCCAGCCGAGCCAACTTGCCGACGTATAACGGCAGTGGGCGGTCGGCTAGTGGTTAATGAGAAAACCTGAGATATCAATGAAAAAGTGTTACATGAATTAGGTTTTCTCTTTTGTTCATGGACGGACACAGCCTTAATCTTGACAAAGTGGGTATTAGCCTTCCTTTAGGAGTGACTAGGCAGAAAGTGTTAACAACTTCAAAGCTGAACAGCCCTGCCCAGCTCAGTTTTTTTTCTGCCTAGTTAAGGAGAAAACATGGGTCCCTTCGGGCCAATAGGCCTGGAGTTTTTTTTTTTATTCGAACAGGATATTTTATTATTTTTTTTTTTTTTTATGCTGTTCCCACCCCTCATTTTAACACTACTTTGGGACGTCCCACTTTGTCAAGATTAAGGCTGTGTCCATCCATGAACAAAAGAGAAAATAGGATTTTTATATTCACCGTAAAATCCTTTTCTCTGATTTAATGGACGGACACAGCAACCACCCCTCTTTTTTAAGTTTGTACTGTTTTTGACCAACTGAGCTGCTTAGGCTGCATTCACACCTGAGCGTAGCATTTTTGGTTGTTTTGTCGCACGTATGCACACGTATTCGCGCGTTTGCATACAGCGTTGTCCGACGTTTTTGAACTTCAACGTTTTTTTTTTTAGCCTATAGGAAAAATTATCATCTCTTTCATCACTTGTTGCTATGCTTGTAGATTTTTTTATCTTCTACCTGGGTGAAATGTTCTATTCCACCCGTAGAAACGCTCGTTGTTGCGCTAGATGTTTGAATCGAGCGTTTCCATTACTTTCTATGGGAATACAAACGTTCTAAAATGCCCAAATCCGCCCAATTCACGCGACAAAAAAGGGTCCGGAACTTGTTTGAGCTTCAGGCGTTTTGGAGTGGAGATGTGAACCATCTCCATAGAGAATAATGTATTTTTTCCCCTCTAGCGTTTTGGAGCTTCATGCTTCAGGCGACAAAACGCTCAGGTGTGAATGCAGCCTTAGTGCAGGCTGTGTCCGTCCATTAACTCAGAGAAAAGGATTTTACGGGGAGTATAAAAATCCTATTTTTAGCAGAAACTGTAGAAGTACATTTTTTATCCTTGGTAAGAATCTGGCATTGATACTTTAGCACAATTTGTGTTTTGCAAGCCCTTTCCCATAGACAAAGGCCATATGTCATGTGACCAGTCCTCAAAGACTGCCCCAAGTTCCATTTTCCCAAGAATTTCAACTCGCATGATTTCTGGCAGGATCAACTGGTATATTTTTATTATCTGTTGAACAGATATCACAAACACTTTCAATGTTCTATTTAACAGACCAAAAGGAAGCAAATGGGGGAAGTTTATTGTTAGGTTTAATATTTACTTTAAGAATGTTTTAGTTTCACTATCATAAGTATAGATTTAACGTTCTCATACCAATATATCCTTATGCCGCATACACACCATCACTTTATGTGATGAAAAAAAACGACACTTTCTGTGAAGTAAAAAATGACGTTTTTGAAACTTCAATTTTCAAAGACGAAGTTGCCTACACACCATCGTTTTCTCACAATGATCTTGCAAAGTGAGGTTAGGTTCCACCACGTTTTACCATTGAAGCTCGCTTCATAAGTAGCTTCTGGGCATGCGTGGATGAAAAAACGTCTTAGAAAACGACGTTTTTTGCTACACACGGTCAATTTCTGTGAAGTAAAAAGTGCACTTTTGAAAAACGACACATAAAATTGAAGCATGCTTCAATTTTTTTTGGTCGTTTTTTACAAGACATAAAACGACGTTTTCCCCCACACACAGTCAATTAAAGTGACGTTTTTAAAAACGTCATTTTTTTTCATCACATAAAGTGATGGTGTGTATGCGGCATTAGAGTTGAAAACCTACGACTTGTGCCTCTTAAATAGCCCCCACAATTTAAAAAGGTTAGCTGGTGCCTATTGTGAATTTAATGTGTCAATGCAGATTATAAGCGGATCAAAATGTAACTTTCTAGTAATGTAATAATCTAACTTCCTTTTATATGATTTTTTTTTTTTTTTTTTTTTATCAGAACATACATGTCCAGATGGATTCCAATACCCTGCATGAAATCCTCAATGAAGTTGATTTGAATAAGAATGGACAAGTTGAGCTCAATGAATTTCTACAGGTCAGTTTTCATCTTTCTTTCTTTCTTTCTTTCTTTCTTTCTTTCTTTCTTTCTTTCTTTCTTTCTTTCTTTCTTTCTTTCTTTCTTTCTTTCTTTCTTTCTTTCTTTCTTTCTTTCTTTCTTTCTTTCTTTCTTTCTTTCTTTCTTTCTTTCTTTCTTTCTTTCTTTCTTTCGCTGCTTATTAGCATTTTCCTGCTGGGAGCACTGTTGTTCTGAGAGGATGTCATATGATCTTCCACCCCCTGTTTCCACTGGACACGGCTGATGACAGATCGCTATACAGGCCCACTGCCTGTACCATGTCATCTCTGCGGCCAATCACAGCAGATCGCATGACAGTTGTACATAATAAAAGCCTTTCATTGTGTACTTGTGATGGGCTCTGTGATTGGTCACAGTCTAATACTTCATATTCCTGATATGTGCCTGCTGTACCATGTACTTGTATGAGAAAGTATCTTGTTCTCTATGTATTGCTTCTTTTGTATAAAATCCCTGGTGTTCCTACCAGTCCCTCTGCTTTCCTAATAAAAATTGACCACACTAAGTAGGAGAGCACAGCGTGGTCAGTTCTCTAGCTCTGCTGGGATCTCAGCCTGCTCTCATCCAATGATCAGACTTGTCCTGACCTGCTCCAGCTGCACAGTCATTCACTGGGAAGATCAGTGTGCTGCTGCTGCTGCTGCTTCTTCTCCCCCCAGCTCTCATGCAGCTGAGAACAGAGGGAATGTGATCGCTTATAAAAAAGGGAGACCATAGGCAGTAATGGTGACTAGTTCTTTGCCCTCTCTATGTCCTGTCCTAGTTCCTCTTAAAGAACCCCGATGGGTTTTACTTTCTCTTTTGTTCCCTACAAAGTAAAAGCACTGGCCTGCAAACGAAGCCCGCAATGTCCCTGCTGGTGGCCACATGCATCTTCATCCCCCTTCCTTCTGGGAGCATGGACTCGAGCTCTGTGACTGGCTGGGGTCGCATGATGTCACTCCTGCGCATGTGCGTGGGAGCCGCCGGTCATGGCTCGGGCCCTTTAGAAATGTCACAATATTGCAATTTTTTCAGTGCGTATGCGCTGATGATGTCTGTGCAAGCCTATATAGTAAATATCTCCTAAACCATGCAGGTTTAGGTGATGTTTCCATTACCTACAGGTAAGCCTTATTATAGGCTTACCTGTAGCTAAAAGTGGTGTAACAGGGTTTACAACCGCTTTAGGGTCTGCACTGAATACCTGCAATTGTTTTTTGTTTTTGTCTTGGAAAGAATCTCTTTAAAATGTTTTTTTTTGTTTTTACATTACACAGCCAGAAGTCTAAATTAAGCACTTAGGGATAAAAATAGCAGCACTGCGTAAGGCCACTAAAATTATCCATGTTTAGTTGTTTTTTTTGTTTTGCTATTTTCTCTCCTCGCACGTTTTTACTTCCTGCAGTGAAACAAATGATCTTACACACATATTTGATCTCTCCAGATCATCAAGTTTATTTTCAAGTTTATTTCTGTAGCGCTTCTTACTCAGGCAGGTATTTGAGCCGTCTGCCAGCTCTTTCCTGAGCGAAGGCGATGATGAATGCGGAACATGAGATAAATTAATGCTGGGGATTTTGGTCAATGTCAGCCCTTTCTTCCTGATGTCAAGTTAAACAAACAAGATCAAGGGGAAAGGAAATGCTAATTGTCTCTCTTGAGATGAGCTTCGGATAAGAGCATTGTTGAACGTGAATGCTGAAAATTTTCAGCAGTTGTGTCCAGCATCACAAAAAGAGAATAATTATCCCTTTAATACATTTATCAGCAGTTCAATCAGATTAAATGCATATTCTATTAACCATTGACAACAATGAATTGTTCCTTTGAAATTATACTGGAAACATTTTTATTCCCCATCT
The DNA here is from genome assembly GCF_905171775.1 of Rana temporaria. NCBI lineage: Eukaryota > Metazoa > Chordata > Amphibia > Anura > Ranidae > Rana > Rana temporaria. The sequence continues at coordinate 183,658,855 of NC_053494.1, read as the reverse complement.
GACAGCGAGCCCATACAAACGATTGGTTGTATATAGAATTATATCTTCCGGGAAAACTTGGCTGTCATCTTGAGCCCAGTGTGGGTATTGTAATTGCCAGGAAGATAAAGTAGACAATAATTCATTTTCATGATTTTATTTGAGGCCATTGGGAATCCGTTTTGAGCCTGGAGAATTCCGATTGCCAACGCACAGGTGAATGCTCACAAGTCAACACCGTTTAAGACATTACTAATCTCCTCTGCGGAAATTGATAACTAGTTTCATGCATCATTTACGGCTTGCGAGGCCGAGCCTCTTTTGAATCGCCGAGCGCAGAAACATTTCATTTTGCCGGCAAAAACATGCAACATTAGTTGAAAGGATAGTCAACTTTTCTTCTTGCAGATAAACTGTGTCATCTTAATAACCGATTTGTGCAAAGTCATTTATCTTCGCGGCTGTAACTATTAACCCTTACATCTGTCTGTAATCTCGTGCCAAAGCTGATTCTAGTACACAAGGCTAGGTTTTTTAAAGAGATTAGATTTTTATTTTACAGAAAATGCATGTTCGGTATTTGCAGCAAGCTTTAGTGAGTGTACTATCTGTTGGTTGCTTGTGGGAAATAAAAGGATGCTGGTAGTTTTATCCATGCATGTTTGCATATATCGACCCATACATAATGATTGGCGGATACTCCCTTTAAAGCAAACTTATCTTAAAGGGCAAACTTCATGGCCTCATGCACACTGAATTTTTTTTCAGCTGCTTCTAGGGGTGTCTGGTGTTTTTTCCCCGCCTTTAAACACCCCTTCAGAGTTAAAAAAAAAAAGTGTCCTGTGTGCATGAGGCCTATATCTTAGTTTGTGATAGGAAGAGGGTTAAAACCCCTTTCAGGTTGATCACCAGCTATCTGGTGCTCTGTTGCAGGGATTTACCCTTATTTCCTATCCTATTGACAATGTTTTACAAGGCAAGGAAGTGAGATTTCTCCACGAACAATAGACAAACATGTAAATGTTTTTCTTTAGTAGAGTAGGGAAAGGCTTAAAGAGGAACTGAAGTCTGCTCACATAATTTGTAATAAAAACATCTTTGCCATTCTGAAACCCTCCAACTACTTTGCATATTATTTTATATATACTGTGATTCAGTATTTGCCAAATTAAGCTGCAGAAATCTCCCTCCACTGAGTCTGGCTGCCATCATTTTAACTGTGGGCAGCTGAAGTTGCTGCCTGTTCACTTCCTGGATTTACTCAGAGGCACACCTCTCATAGGCCCTCTTGTGACTCACCCCCCTTCTTTCCTAGCAAACTCTCACCAGAGTGATAGAGAGAGCTGTGCATGATGTCATAAGTCTAGTTTTTTTTTCCAAACAAACATGAAGTGGGCTGTATAAGGTATTTACTGGCAGAAAAAAAATGTTTTACTATCCAAAGTTAAAACAACAAGGGCAGAAGATTTATTAGATGGAAATGTGAAAAATTACTGAAGTTCCACTTTAAACTCTTGTCAGATCTTTACTTTTATCAGTGTCCTTATTACAGATTTTCACATTATTTTTTTCCTGGCGAAACTTGTCAATAGGTCAGAAAATAATGATTAGTATCTCTAATAGAGCACCAGAAAACAGTAAAAGGTTGATAGAAGTTCTAATCTTTCCCGACTCTATTCAAAACTAGAGACAAGTTTCTAGCTTGACATAAACCTTTAACTTAAAATTTCTAAGCTAATAAGAAAAAAAGAAGGCACCATCAATTTTTGGTAGGTGTTGACAGCTATAGTGTTCACCCAGAGCCCTCATACCCCAACCATATGTTACAGTACAATGCAGGCACATCTCAGCAGATTGCCAAGATGCCTACACTGCATTACAGGAAGTTTTGGGAGCAAATTATAACACAGATTTACTGAGAATTGGTATTTGCATACTACAGGCTGAAAAATAACTACTTTTCTAGCAGGCTTAATCCGGCAACAGACCATGGGTGTCATCAGGCCCAGACTGGGACAAAAAATAGGCCCGGGCTTTTTAGACTGAGCAGCCGGGGGGGGGGGTCGGGGGGGGCACGGCAGGGGTTAGTGATGGGATGTGGGGTGAGATAAAGAAATATAGAGAGAGAGAGATCGATAGATAGATGCATACAAAGAAAGATAAAGATAGAAAGATAGGAAGGTGGATAGATAGATAGATAGATAGATAGATAGATAAAGATAGAAGGAAGGAAGATAGATAGATAAAGATAGATAGATAGATAGATAGATAGATAGATAGATAGATAAAGAAAGATAGATACAGATAGATAAAGAAAGATAGATACAGATAGATAGAAAGAAGGAGAGGAAGGAAGATAGATATAGATAGATAGATAGATAGATAAATAAAGATAAGTAGATAGAAAGGAAGGAAGATAGATAAAGAAAGAAAGATAGATACAAAAAGAAAGAAGGGAAGGAAGAGATAGATAGATAGATAGATAGATAGATAGATAGATAGATAGATAGATAGATAGATAGATAGACAGAGTTTAAAATAAAGAAAGAAGGGAAGGAAGATTGATAGATAAATAGATAGAAAGTAAGGAAGATAGCTAAAGATAGAAAGAAAGAAGGGAAGGAAGATAGATAGATAATAGGGAGAGAGAGAGAGAATGGAATAAAGGGCACCCTTACATCAGTTTACAGTACTCACTCAGTGGCAGGAGGGACTGACTGGGTGGATGGATATCAGACTCCATCTTTCTTTTCTGTTTGGCTTTATCTTGAATATTCCCGCCCACATCCCTTAGGCAGCAGAACAGTGTCTGTCGGGGAGAGTGGGCGGGGCAGACACATGAGGAGAGGAGGGGGAGGAGTAGAAGTAGCTCCTCTCCTCTAACTGGTCCTGAGGGGAGAAATCGCCCTGCTCATCTCTCTCTATCTAGCGCTGTGTTGGTGGCGAGGGGTGGGGGATCTATGCTATCAGGTAAACTGGGCGTCCCCTCTCGGCCTGCAACCCCTTGGTACACCCCTGGGGAGATGTGACATGCGGCCGCCGCGGTCCACCGGGCATATGCCCGGTTTGCCCTATGGCCAGTCCGGGCCTGGGTGTCGTACTGATGTAAATAAGCAGGTTGGTTGAGGATATCCAGTGTAGTTTAGGTTGGGAGGGATACAGACCACAGGCAAAAATAAAAAAGCCAATCAAACTGACTCTATGCCTTGTGATTGCTGTGAACCAGTCTCAGCAATCACAAATGTAAACACTGGTTCTAATTTGCAGCCAGCTCTCCCCTTCCTCTCACGCACTGAGAGCCATTTTTGGAGGAAGAGGAGAGCTAGGTGCCGATCACAGCCAGTGTTTTTGCTAATTGCAGTCAGATCGCAATCAGGCAGTGTTTTTTTCTAATCACAGCCAGTGTTGCTGATCATAGTCTGTGTTTTCAAGGTGGCTTATCACAACCAGTGCTGCTAATCACAGACAGTGTCCTAGGCAATGTTTCCAAAGTTGCTAACCACAGACAGTGTTACTGATCACACCCAGTGCCAGTATTCTCAGTGTTGCAGATCACTGCCAGTGTCTGCGTTTCCAAACTTGTGGCATAAAAGTTGCATCTTCAGAAGGCTTGCCATGCCTTTTTAGCTAATACCTTTGGCATTGCTTTTTTTCAAAATACATTAATGAAATGTTTCAACTGTCCTGGCTATTTAGGACCTCTGGAAATGTGATAGACCCCTTAAAAGCTTGAAGAGCTCCTCTATGTGGCTAGGCAGCAAAGACTTGCCAATGCTCTATGTGAAAAAAAACATAACGTGATAATTTGTAAAAAGTCAAATTTTATTTGCCTTCTTCCATTTCCTAAAAGTTTTGGCTAATAATTTGATTTTCAAAAGGCTCACCATGCCTTTTATTAATTACCTGGAGTTGTGAACTTTCCAAAAATGGGGGGTGTTTATACTGTCCTGGTATTTTTGGGTTCCATGAAATGTTATAGGCAGTCAGAACATCTGGGTTCATAAATGTCAAAGTTATACAGTATACCATAGTTTGTAAACTCTATTAAATTGATATACTAAAAGCAAGGCTAAATCATATACTCTTATTTGGGTTGTTTTACCAAAAGAATGTAGCAAAATATATTACAGAATACAAAACAGGACTGAAAATGGTCAGGAAAGGGAGGGGATGTTACATTCTGATATTGAGGAGGTGAAAACTATTCTTGCTTCAACACTAGGCCTGGGTTATGGCATGATTGATTCTTTTCTCAAACTGTAGCTATACTTTATATTTTGAATAACAATTTGTTACTTTTGTTAAAGCTTATGAGCGCAATCCAGAAAGGATTTGTATCAGGCAGCCGCCTGGCCATACTGATGAAGAACGCAGAGGAGAACATGGAGCCAAGAGAGCCCATACCAGTGGACCGCAGCGGTGGTGGCGTGTGAGTCTCAGAGAAAATGGACGCGGAATGCTGCTTCTCTGTGTTGGACATCATTCCAAGGCTTTTTGGCTGTATATGCTGCAAATTTGGCACAAAGCATGAACTTGATATTTTTCTAAGTGGCAAATATACTATGAAAAACCATTTATACTCCAGTATGTTGTAGCTCGATAAATACTGTGGCCAGCAAGTCTTTCTGATTGCTCTGAAAAGCGAGAGTTCACACTCCTTGTTTAGGCTTTAAGCAAAGCCTTTAAATGTGTGTTCCAAGTTTATAAAATAATCTTTTAATTTTAATTTATATAATTTAAATATGTTTTTATTATTCTAAAAGGGAACCTATAGCACTATTATTGTCTCCCTATGCAGTAAATGGTCTCATCCCCTGTAGCAGCTGGTCAGATCTGACTTACGTTTCCTGTATTGCACTGGTAACACGAAAGGGAGAATCCGATTTGTGTATTAGCAACAAGAATTGTATAGGGGAAGGATCATTGTTGTTCTACAGCCATTACGACTAGAGATGAGTGAACCCATTAAAACGCACCGCCCTTTTGAAACTACCAATCAGTGCTCATGTGTCCAGGGCCCCTCCAAATCTCTGTTGCTCCAACAGGATGTGCTTGAATTCCAACAGAATGCTGAGTTTATTGAAAGCTTTTAAATAAAACAAAACCCACAATTTTCACTTTATCAAATGTGGACAATAAAAAAAGGGGATATTTTGTCCTATTCTGTCACATGTAAGGCCTCCTGTTTAATAAAAAGCTGACAATGGCAGACAATGAAGGATCAAAACTCCCCCCCTGTGCATGTTTTAGGACCTCCAGACTCAGACTAATATTTCATATTCATATGCCATAAATGACCAGTCAGCCAAAGATTCAATCCCTTCCTGCAAACTTCAATTGAAAACAGTCATTTGTCACAATAAAGAAGATCAATTTGGCCAAATTAAATTGGAGTTTCCACTAAAATTGATTGTTTCTGTTTGATAAAAATGATTGTTTATTGGTCAAACTGCTAATGTAAAAGATTTATGAGATAAAAAATTCTTTCCTTGAAACAATTGTTACATGCATGGCCAGCATAAATGAATTACACAAAGAGTCTTTAAATTAGTTGGAAACCTGTTTTTGAGCATTGGAGAATAAATCTGTCTCTACACGGATCTTCAGATGGGGGCCATACTCATGGTGCATAGGGGATATCCAGGGAGCTTTTCAAAGTCTAGGCAGCATGGTCCTTAAGAGTATACATGATGAATAAATGTGGTTCACAGATGTTCTATTCACCCCTACATTTCCTTTTGTGGCCCCGTGAGTGCATGTCAGCACTGGCTGTTTTTTTAGAAGAGAGTTTCACATGGGCTCCAGCTTGTAAAAGAGCAGTGTGAACCGAAAGCTTTGACAAAGCATGTGCAGAGCTTTCAGCAAGCTTTGTTGAATCTTTTAAAGTACCATTCAGCTCTAGTTTGTAAATGTTGACCACAGATCCTGGGAGAGCTGACTGCATCTTTAAGCAAGCTGCTAGCAGGCTTCAGAACTTGAAGCTTGCTGAAAGCCTGCTGAAGGATCTGTGGTCAACTTTTACAAACTGGAGTTAAATGGTAATTTAAAAGCTTCAACAAAGTTTTCTGAAAATGCTTTGTCAAAGCTTGCCATTCACAAAAATCTTACACAAGCTAAAGCCTGTGTGAAACAAGCCTTAGGGCTGCACTCCTGAAGCACCCACAGCTGTACGCCGTAAGGGCTTGTAAGCATGCCAGGGTGTACACATGCTTTGGGCTCTTAGGCTATGGGAATATTCGCCATAATTCCTGGCGTGCTGGGCTGATATCATTTGAATTTTTTTTTCAATAAGAACTCTAAATTTGAAGAAAGCCAAGCAGGAAACATACCTGTGGATTGGAAGGTATCTAGTTAAAACCATCCATTTACATTTCCATAAGAACTATTACAACTGCCTGTATTTTTTCTGCTTCGGCACAGTTTTTTCAGGAAAATTGTAGAGGATTTGAGTAGATAAGGTTCTGATTTAAGTGAGTTGAGGATATAGTATGCCTCACCTTAGTGACAAGGGGGTGGCCAGTAATGATCTCACTTCTCGCTTCCTGTCCCATTAACAATGTTGGAAGTAGTTATACATTTCCCCAAAATGCCACGGATTACAATGAGATACCAGACTGAATTTCTTATCTTTCTCTGCTCTGCCCATAGCCAAAAGTATACTTTGGGCTGTAGTATGGCTTTAAAGTGAATCGCTTTAAATTCACAAATAAGTGTAAATTAGCCATAATATTGAAATGTGCCTAAATGTGTTTTCAAGCACCCCGAGACATCCACAGTCATTGATGGGCACTCTTCTACCTCCTGTGCCTAGCTATTGGTCATTGAGCCCACCCATCATGCTTGAGGACCAACAATTTCTGTCTGCACTGTCAGTACTGTTATGTCTAGGATTAGGATAGGTCAAGTTGTGATCGCTATATTGAAAACACAGCCCATTGTATTGTAGTATGACAAAAAGAACGAACCTCTATGCAGAAATGCAGTATTAAATATACGCACAACTAATAATTTTTTGTAATTATTAAGCACAACATTTTTAAAATGTCTATTGATATAGTGGTAGAGATTTTGTGGTATAGGTCTATCTACATTCTATAACAACTTCGTTGGTATTACATGTGCCTTTTCACAGGTGCCAGAATTTCAATTTCCAGAGATTCTTTGCAGCTGAAACGATAGTGATGCCATTTAATCATAATACTGAATTTTAGGACCAGAAGCATAATCCCTTTATTTCCTATTTACTAATTGGAATGTAAAATACTGTTTATATATACTACTTAGAAGTATTACGTTTAAAAAGCTACTATACTATGATAGTAAGAATTCATTCTAGTATTTGGGGTGTTTTTTTAAGGCACGCAACACTGAAGATTTTGTTTTCTGTAGTGGATACCAAATGGATTCTATTCTCTCATGGCATTTTTTTCTCTGTGTGTTTCCAGCCCTGCCTGCTGCTTTGATTATTGGGGACGCTCACTGTTGGGTGTTACTTTTATTTTATATTAAAGGAGAAGTCCAGCCCAAGCTTTTTAGGCTGGGCTTCTCCTCTGGGTCACAGGATTGCAATTCGTTTTGCACTCCTGTGGATCCCGACTTAGAAATCGTGATGACGTGCTGCCCGACTGATGGCAGTGACGTCAGCGGAGAGCAGACTTCAGACTTCTCTCAGCTGAAAACAGGTCACAAAATGAATTGCACTTCTGTGACCTGTTTTCAGCTGAGAGCGGTCTGAAGTCCAGTCCCTGCTGACGTCACTGCCATCAGTCGGGGCAGCGCATCATCACGACTTCCAAGTCGGTATCCACCAGCTGCCTTGATTGATGGCAGTCTCAGCGAGCCACTGAGACGGCCACTCCCTGCCCCTCCACGGCTCAGCGCTCCAATGAGCGCTGAGAAGTTGAGCAGAAGCGATGCTGACTGACAGTCAGCATCGATTTACTCGGGGAGGAGTGAGAACCGAGCCATCGGCTGTGTTTGGTAGCTCTGTTCTCAGTGCAGAGACGCCGGGGGACAGATGCACCATCGGTCTGGTGCTGCATCCACCGAGGTAAGTATGAATTAAAAAAAAAAAAACATACTTCTCTTTTAACGAGATTGCAGCAGGAGGAATAGGCTTCTTATAGCATTCAGAAAAATCAGGGGTGATTTCTTCTGCTTCGGAGACCCTATGAGAGATGCTCAAGCTCAACAGCACCTTCCCATGACAGAAATATGTCTTTTGGGAAGGCTAGACCTTTTTAAAGAAGTATTCCGAAAAGTAGAATTTGCATGTAACCTACCCCATAGTTATTTTATATAATCTAAATATACATAAGTAAACTTTTTATCTCCCCCCTACCTCTAGTAGATGAGAGCAGATGGACAAGTTTGAATGTTTTGACCTCAGCAACTGTGCTTGTTATGTATTAAAAAATAACTTCAGACTTCTGAAATGCAACGTCCCAAGCACTCCTTTAGGTGTGCACTTAGCTTTAACCTTTCATGTAATATATGCCTCCTTAACTTATCTCATTTTTATGCACTGCAATGAGCGACTAATTTATAATTCCTACAGCTCCACATTCTTCAGATATTAGCAAATGTGTTCAATGCAACAGGGAAATTGCTGATGCCAAATTCACAAAGCCAAAGTTTCCCTTTTATCTGCTTTCAATCATCTGAAAAAAATGGAGAGGGCAGTGCAGGTACTATGTCCAACAAGGTTATATCCGAGAAGGCATTGCCATTTTGCCTTTTTAGACGCTCTCCCACAGCCAGGAGAATTAAAAGAACTGATATACATTTGTTTTTCAATATTTGAGCAGTTCCTTCATTGCAGTCTATAAGATCCTTAACACTGGAGTTCGTTTTTTTTAATAAGAAAAACTTTAGATTCGAATGAAGCCCATGGATGGCTTGTAGGTATTTATTTAACACAATAACTTACAATGTTTGAGTCTGTTGGCCAGTAATGCGAAATATGGTCTACTGTGTGCCACATGTTTGCTTCTATCAAGCATGCTGAATGCTGCCATTTGTGCTGTGTAACACTGCTCTGTGATTTTATATAAATGCTGCTGCTGCTGCTGCTGAATTTAAAGCTTGTACAACACAATTGCATAATGAAAAATGTCTTATTTGCTGCTGCAGTGCTACTGTAATTTAAATAGGGGATACTGTAAGATTTTTTTTTTTAAATGTGACCTTTGTGCATTGCCTTATAATAATTCCTAAAACATCCCTTTTATCTAAAATATACAAGATGGGGAGTATGGTTTTGTTATTACTAGAGTTCTATGCTTGGTCATTTTGCTTAAGCCAACATTGCACTGATCTAGAAACCACTCTTTGAAATGAAAGGAAACACTCACAAATGAGATGTGTGCACGTTTTTACTGTTTGCTATTTGTATTTTTTTCTTTGTGTGTTGTATTCATGTCTGATTTTGAGGCAAGCATTTGTATCTGAAATTAAAAAACTCTTCTGTTTTAAAAAAAAATGACACCAGTAATATGTAACTAGCAACCCATACCTTCCTTTCCTTCCCCCCCCCCCCTCTTGCCATTTTGTTTGACTGTAAGTGCAAAAAAAAAAAGACAGCCCTGTGTAAGCTCTTATTTGCTTACACAAGGTTGTGGGCAATCTTTCTGCCCCCATGTGACAGCAGCTTGAGTCATGTGCACCTCCATATCTGAAAGTACTGGATATTTTCTCCACTTTTGAGAGTTGAATGGGCAATGAGGGAGTGAAGGAAAGGTTATATGCTACTGTGGAGGATTAAATTGCATGCCTTCATTAGTGGCCTCTATGCTATTTGTTCTGTGACAACAGATCCTTAAATACAGTCCTCTTGTACGTGGTTCTCCAAACATGACATCACTGAGAGCCAACTTAAAGGCCACGTCCATTGCAAACTGATAGCATTTTGGGTAACCCTGGCCTTTTAATATGTCTAACATGTCAAAATGGGTGGCGCTGGCTGTTGAATAATACAGCACTAAATGATTACCTCTAGACAGCTCCTCTCCTGTTGGGCGGTATGCTGGGATTTGTACGGGACTTAAGTGATGATGTTTCCATTACTAGTGTAACTCCAATTCTAAAAAGTAACTTATACTCTTACCCTCGCTAATCCGCACTGATTTAAATGACTACTTGTCTTAATTTATTGTGATATGCAAAAATACTTGTATACATTTTACCTATATTTGAGTGTATATTAAATATGCCTTTTTAAATAAATTAGCATGATCAATAAACTCAATGAACTGTGAATTTCCTATTACAGTGCAACAGGTGCAAAAAAAAAAAGTATACTTACTTGTACTATGCTTATATTGGGTAAAGTAACGGGTTCACTTTACAAGAAAGACTTGAAGCACCCTGTACTTGCCTACCCTGCATTTCCCCACCGCCCTGACCTGCTGGACCGCCTGAGAACTACCTCAGCCTTCTGAGTATTGGAGAACATGCAATATCTATCCTGCCTCTCCACACTTTATCACAGAGTGCCTAAACAAGTGATTGCCAGGGGATTTATATAGCCTTGTCTAAGGTTTAACTTCCTGAACAAATGAAAACTTACGTGGAATCTCCAGTGGCCTAGTAGGGGATTGCAGAGTAGGCAAGTTACTATAGTAAGGGCTCTTTAAAAAAAAAAAAAAACTCACTTCTCTTTTTTGCATTGAAACACTTATACTCTACCAAATCGCGCTTTCTTTCAATATAATATTCCTATTATTTTACTTGTAGCGTTGTTTTTGATTCTGATGTTGTATTTTTTCTAGTAATGACTATCAGGGGGTGCCGCTACAGTGAAGTGATGATATTGCAGATTTTTCAGGTCTCCCCAGGCATAAATTCCATTGGGTTGGTTTACTGGAGGCAAAAAGGCTGTTCACTTTGCAAAGGATGTTCCACCTTGAAGGAATTTTTTTTGTGAATGTGGTGAAACTTTACAAAGAAATACCAGATCACATACAAGGGAAAACAAAAAGTGTTTTTGCTTGCACATGATTGGTTAAAGTCAGCAGAGTTTCACCTTATTCACTATGCTGAGTTGAATTCCTCTGCAAAGTGAACAGTCCATTTGTCTATAGTAAATTAACCCCTATGTGTGTCAAAGCATGTCCTAGGTGATTGCATGCCTTTTCAGCAGACTCGCATTGCATGACCTGGCAATTTTTGCAGGCGCATGTGAGTGGGATTGAAGTCTTGTGGAAGTATTGTGCATGGCCAAGTACTGATAAAGCTGTGATAGGAAAGGTGCCAACTTGTGCATGCAAGCAAATGGGTGGAGATGCATTCTGCCATTATGAAGTCCTGAGGGGTTGGATGTGCTAAAGAGTCTAGAAAAAGCTTGGCGTACAAATGGTGGGCTCGTCATAAATGCTGTGCACGTCACAGTTAACCTTTCCTAATAAACAATCATATATATCTGACTGTATTTATAAAACAACTCCACAAGAAAAACATTAAATGCATAAAGGGGTTGATTTACTAAAGGTAAAAAGGCTGTGCACTTTGCAAGTGAAGTTGCACCAGGGCTTAGTAAATGAGGGGAAGCTCTGCTGAGGTCCATCATTCAATCATGGGCAAGTAAAAATACTTTTTTTTTTTCCTTTTATGTAATTGGGTATTCTTTGCAAAGTGAAGCTTCACCTAATTTACCAAGCTCTGGAGCACATTCTATTTGCCTTTAGTAAATTAACCCCAATATGTAAAATGTTTAAATTGTAATTGCCATTTAGTGTAATGTTCATTACTTTTTAAAACATTTACCATCATTAAAGTTCTAAAGATTCCTTTTCTACATAGGCAGGTAAGTTATCTATAAGCAGACAGGTAAGTTCTCTAAAGCTTGTTTTTGCCTAAAGGAAATCATTACCGGCACTAATATAAACAAAATAAATAAAATTGACTTTCAATGTCGTTATTCCACTTTATTAAGCCACCCAACTCCTCTCCATTTAGTGGCCCTGGTCTAACTTAAATGTCGGGGATTAGGTTCTGAATGCCTTGTGGGAGTGTTCAGTCAGATGGTTCTGGCTATTGTAAAGGCTCTGATTGGTTTACTGTTGTTACTTGATCAGACTGTTCTGGGGCAACAGTTAGGTTTATGCTAAGTGGCTTTAGCCCCAGTGTTACGTTAATATTAAGCTAAAATGTATAAAAGTTCTAATCTAATATGAGAAGAAAGCCCTTTTATGTCCTGAAGGATGTCTCAGTTCAGTTGGATACATACTTGGAAATGTCTAAACAATATGAATGTGCATAAACTTACTCTGGGAAAAGGAGTACAACACATGTACAAGACTTATTTCATTTCATTTATTTTATTTTCTCCACTGTTCTCAATTGTTCATATTCTTAATTATTCTGAGCTCGATTGCCAAAAAGGTATTCGGGGATCTGAAGAATGTGTTGAACTTAAAATTCCAGTCTCAACCTAACTAGTCCTAAAAATGTCCCTTCCCTCCATCCTAACACCTATTGTATGCTGTGTAAGAAAGATGTATATACTTACCTATTTTACACCCACTCCGATCACGTGATCCTGCTCCCCTGTGTCAGCCAGCAACCAGTGCTGCTCCTGTCCGGTCATGTGATCCAGCTCCCCTGTGTCAGCCAGGGTCCGGTACAGGGGAGAGGAGGAAGCGCCAACAATGGCTGGCACATGGGAGCATATGGGTGATATGACAGCTCCCAGGCATTTCCAGACATTTATGAGCACTTTCTCCTCTCCCCTGTAGTCACGGTTGGCTGACACGGGCGATCATGTGACTGGAGCAGGCCGAGAATAGGTAAGTATGCGCATTTTTTTTTTTTTACACAGGTTAGTCAGTATAGTTAAGAGGAAGGAAGGGACATTTTTGGGGTTGAGGCTTAATGTATATGTAAACCCAATCACTATAATCTCCTACAAGCTCTAACATATTGTAATTTCAAAATCCATTTTTAATTGTTTTATAGTACAACTAAAGGCACAACTTTTGTTTTTAGTATTGGATGGTGTAGAAGGATTAGAACGCTTGTCAGTTTTTATTTCTATCTGTGCTCCCGATTCACCTTCTCTATTTGTTCTGTTTACC